>NC_090932.1:52941220-53262245 GCF_040938575.1 Ambystoma mexicanum
TTCCTCCAGGCATCGCCTGCTCAGAGCAGTTGTGTTCCTCCAGGCATTGCCTCCTCAGAGCAGTTGTGTTCCTCCAGGCATTGCCTCCTCAGAGCAGTTGTGTTTCTCCAGGCATTGCCTCCTCAGAGCAGTTGTGTTCCTCCAGGCATCGCCTCCTCAGAGCAGTTCTGTTCCTCCAGGCATCGCCTGCCAGAGCAGTTGTGTTCCTCCAGGCATCGCCTGCTCAGAGCAGTTGTGTTCCTCTAGGCATTGCCTGCTCAGAGCAGTCCTGTTCCTCTAGGCATCTCCTGCTCAGAGCAGTCGTGTTCCTCCAGGCATCGCCTGCTCAGAGCAGTTGTGTTCCTCCAGGCATTGCCTCCTCAGAGCAGTTGTGTTCCTCCAGGCATTGCCTCCTCAGAGCAGTTGTGTTTCTCCAGGCATTGCCTCCTCAGAGCAGTTGTGTTCCTCCAGGCATCGCCTCCTCAGAGCAGTTCTGTTCCTCCAGGCATCGCCTGCCAGAGCAGTTGTGTTCCTCCAGGCATCGCCTGCTCAGAGCAGTTGTGTTCCTCAAGGCATTGCCTGCTCAGAGCAGTCCTGTTCCTCTAGGCATCTCCTGCTCAGAGCAGTCGTGTTCCTCCAGGCATCGCCTGCTCAGAGCAGTTGTGTTCCTCCAGGCATTGCCTCCTCAGAGCAGTTGTGTTCCTCCAGGCATTGCCTCCTCAGAGCAGTTGTGTTTCTCCAGGCATTGCCTCCTCAGAGCAGTTGTGTTCCTCCAGGCATCGCCTCCTCAGAGCAGTTCTGTTCCTCCAGGCATCGCCTGCCAGAGCAGTTGTGTTCCTCCAGGCATCGCCTGCTCAGAGCAGTTGTGTTCCTCCAGGCATTGCCTCCTCAGAGCAGTTGTGTTTCTCCAGGCATTGCCTCCTCAGAGCAGTTGTGTTCCTCCAGGCATCACCTCCTCAGAGCAGTTCTGTTCCTCCAGGCATCGCCTGCTCAGAGCAGTTGTGTTCCTCCAGGCATCGCCTGCTCAGAGCAGTTGTGTTCCTCCAGGCATTGTCTGCTGAGACCAGTCGTGTTACTCTAGGCATCGGCTGATCAGAGCAGCTGTGTTCCTCCAGGCATTGCCTGCTCAGAGCAGTTGTGTTCCTCTAGGCATCGCCTGCTCAGAGCAGTTGTGTTCCTCCAGGCATTGCCTCCTCAGAGCAGTTGTGTTCCTCTAGGCATCGCCTGCTCAGAGCAGTTGTGTTACTCTAGGCATCGGCTGATCAGAGCAGTCCTGTTCCTCCAGGCATTGCCTGCTCAGAGCAGTTGTGTTCCTCCTGGCATTGCCTCCTCAGAGCAGTTGTGTTCCTCCAGGCATTGCCTGCTCAGAGCAGTTGTGTTCCTCTAGGCATTGCCTGCCCAGACCAGTTGTGTTCCTCTAGGCATCGCCTGCTCAGAGCAGTTGTTCACATTTGTTTCCTTGATGGTTCCATTACCCGGCCCGCCGGTATAACCTGGCAGTTCTCTACCCACTCTACGCCAATTAGTTCCAGCAGGTGCTGGGCACATCAGACAAACTGAGCACCTGTGTGGCATAACTGAAGACTGCAGGCGCTGCCAAGTGATGTCTCGCTGGGCAAATTAGGCGCCTTGTCTCATCCTCTGGGACACGTTCCCTTTAATTTCTGAACTCTTCGGTCCCAATCTCTAGATAGAGTGTACTGTTGCCCCCAGCCCCCCCCCCACACACACACCTCCGCCCCTCTTGCACAGCTTCCATTCCAATCATTTCCCCTCCAAAATATACATCTCCGTTTAATGGCCCAGCTCATGCAATTTGTGCCTAGTTCGTTAAAAAGAAGATGAATTGTCTATATAAGAAGAACATTTGGCATTTGTCAGATGTATTTACATTCAATTTTCTTTGGTCGAACTCCATTACCCCGCCACCAGCAGCTGCAAAGGAGCGAATGCCCCGTTAAACACGGGAACCGAGCAAGGCTGCGGAATTAGAGGGGAGCTGCACCGTTCAAAATGAATTCCCCGGGCACGGAGAGGGCACGGCTGGCTGAGGAGTGATACCCAGGCCAGGGATTGGGCACGGCTGGCTGCGGCGTGATCTGAGGGCCACAGAGAGGGCACGGCTGGCAGAGGCGTGATCCACAGGCCACGGAGAGGGCACGGCTTGCTGAGGCGTGATCCGCGGGCCACGGAGAGGGCCCTGCTGGCTGAGGCATGATCTGCAGGCCACGTAGAGGGCACAGCTGGCAGAGGCGTGATCCGCAGGCCACAGAGAGGGCACAGCTGGCAGAGGCGTGATCCGCGGGCCACGGAGAGGGCACCGCTGGCTAAGGCGTGATCCGCAGGCCACGGAGAGGGCACGGCTGGCTGAGACGTGATGCGCATGCCACGTGGAGGGCACGGCTGGCACAGGCGTGATCCGCAGGCCACAGAGAGGGCACGGCTGGCAGAGGCGTGATCCGCAGGCCATGAAGAGGGCACAGCTGGCTGAGATGTGATGCGCATGCCACGTAGAGGGCGCGGCTGGCAGAGGCGTGATCTGCAGGCCACGTAGAGGGCACGGCTGGCACAGGCATGATCCGCAGGCCACAGAGAGGGCACGGCTGGCAGAGGCGTGATTTGCAGGCCACAGAGAGGGCACCGCTGGCTAAGGCGTGATCCGCAGGCCACGGAGAGGGCACGGCTGGCTGAGACGTGATGCACATGCCACGTACAGGGCACGGCTGGCAGAGGCGTGATCCACAGGCCACGGAGAAGGCACGGCTGGAAGAGGCGTGACCCACAGGCCATGAAGAGGGCACAGTTGGCAGAGGCGTGATCCGCAGGCGCGTTTGGCGGAATCTGGGGTGACTGCTGCGTGATGGAGTGGCACCGGAACGTGATGATTGCCGCCTTGCGTTACGGGCTTTCCGTTTGTCCTAACAAAAAGCCAAACATATATTGTCAGGCAGCGGGTTGGAAGGTAGTTGTAAGGTTTGTGACTCGATGACGCAGCAAGTGTCAGAACTACAAGAATGTCCATGTGGGATTTCTCACAGTATTAATTCGAGGTACACGCATGATCCCAGAAAGAGAACTGCATACAGCTGCAGAGCTTTCCAAACTATTTTGAACCTCTCGATATAGGCACAGAAACATGTTGGGATTTGCCATTTGTTCATGTATGTAGGATTACCTTCATGGTGGGTGAAGCAACCAATCAGGGTGCTCAGATTGCTGCTGAATTCCACCATCCAAGTCTGGATTCCAAGCGGAGCAAGCTGACGGTTGATTGCCCCTCCCCTCCCTTCCCTTCCACTTCCCTTCCACTTTGTTTCCCCAAATTTCCCACCGCCACTCACCTGATTCTTTCTGCGGTGGTGGCAGGGCTGGTCAATGGGCCGCTCTCGCGGGATCCGAGATCCGGCACCAGATGGTTAGCTGGATCTCGGGATCCGGCCAGAGTCAGCCGTCCAAAACCCCTGCTCTGCGCTGGGGAGGAGAAAAAAAGCGCCTGCGAGCAAACTATAACTTCCTCTGGTGACCCCATGTGAGAGGTCACAAAAATAAGTTACAGTCCTCAGCCAAGACCGGTCCTCAGCCCCAAGCCGGTTTATTTATTTATGCAATGTTTGTCGGATAGCTGTATCCAACAAACATCGCTTACATAAATAAATATACAGGTATCCGACAAACATTAAATATAAATAAATAAATAAATATACAGGTATCCGTCAAACATTGCATAAATAAAAACCCCTATTAACCCCACAGTTGATGCAGCCACCCACTGCTCTCAGAGAGGAGCTGCAGGAGCTCTGCCGGGTGTGGTTCAAGTAAAGGAAATTGTTGGTTATGGCGAACAAAAATCAATGTGTTTGAATCGTATCCAAGGGGAAGTTTTTTTTAAATAAAATGGGATGCAAATTGTGCATTTTAAAGAATATTTACTCAGCAACGCTGGTCAAAACTATTATCCACATAGTGAAGTAACCCATCACCAGTGCCATGGAAGTGGTTTAAAGTGGAATTGATATATAGTTTGCAAAGAAGCAGCATGAAAGAAATTGTGCCGTTTTAAACTATTATTTTGGACATTTCCTTTGATCGAAGGTCAACTGCTAGCTCCGCTCCCCCTTAACCATGCCTCCTCGGGCACCGCCCCCCCAGAATCCCCCCAACTCCGCCCACACCGCGGCCCTTGTGGGACCCCCCTACCAATTGTTTTCCATTTCCACCACCGGGCGGTGACACCCCGGCCGATACCGCTCCTGTCCCTCCGTCTTCCTGCTGGCCACCATGGAAATGGAAGATGCACTCTGCTTTCTTCAAACTTTCTCTGTTCATCTAACCCGGCACCCAACTTGCCCCCTGACCCTCTTATCATCTTTCCGTTTTCCTCCGCAGATCACAATACGTCATCACACAGACAAGTCTTGCCGCTCTGAAAGCAATGGCATAATTTAGCAATAAAACCGAGTAGTAACGGCAGTGGGGCCCATCAGACAGGCCCTTGCTGCAGTCAGGCATGTACCTTGGGCCCTGGGCTGTTACCACCCGATTCAGAGAAAATTTGAAGAAGGAGATGAGCACAAATTTATATTTGTAAACTTTTGGATGCTTGTTGATCTAATGGCTCGATTGAATGAAGAGAGTGTATAATTAGGAGAGCCGGTTTCATTGTTTTTGGACAGTCGGGCGCTCTGTGTAGCACGCAGTACGCATTGCTCCCCGGGGACATTTTGGGCGCTGCACCCGGCCAGCGAGCCAGACCGGTCATAGGGCCTCATTACACGGAAGGCGGTAATGGTTAACGGCCACCGTTAATGGTAACGGTGGCCGTTAACCATTACCGCCTTACTACGAGGTCCCTTAGCGGGTTGGTGTTTTAACGCCTGCTTTTTGCAGGCGTTAAAAACCAACCCGCTAAGGGACCTCGGAGCTAATTACGGCACCGCAAAATTGCGGTGCCGTAATTAGCGCCTTCCCCATTCCCATAGAGCCCTATGGGGCAGAAATGTGAATGGGGAAGGGCAATGGCGGAAGGGGGATTTACCGCCCCTCCAACCTTGGAATGGGGCGGTAAATCCCCTTTCCGCCAAGGCGGTGCCGGTAATTTACCGGCATGGTCCAGGGTGCTAATAGCACCCTGGACCACCGCCTTACGTGTAATGAGGCCCATAGAGTGTCCTCAGAGGTTATTTTTACAGGTGCCAGCGAATGTTCAGGAACATTTGGCGGTTAATGCTGTTCCTTGTGCCTGGACCTTCGCTGGCACCACTAACGAGGTGGCGGCCTAGGGGGCACACGTGAGTGGTAAAAGGGTGGGAGGATGTGTTCCAGCGAAGGGAGGGGTTTTGTTATTATTTACGGTCAGGTTAATTAAAACATAATGGATAGGTGGTGTCTGTGGTGGCGTGGGTGGCCTGGGGGGCACTCGGGTGCGGATGGGTTTGTGGGGTTTTAGGAGGAGCGGGGCAAGCAGGGATATATATATATAAATAAAGAAGAACAAAACTACATATATATATTTAAAAAAGGCAATAATGATATTGTCGGGCTATGTGGGGCTTGGATGAACTCCAACCACTTTCCCAGTTCCGCTGGCATGCGGGGTGCTCTGGGCCACGGTTGCCCTGTTCGTCTACAGTTCCTGGACTGGGAGAGCGGGTGGAGCGCTCGCCCCTCGGCTTCACGGCTGTGTCATGGTGGCGGCTAGTACGAGTGGGCTGGGACACTGCAGGGATGTGGCCGCGTTCTCTCCAGCCCCTATCCAGACGGTTGGAGCAGTGAGCCTGCCTGCTGGTACATTGTAAAGAGCAGACTGTGGTGCGCATTGCACAGGGTCAGGGGTCAGTGTGGTGCATGGCCCCTTTCTGCTTTCTGCAGCATTTCTGGTTCAGAAGCCAGGGTGGCTGTAAGGGTTTTGGCAGGTGGGGTCCCATAGTGTACCATTATAGGGAGAGTGCGGTTAGGAGAGTGGGCCACCAGGGGGCAGAGGTTGATATCCGTGGCACTGAGTTTGCTTAGGGGGCGGGGGGTAATAAAAAAAATAAAAATTAACCGGAGTTCATAAACATATTATATTTACTATACAGTGTTATACATTGTCAGGGCACCAGATAATCGGGCTTGACAGTTCTACTCAGGACGCACCATTTAGCTCAGGGGTCCAGTATTGGGAAAGGATCACTACCCCTCATGGGTTATGGATAGGTGCACTGGTTAGGCTGGTTCTAGGTGGCATAGGTGGGGGTAGACAGTGGGGGTGGTGAGCGGGGGAATGGGGCCAGATTGGGTAGTGGGTGTGGGTGTTAAGGAGTAGTGGCAGGGCGGGCGCCTCCCAAGAGGGCTCAGTGGTGGAATAGACGGTTTCCACTGGGGTTGGGTAGACAGAGGGCTCAGTTTGGCTCCAAGTTTGCCAGTAGGGGTGAGGGGGGTTGGCGGAATGCCATCATAACAGTGGGTAGCAGCATGGGGGAGGGACTAGGGCAGCCCCCCCCCTACTACACGAGCTGAAGGGGAATAGTACGTCCCTGGGCTGGATATCATGGTGTGGGGAGATGTCCGGAACCCCGTCACCTGCAGAGAGCGGGGAGAGAGTTTGGACAAACCCCCCCCCCCCCCCGGCAGCGGTGCAGCAGTGATAGAGTAGAAAATGAGTGGAGAGAGATTTGGACGGCTAACCACCAGCGGCAGTGCAGCAATGATGGGGTGTGCGCTCCACGCTACGACGGTTTGGACGAAGAGGTGAGCAGGATTTGAACTGAAGGTGCATTGGTGTTTGGGAAGGGTAAGGGTAAGGTTGATGGTGTGAAGGATGCAGGAGGTGTATTTGGTGGGCAAAGGATGCGATTAAACAAATATAATGAACATTAAAAGAGTAAAGGAAAATAAATAATAAATATGAAGGAAGAGTGGATAGCCCAGGATTGGGCAGGTAATATTAATAAAAAAGAAATGACATCGGAGAACTTGAGGGCCAGGAAGGTGGATTGAAAGGGATGATGAGGATGAAGAGAGTGACAGCTGTGATGAGCTGGGGGCGGGGAGGAGGATATGATATGATAAGTAATTTATAACACGCCTGTTCACAAGTGTTTCTAGGCGGGACGAAAAATTGGAGGGAACACAAAGGGATACAAAACAACGATCTTACTAAGCCTCAGGTTGTGCAAGTGCGAGATGCAAAGTGCAAGGGGGAGGTAGAGGGGACGTGCAATCAGGGCAGCAATGCTTTCAGCAAGTGCAGCTAGGGTATGACGGCTCTGGGTAAGTGCAAGGACTAAGGGGACTGCAGGGTTCCAGATATAGCCCCTAGTGTGCGTTAGGCCTGGAGTCAGTGCAGCGGCTATAGATCAAGGGGGGGCCTGGTACCCGTGGGACTCTGAGGGTGGCTATTCAGCACAGTATGCAGGTTGGTCAATAGGGGAGAGTGAGAGAGAAAGCAAAAGAGACGAGGAAGGTCTTGAGTCACTTCCGGAACTTCAAATAGTCTGGCTCAAGTTTGAGAGGGGCAGGGAGGGTATTCCAGATGGAGGTCCCTGCAGGGGAGAGCGATCCACCCCACTGCACTCTATGCCTGGCGAAGCGTCTGACCATCAGAGTTTTGGAGGTGGCTGAGCGAAGGGCTCCAAAGGAAGGCTCGAGAAGGAGGGAAGGTAAAGATAGTTTTGGGTTCTATTTTAAAGTGAATACAGGGATTTGGTGGTAAAGTAAGGGGTGATTGATTAAGTGAGACAAGAATGCAGTAGTTAAGGTGAAATAGGAGGTGCCTACTCTAGTGTTATGGGGCATGAGGTATCGGGCCCAGGCCGGGCATCGAGCAAGGAGCAGGGGTGTCGTGGTCGTATGGCCCCTCTGGGCCTGTTGGTTCTGGAGCTCATTGATACTACAGGCCTGTGCCTTTTTACAGTCTAGTTATTGGTTTTCCCACCAAGGACAGGGCTGGGAGGGAGGACAGGAGAATGAAGGCAGCCAGCAATCTTCAGGGGAGGGTTTGCAGCAGGAGGGGTAGTGTGACTACAAGAAGGAATAATGGGGATAAGAACATATCGGGTCAAGAAGTTGCTGGCTTTGCGCGAATGGCAACACAGGAATAATTTTGTCGTACCTCTGGTAGTTTTGTTGGCTTAAGTGGAAGTTTGGTTGGCTAACAGTTGAGTTTAGTGACAGTTAAGATGGGCGAATGCAGATTAACAAAGAAGTTTAGACTAATGGGGAACTCGGATGATCGGGGATGCAGGGAATGTCATTTTACCCGGGTTGGGATAGGGAGAAGGAGAGTTGAATGGGAGGGGACGGACATTGTGTGCAGTTATACATTCTTGGCACAGGGATGGAGAGCATGGCCTCAAAAATAGGAGGAGATAAGATAAAATGAAAGGAAGGGGAAAGGGGTTCAAGGATGTAGGAATAAATAAATAAATAAAAATGGTGGGGTGCAAAAAGGGGCTATATCAGAGGATGTGCACTAGGGTGAAGGGGTCGAAGCAGAGCGACACACCAGGGGATTAAGTGGGCAGTGATGCTATGTAAAGTATCAGGGTGTGTGGATTTAACTGCATGTACATGGGTGCATGGGCGGACCATAGTGCAGTGGGGGGAACAGAGTTATGATATGGAACATTTGCAAGGGTGAGCATGGGAGTGTATTGGCCCAGAAAGAGGGATGGAGTGTCACTGCGTGCAGTGCGCATAGGGAATTAAACTGCAATGACAGAGGATGCATGTATGGCAACTAGTGCAATGAGGGACAGCAGGTGTGGTGCATAGCAAAGAGTGGGGGAGCAAGTATTTACATGGGTGAACACGGGTACATTGACAAATGAGGAGGCTTGTGGAGTTACTGTGTGGGGGAGAAGGATTTAAACTGCATGGACGGAGGGTGCATGTACACCCTCAGTGCTTTGGGGAGCAATACGCAGGGGTGCTGGGTAAGGAACGTCAAGCAATTGCTATGGTTGGTGTGAGTAAAGGGGAGTACCCCTGCAGGAGTTCATTAGTTGGTATATGGCCATGAGATGCTGTTTAATATGCTGTCCCCTAAGCAAATGAGGGTGGTATTGGTCTAGGGTTACAAGGTATTATAGTGATTGGCAATTGAGAAAAGGAGAGACAGTTTACGGTTGGAGTGATGAATATGGGAAAGGAAAGGGGTTAGTTGCGGCAATGGTTGTGGGGTTGTTGAGGGGAGAGCATACAGTTGATAGAGGAGACCAGGGCGATGTCCTCAATAATACTTACTGCATTGATAACACACAGGCCAGGGATCTTAGTTGGCAGAAAAATAAATAAATAAATAGAATAAAATAATGACAATAAGGTGTACATCGCTGGGGGCTCGGGGTTTTAGAACAAATGTGTTGGTGGCAGCAGAGAGCTGGTGGGCAGATGGTATCAGGGAGTAGGGAGTAAATGAGCATGTGGAATGAGGCCAAGAGTGTGTGGCTCTAAAAATAAGCATGGAAAAAACACACAAAAAAAAGGAAATTGGGTAAAAGGGTCCAATGTGTTGTCAAGGCAAATAAGGGCTCTGAGGAAGTGTTTGCAGGGGAGTGAATGGGTTAGATGGACCAAAAATAGAGGAACAGGTTTTGGTGAAAATGGGGGGTTTTGCAGGTTAGACAGGAAGGAGTTGGATGAGGTGGATGAACAAGGTTTGGGTGTAGGGTCCAAGTGGGTGGTGCATCACAAGGGTGCTGGTGCCGAGTTACAATGGTTTAATGGTGTGAGGTTTGACACAGTGAAGTTGGTTTCAAAAATAAAAAAAATTAAATAAATAACTCAATAAATAAAGAGAGAAACAAAGTTATTTGGCTGCAATGGCTAAGAGAGGGACAGTGCCATGCCCTGTTATGAAGCGGAAAATTGGGCAGACATGTAGATAATAAGAATAGGTTTAGTTATCAGGTCAGGTGAGAGAAAAGGCCACCAGGAAAAGGTGGCAAAGGGTTGGGTTGTGAGAGCATAAGCAGCACTGGAATGCTACGGGGACTGGGGGATTTTTCAGAAGGGGGATTTAGTGAGAAAGGAGGAGGAGCAGGGTTCTGAAGTGCAAGGAAATATCGGGGTGAACGATAATGATAGGTTTATGGTGACAAGCATTAGTTATGGGAAGAGGAGGAGTAACGGAGTGCAGTAAGGTGGGTTGAGTTCCATTACGGGTAGTGCTTAATTTGTCTTTTCTTTCACAGATTAGGCAGGAGGTGGTGTTCTGAAGCAGAGATTAAGGGACCGGTTAATCTATGTAGGCTGTCTATTAATGTTGGGGTATATAGGTTTTAGTTCAGTTTGAGAATGGTGTTTTCCCAGGTGAATTTTTGTTGGTGGGGATTGAAGTGGATTATGGCTATTAGGATTGTGTAGCGAGGTAAGGTGGCCATGCCAGTTGGAGGTCAATTTTAGTGATGAAGTTAGAGAAGGGGTTTAGCCTTCTATGATGGGTTTGGTTGGGGTTGTGATGGGTAGAGGAAAGTGCAGAGAAATTGTATGGTGGCATCGCAAGCATTTTGAAGGGGTGGTTTTGGAGGTAAAAGAAGGGGGAGAAATTAAGGAGGAGGCAGAGTTGATTAACGGTTCTTTGACCTTGAGTATTTTATGTCTAGTAGTGCAGTTGTTGGGTGGGGGAATGTATATAAAAAAAGAAAAAAGTGCTTGAATAATTGAACAAAGATTCAAATAGAAAGATAATGGGGGGGCAGAAAGAACACCTCTGGGAGGATTTTTCTGGTGCTGGGGACGCGGTTGGTTAAATAACGGTTGATTGAAGCCGAATGATTATTATTGCGCTAAGGAGGATGGTTAGTGCGTTAGTAACGTGCATGCAATGGATGGGGTTGCAGAATAGCTCAGAGTCCCAATAATCGAACCAACTCAGGAAGATTGCAAAGGTTGCTGTTTTATTAACAGTTATCTCAAACAGGGAGGTTACAACGGGCATCAATGGACGTTCGCTCAGCACTCGAGTTTCTCATTAAACACAGACTTTATACAGAAAATACGTCAGAGGGGACAACATACTATATGGCAAAAAAGAAAAACCTACAAGTGATAATAATTGGTTCAAGGGCAACATCTAAGTATACTTCCTATAATGACTAGGATTGTGATTGGCTGCCCTACTATGAGGTGGACAACGTATGCCTGCTTCTAAAACATGTAATCTCCAACACTATTAAGTAAACGGTTTATCATTGGTTCGCAAACTATAAGGCCCTTCTTTATACAGCCCTCTACAATTGGTTGGCACGCTTGTGACATGTCTGGAAAATTTGGTTCACTTAGCAGCATGTAAGCTCAGACCCAGGTGCCAGGAGATTGACTTGACTTTACCTCCCCACCCAATTAGGCCAACATCTCTCATCAACCATGCCTCCTGCCATGAAGATTGTCTTTGAACTTGGCCTTGCAAAGTATCCTTGTCTGTAAGTATATATTGGAGTGCAGGCACTCGCTGTCGTCGTTCTAGGACTTCAAGCTCAACTCTATTTCCATCCTCGGCTCACCTGACAGGAGACCATGATTTTGGTCCATTCTGCAGCATTTAAATGTCTTAAATGAATCAAACTTGTCACTCTTGGTGTTCTTTCTTAGCCCCTTAATAAGGGATGATTAATCCTTCACTCGTTCACTGCTTTAAAGAATAGATAACCGACCTTGGCTGCTTCAGTTTTGATACCAGGCCAGACAGCCTCGCCAGGCGTTTCCACGATCACAGTTTATTCTTGCTGTGACACAATTCTCAGCCTTTCCTCTCCATGGGTTCGGGCTTACAAAATTCATGACACCGATGTCCACCTCCTATGCAATGACGGCTTTGCCTGCAGTCTTTTCACTACATATAGCCAGCTTCTATGATGATTTGGTCTACTTGCATTTCAGCATCTATACAGTTTTTGAACAGTTTATTTTCTGTAGCACTTCGCCCATGTGCAATCCTCTTTCACATATTAAAGTTTACTCGGTTCTTATCTTCAGCATCAGTTTCTGCAAGATCCATGCATTCTCTTCAGCCAGTATTCTCAGGGCATCACGCTTATTTCTTGTGACGTCACTAGCTTCTCCCACTTTCTCCTTTTCATATTCCTTCAAAGAGTTCCTCCTTCAGATTGTCATCTCTTAGGGGATACATTTGATAGGGTTTTCACAATGGACACCTTTTTTCGAATATTCACTGCAGTATTGGCCTGATGTCTGGTGTCAAACATGCCACAGTCTCACATTTCCAACATATAGGACGTAGGGGGGTGATCTGTTCTTCAGAGTCATGCAGCTGCTCCTCTACATTTCCCACTCTGGTTGAGTCCGCGACCACCTCTTCAATGGCTTCCACATCTTGATATTTTCTCTTGGAAAAGTGCTTCTTGGGGTATCCAGATCTTCACAACCTCAGGGTGCTGGCTGATTTAACATGCTCATCTACACGCAAGGTCATTTATTTGCACTGATTAGACCCATCGTCCCACGTATTTCTTGTGATTCTTTGGATACAGGAATTTTGGTCCTTCGGGTGCTACAATGCTGGCCTCTATGTACTTTCTGACATCATTATCCGTCAATTCCTTGCATCCGAACCTAGATCCGAAATCTATCATGATCTTCATTCCTACTGCCTTTTTTGCTGTCTTCTTGCATTGGGTGATCACTATCCTGTTCACACAGAATCCAAACATCACCATGACCAATATTGCTCCTAGAATCTTGAATATGTTTGCTAACCACTGCAGAATCCATGAGAATATAGAAGCAAACCAACTGTCATCTGTAATGTCCTCTGTATTGTCTTCTGTCTTGTTATGCACGTTTTTTAACAACGTTATGGCCCCTGATAAGGTCCCATTCTCGTCATCATGAGAAAGTATGGATGTGCAACATGAAGGCCCAATTGTGGCGCAAACTCCTCCTTCCATCACTGTGATCATGTCAAGGACATATCTGTTTCTCAGGGTTATTAGTCAAATCCCTTTATGGTGGTATTGGTTGTCTGCAGAATCTCCCATCTTGTAATCTGCAACCACTTGGCATTGGCCATTGTTTGGCTCCCAAGCATGAAGATAGTCAAAAATATCGAGACCGTCTTATTGAACAACCTGTGTTCATAAGGAATAGCATCACATGCTTCTATTGATTTGGCTGAGAAGTAATTCCCTATTTTGGTCCTATTGAGAAACTCAAGTGAACTTCTTTTTCTCAAATGGGCATCTGCTTTTGGAAATTCTCTAATGTTCAGGTCCCTCTGGGAAATCCCTAATGCTGGAACATACTGCACCCCAATCCTTGGGCAGCTTCATGTAGGCCCTAGTCCCACAAGCCCATTATCGATCCATAAAGACAGTTGTTCCTTCTCCCATCCTGGAAACATCAACTGTAGTTCTGCAATACTTATTGTCTCCCACTTGAGTCTTCCCTCGTCTTCGGAAGCACAATGTTCCATTAGCCAATGGGATTACAGCCATGGGACCTGATTTATCTTCTACCCATGTCAATAGTTTGGCATGTTTAGCCCATGACCCCAAACACCTATTGTTCACCCTCTGTAACTCTCGTACATGTTTTGGCTTCAGAAGATGAGCTGCACAGGACACCAGCCCTTCTTCCCATTCCTTCTTGGATTTCACCCATCCATAGATTATGACTTGAGTTTGCTCCCAATATCCAGGTGATCCAGCTATTTCTGTCACATCAGGGCAATTCATTTTCTTCATCTCTTCAATGACCACCTCCTCCTGTCCTGTTGCAGGATACATAAGCATCATACACTTCCATCCAGGTTCCTTTTCCATTTGTGTGGTCTTAATATAGTCATCCTGGTATGGAAATGACCATTTCGATCTCCATCGTAAAGTGGCCCAACTTCCTTGATATTGTCCTCTATTCATATATGCTGCAAGATGGCTGAGGCACCTAGCATCATGTTCTGGAACTTCTCTGGCGATGAAACTTTGCACAGTTTTCATGGCATAGCATATGAGAGAGAAGACATAGCAACTCTCTGAATATGTCTTTTCTCCTACTTTTCTCATGTGCTGGTAGCACATGTTAGTCCCCAGGTGTGCTGCAATATCTAGATAGGTATTTATCCCCTCAGTATCTTCCTCTGCATCTCTCTTGTGTCTCCCAAAAGTTGTGAAATATTCATGAAGTAAATCAAAAGTAACTTTCATGGGAGGGATGTTAAGGATTTCAATCAGGCGACACACACCTTGGTCTCAGCCTAGGATGTAGCGCTCAATTGAGATGCCTTTCTCTTTATTTTATGCAGATTCAATTTGAGATAGTACACAACTCGCCTCACACCCCCTTTTTCAAATACCCCGGTCACAATGGACCATGAACCAGGTCGGTTGATGAAATTGCAATATTTATTTATTTTTCAAATTCAAAAGAAATCACACAATTTTTAATATGGGTTAGAAATCACCAATGGGATGATAATTACAATGAAAATTGAAGCAATGCACTTGGTTAGCCTTCTCCTAGAACATATACAAAGCACAAGTGAATAGGAGCACTGTTTGAATTAGGATAGATAGCACCTAAGGTAAGGTTTCCCCCTGCAATGTTCCCTCAACCCACAATTAATCAGATTCTGAGTGGATAGAAAAAAGCAGCAGGTAATTAGAAATAAGGGTCAGCAAACAGAATCAAAATCCGAATCAAAAATTCCCTCACAAAAGAAGAGGCGAAAATCCCTTGCAATGGCATGAAATGGCACTCAGAAATGGACAAATAAATAATTAATATGCGGTTAAATGTGTGAATCAAATATGATTTCTCACCACAACAGGAATGCATAAACACTAGCAATCACAATGCAATGGATCAACAAGAAGTATATAATTCGAAAATGAGTGAAAAGTTAGAGCATGCTGCAGCGAATGACACATTAGAAAGTTGCAATTTCCTCAATTCCCGCTTTAAATGACCAAAACGGTTTTTAAGAAAATACTGTAAATCGAAATGTGGTTTTTGGTCTGGGGGAGATGTGTATATCAAAGAGACAATACCAAAGTGAAAGGATGGTAGTAGCTGAAGATTTGGATGAGATTTTCAGGGTGGAATGAGGTTCAGTTTTAGGAAAATAGAGCAGTTAAAATGAAAACTTTGGCTTTGAAAGAAAGGCAAATGTTACTTAAACTAAATTATCCATACTATTTTGTTACAGAGGCACATAGAAAGCTCCACGGTTGATTCACGAAGTCAACCTTGTCACCCCAGCGCTCAACTTTAACTGGAAATTAGTTTGATTACTCAAAATATGACTGATAGCTTAGGATTTACACCAGACAGAAATGAAAAGAGAAATGGCGCTAGCACTTCGAAATCAAGGACAAGGTGCACAGAGAATTCTAACAGTTTTTATCAAGTTACCAGTGTATGAATATGATTGCTTAGAGAGTGTAATACAAACAAAAGGGTCAAGATGGGGAGACTATGTGTTTCTCTGTGATGGGGAGATACTCACATTCCATGCTTAGGTATGGAATTTTGGAACAGCCAATTGGGTCAGGTCACCACACAGAGTGCGCGCCTTACAGAAAACATCTGGGCAATTCTGTTCACCGGATGGCAAGGACAGCTGGGTGGCAGGGTTGCAGCAGTCATGCAGTTAGGGGGCAGCAAGTCGGTCTGATTTCAGGATGCAAAAGGTACCACAGCTTTTCCCTTTCTGAATGGGATTTTAGTGGGTTTTTTTTAGATCAATGGCCTTGCTGGAACAGGATCAGCAATGCTTTGGCCTTGCTGGAGTAGGTTCAGCAATGCTTTGGCCTTGTAGTGAAATCTGGAATCAGCAAAATGAATTGGGTGATCAGGAATGCTGGTGCATGAAATTCAGGAGAGAGTGTGTCGGAAGAATCCTGTCAGGGACTCTTATTCATAATGCATAGTGACTCCATAGAAGTAGAGCAGGCATAGCTAAGCTTGCCTCTAAACCACTGGATTGGTCAGGGGTGATGATCCCCGCCTCACTCTCCACTGGTTGGATTTCAAGGGCAGGATGTCAGATTTTATGATGTGAGTTTTACAATGTTCAAAACCTCCCACAGTTACTTTAGCTAAAATTCAGTTTTGCCATATATGACCCATTTGTACATTTGAAGCATCTTAACAAATTATATCAGCAGGTTACATACTTTATGCAGAACATGCCAGTCCAACTGTGCAATCTGTAAGACATTGTTTCGCCCTTCTAATACCTTTTAGTCATTTTGAGCATGAGATATTCAGCCTAAAATTCTGTAACTTTACACGTGTGTCTGGATTATCGTCAGGCATGTAAGTATTAAAATTCGTAATGGCATCATGGATAGTTCCCTTATAATACCCAATTCTCTGCCATTTCTATTCCCCATGTGTCAGTGAAGTCTGACATCTTAAAATAAAGCCCATAAAATCACATTTAAACGGTTTACTTTTCATATTTTTGCCAAGTCCTGCAGCAGAGAGAAAAGTCTTTAACATTTTTATTAATAAATAGTCCTTGGAGGCAAATGTCAGTATTGTTCCCCATATATGGGCATGCCTTTCCAAGGCTACCCCCTCAACCCAGGGATGTCACAGAGATTTCCTTTGAAGATTCCTGTAGAAGTCACAAGTAGCTGTGATTTTTCACTTCGGACATCCGTGTCCTAGAAGTTCCTTTGTAAGATGGCTCAGCCCAGACCCAAGTCTGATTAGTATGTGAAGTTTCTTTGTCTTGGTCAATCAAAGTTTTCCAACCTAGCAATTATTAGCCAGGTGTCCTGGAAGGTTATGGTGGTTCCCTTTTGGGGGAAGCCTTAGCTCTGACCAACTGGAATAACCTGTTTTGGGAGCTTGCAAAATCCAGCGAATGCAGTTTATCAGTTTTATTTTATTTTATTTTGTCCTGAATCAAAAACAAGCCTGTTAAATAAAACAGCCCATATATGTTTCCCCAGCAACAAACCCCTTTACATTGCTAGGCATTCAACATTGTACTTTTTAAAACAGGCATTTTTTTTCTCTGGTTTGTAAAATCCCATTCTGACACATGTGGTGAAAGCTGGCATATTCCTTTCAAATTCGGTTTTGCTCTTCCATCTGGATTCCAACATGGTTTTGTAGATGTAGTCAGCTTGTTTTACACAACAGTCTGTAAAAGGCAAAAGTCTTCATGAAATTGACATATGCACATAAAGCTATGCTTCTCTTTTCAAGCAGTGATTTTTGACATTGTGTAGCAAAATGTAAGCGTTTCCCGTGTAGCTGAAGGAAAGCTTTTGTTGATTTTCTCAGGTTTGGCTGACACAGCCTGTCATTCAGGAATAAGGCTCTTTTCTGATGGAGCACAATGTGATTATGGCTGGGCTTGACAGGATCTTTTTGATAAAAGCAGTTTGATGAAACCAAGGAAAAATAGCATCAGAGTGGCATCATTTTAAAGGTGAAATGTTCCCATTTTCAATGGGAATTTTGGGCTTGCAGGCAAAGCAGCACTGCTTTTTCACTCCATGTCTTTAAGACAAACAGGAACAAACACTTGTAGCCTTTCTTGGGGTACTCTCTGTTCCATCTTGCCCAATGGCACTTGGCATAACAGTGCAGCCATCCTTTTGTCGCTGCAAAACGCAGTTTGGGTGCAATGGTGCTCACAGGAGCCAGCAGAGCCATTTTGCTGGTTCTGCTGAAGTGCAGCTGATGATGTGGGGAAGTACTGCTGAGTGGGTAAATATATCCCAGAGGGAGAACCATAGGGACCGCTCCTTTGGCAAAAGTACTAACATGATAGAGACTGTTAAAGATGATGAACAGAAAGACAGAGAATAATCATTCAAGCATATATTATGCATGAGAACATAGGCATCCATCTCTTGCACAATCCTACCTCTCATTGCACTGTTCTTTGTCTTGAGCTGTGCCACTTTTCTCTTTAATCATTTTTAATACTATCATTAAAACAATGTTTATACTTGTAACTGCAAAATCTGCTTGGTAATAGCAATAAGAAGCCTCCTTTATCATGGGCCCATTTTTAGGATCCTGTAAGAAATGGCGAACATCAACATTTCTTCTCACAAGAGCAGGGTAAGCTTGAAGTATAAACACAAAGACAGCAAGCACAAGCCGATTAACGTCACTATCAGTAAATACCATATGATAACTGTTTAAAACAGGTATTCTTCAGAAAATGAATCGGGATACTGATCTTGTTTCCAATTTCTAATGAAGATCTGACATTTAGGCATAACTCTGATGCTTCAATGTGTATTTCTAAAAGTTCACTTTCAAACTACTGCAAGCCTTTTCACTCTCTGCTAAAATACCTATAAGTAGTGTCCACCTGAATTACAGTCCAATATAAATCTGTATTAACCACTGGTTGTGTTATAGTCATTCTTCTTTGTCATCGCTCGAGTCTGCACATGCTGAAATTATTCTTCTTGTCTTACTTCTGGATCGGCAAAGGTGTGAGGGTGGGGCTCACCTTTATAGGCCTTTACGTTACTCAGGTGAAGCCAAACTCATCTCCCTTGGACCTCCACAGCTGAAGGGGTTATATTCTCAATACGAAAGGGACCATTAACACGTGTCTTATGCCACCTTCAAGAAAAATTCTTAATGAGAACTAGGTCTCCAACATATAATTTAGGTGCCGGTAGTAGTTCAATTGGGTCGGTTGTTGAATTGTCTTCTTCTGTGTTCTGAGACCAACCCCCCTTGCGTTTGACTTGATCTGAAATGAAAGAAATGCTAGAGGTCATACATGTCAAATAGTTGTGCATTTCATCACCTAAGGTTTTAGCTACACTCTGAGAATCACTTCTGCTCCTAAATGTAGCTGTAACGGGAATTCTCATAAGCCGCCCTGTCACTAGTTCATGAGGGGTGAGGTGAAGGTCTGATCCTGGCTCATAACGAAAGGCATATCAGCACTTCACACACACCCCATCTTGGGAAAACTTTGCACACTAAAACCGTTGCTGAGCAAATGGCATCAGGGTGTGTACACAAACCTGCCTCAATCCACCTAGAGAAGGAACACACTACCACTGATAGATAACTATATCCATTACATACTTGCAGTATATCGACATAGTCGAAATGTAAATTCTGAAACAGACCAATCGGCCAAGGTATTATCCCTGTAATTGTCCTCAGTGTATGTCCAGCAGTAAACTTTTTGACACACAATGCAGTTTACCATAAATAGTGCAATGGGTTCTAACACATTCGGAAGTACCAGTCTTTCATAATCGTAGCAGCAAGACTCTTCCTAGTTACATGTGCGGGGTAATGCAGCTGTTCAAATGCAACCTTTAATAATGCTACAGGCATCACTTGGTTTTCAGTGCTGTCTTGTCGCCATAATGCTTCTCTGGGGGATAACAAACACCCACTTCGTTTCCACAATTCCTGCTCTTACTGTGGTGCACTCCCTTGAATCTCAATTAGTTGGGTTATCAATGATTTATTAAACCATTCTTTCACTAACATGGTTGTGACAACATTTTCTTTAATATTCTCAGCTACAAAACTCGAAATATCTGGTGAATATGCATTCCTTTTGGCTTTGTCATCTGTGGCTTCATTCCCGCAAGGGATAAAATCTGTTTGCTAAGTATGTGCTGCACATTTAACAACCACTATGGCCACTGGGAGTTGTAGTGCCTTAATAAGCCTATCCAATAAGGATGCGAGCTGCACCGGAGTGCCGTCTGCGCGGAGGTAGCCCCTCCTCTTCAAACATGCAAACCCTGTATGTATGGTTGATGTCACATATGCAGAGTCACTGTACAACATCACTTCCTGTTCTTCGTGTTTTTCGAGTGCAACAATGAGCGCTACTAATTCTGCCGCTTTCACTGAAATGTGAGATGATAGCCTTTCACTTGCTACAACTTCAAATTCTCTATTTAATCTATGTCTCACTACGGCGGTGCCTGAATGCTTTTCCGCATTAGTCTGATCAAATTTCAAAGAACCATCAATAAAGAGAATTGCCCCTCCTGTTAAAGCATTTTCTTTCACACAGGGTATATCATCATAAAATTCAACATCATTAGCACAGTCATGCACAAGATCACCTTCTTCTATTGGCTCAGCTATAAACATGGCAGGATTCATTATTTTACATCTTACAATTTTAATAATTGGGTTAGAAATCATTACCTTGTAAGCTGAAGCTCTTTGGGATGTCAATGTGCCTTTGGGTTTATCTAAAACAGCAAACAGAGCATGCTCCACAAAGAGAGTCATGTAGCAGCCCATGAAAATACTTGTGGAACTCTCAATCGTGAGCATGGCACCAGCCAATGACGGTTTGCAAGTAAAATCTCCTCCCATAACTGGATCTAAAATCCCACTATAATATGCTAAAGGTTTATATTCCAATGTAATTCTCTTTGAAAAGCACTGCTGTCATGACTGTCCCATTTGTTTGCAAAAAAAGAAAATTCCTCTGCTTTATCTGGAATTCCTAAAACAGGGGCTGTACAAAATTGCTTTTTTCAGCTCCTCAAAACATACCTCCATTTCTTCAGTCCATTTTATTTTTACTTTTTCCACCTGTGATTTCTTTAAAGCTTGCAGAAGTGGTCTTATGTACGTATTATAATCAAACACCCAGGCTCTGACATAGATGCATAATCCCAAGAACTGTTACATCCTCTTCACTGTGTTTGGTTTTGATGTTTTCATAATCGCCTCCGCTCTTTCAGGCATCACTTTCTTTCCTTCATGGGAAATTGATTGACCTATATATAACAACTCTTCTTGACAGTTTTGTAACTTCTCCTTGTCTATCTTATATCCCTTGTCTGCTAGAATAATCATCAACTGAACAGAATCTAGTCTGCATTCATTTTCTGTGGTGCTACAAATGAAAATGTCATCTAGCCAGTCAAATAGCACAGTGAGTAGAGTGCTCGCTTTGGTATATGTGCAGAGCCTGCTGAAGCAGGTTCAAATCCTGGCAGGGCCAAACTCGCCTTTCATGCTTCCGAGGTCGATAAATGAGCACCACACATTGTGGGTAATAATAAGCAGCGCTCAGATAGCTGAGGGTTTGTAGCACTGTATAAATGCTAAATTATTATTATTACTATATTACCACAGTCTTAAGATCAATATTGCTAAAATCCTTCTGTAGGACTCTATTAAAGATCAATGGGGACTCACAGTACCCTTGGGGCAAAAAAGGATGTTTCAGCCGGGTTTGGCAGAATGTAAATTATGTCAAGTCTTGTGCGTCCTTTTGCAAGAGGATCAAGAAAAATTCATTTTTCAAATCGATCACCGTGAAATATCGAGCTTCCACTGGGGTACTACACAGTATTGTCACCAGATTAGGAACTAAAGGAAACTCTGCATCTATAATCTGGTTAATCAGACTCATATCTGGTATAAATCTCCATGACCCTCCTTTGGATTTTTTGATCAGGTATGCTGCGGTATTACACAATGATTCCGATGGCAACAGAATCCCTTGTTTCATCTTTGCTGACATGGTCTGGAATATACCCTCATCAGCATCTCGAGAAATAGGGTACTGCTTTACCCGACGGAAAATTGTTCCTTGCTTGAGCTTTATTTTAACTTTCCCTATTTCCTTCAAAAAGCCTACGTCGTAGGGCCGTGGTCCAAAGGGTGCTTGGCACCTTTTCCAAGTCTTCCTGAAAAAATGCTGGACGTTGCAGCATTATCGCCATTCACTGTCGGGCTTCCCCTTTTCTCCATTCTTATCCATGTAGAACAGTACTTCATCGTCTGTTTGGTCTTCCCTGAATATGTCGTCATCAGTTATGTCAGTCAATCTATACTCTTCCTCGAGAGCTATTACTGTTCTCAATGGTCTACCCTCATCATCTACTACTTCAAGCATTGCCATTTCCCTTCGTAACATGGCTGCTTCCAATTCTGTAGGGATAGTCTGTGCCCCCTCTTTGTCCATGGGTATTCTTGGTCTAAACAAAAACTCATCAGATATCCTTACAATTCTTCCCACAAAGCCAAGTAGCCATGTTAATAAAATGCTCACACCATATAGAAAAATCTCTGGATCTACTGGAATACCTCACAGAACCGCTTGCCCTGTGAACACCAGTATACATTCTCCCATGTTTAAATAGTGCATTCCTGGAGTGGAACATACCATTCATTGATCAGTAAATGAAATTGTCATTTTAATTTTGTCATTAAATCTCTCCCAAAATGTTGACTGGTGTCTGCTGTGAATGTAACAAAAGAACAGACATGTCACACTGCCCTATGGAGACTGGTAATTCATTAGTAAAAGGAACTTGACTCGTAGCTCCAGCGAACCCTTGAGCATTCATGGCACTCCCGACATTGGATATTTTCCCTCTAGTACACATGAACGAGTTGCTCCAGTGTCTACGACAATAGAAAAAAATTTGCCTGCTATCATCACATCGACTATTTGTTCCTCTTGGGGCTCTGGTGTCACAGATAGTACTGAACACATCAAGTCACCCTGTGAGATGCCCTATTGTGGTTACAGACTCATCCATGTCCCTGTGAAAGGTTTCCACCTACCACGGTGACACCTCCTATCCTGGGTGTCAGTACTTGTTTCTGTGATTGCATACTGATGTGTCTGCATAGGGGCTTGTTGTGACGGCTCTTATGGTGGATTCATTTGCACTCATTCTTGCTGTTGCACCTGATGCAGTCGTGATGCTTGTGTCTGATACAATATATGTTCTTGGGCAAACCCTTCTCTAGCCTGGCACTATATGGTGGAGGATAAGCTATCCCCCCCTCTTGAAAACTGGCCATTTTGTACATTCCCTTGGCTCCCACATACATGCACAATGTGTCCTGTCATCCCAGAATTCCAACATACTGTGAGTGCCCATCTGACAAGTCCTCTCCTCTTTGAGTACTCTGGTTCTCATTCTGTGTACCTTGAACCCCACCTTGATTATTTTGAAATCCTCCTCCTCTTCCTCTATAACCTGTACCTCTTCCTCGTGACACAAACCCAATTCCACCTTGATCCACCGGGCACTAATTACTCACCTGCAATGTACCCATTACTTCCTGCATTCCCAATCCTTCTCTGCTTGTCAATATCGCCCCATCTATGGCACATTTTGACAATTATTTTCTGGACTAATTTGGCTTTCTCAATTTTCCTATTTTCATATTTCTTCTTATTTTTCTCTTGTAAAAACCGACAATTGTGTGCTATTGTCAACTATATCTCAGCCCATGGCTTCTCTTCCATCCCCATTTGTTTTTTCATCTGACTTTGTATTGGCTTAGGCAAACCCTGACACAAAATGTGGCAAAATAATGCCACCGTCTTTTCCCATGGCTCACGTGTTTCAAGTTGCCATTTCTCCTGAATATCCTGAATGCAAGCAATAGGGTCTTCGTCTTCCTTCATCTTATGTGTCATAATTGCACCCATATCTGATATGTCAGGATACTGTACCCTGAGTGCCCACCAAACATCTGTTCTGCAATTATTGAACAGCGCTCCATCATGCGCTATATTTTGTGCTGTCACACTTGAATATCCTGCCCTTCTCCATATGTCATCAGCCCTCTCCCCAAGAAAAGCTGCAAGGAGACCAATTATGTCCCCTATTGACAACGTGTTTCCCCCTGTCATTTTTTCTAATTTGTATATCCATTTCTCAGCGCCAAAAGTCAAACATGGGAGCTTACACTTTAAATTATCCTTCTCCATCTGCGGCCTTGGGATATACTGTGGTCTTGCTCCCCCTTTTTCCAATAAGGGAAACTGTGTGAACCACAACCCAGAGTCGTCTCCCATCATTAGTCTATCCATGGAAGGTACGATCGTCCCTGTCTGTCTCCTTGTGGGTAACAACCTTAACTGGTTCACATATGGTGGCAACTCTCCCTTCTCACTATACAATCGTCCTTGAGGACGCTTAAGATATGCTATGGGATCTGGCATCCTATTGTTAGGTTGTTCCAGATCAGACCATCTCACTTCTTTATCCATTTGCAGGCTTCCTTCAGGGGCACATGCGCTCCTTCCTTCTACCCCAAGGCCGTACTCTCTTTCCTTGTCTGACATGTCTTGTCCCCAACTAGTGTGACAATCATCCAATTCACCCTTATCTAGATTCAGTCTACTTAAAGACAATGCTCGATGTTGATGACTGAACAGGCTTCCCGCCTCTCTTCGTGATTGAAGCACTGGGGATCGATCATCATTCCTTCAAGTTTCAGACTCGCTATTTTGCCTCAACTGTTGATAGACCTTGTTGATCCTTTCTACAATGCTTTCCTTATCAAATCTTTCTTTGTCTAACGCAACTCTAGATGTTGCTTGGGTTGCTTCCTTTATCAGAACGACTCTTCTATTCCGTTCCATCGTATTTCTCGGCTTGGCCCTACTAGTTCCTTACGAGTGAAACTGGTATCAACACTGTGTTGTCTCCTTTTTAATTCCATTTCTTTGTCTACTTCTCTTCACTTTCTTGCATCCCTTCTAATTATTTCTTCCTCTTGCCTTTGTTCTTCCCCTCTCATTATTCCATCCCTTCATTCCTCTTCTTACCTTCATCTCTGCAACCTTTTGTCCCTTAGTATGTGTGCTTCCTCCTCTTCTTTCCTCCTTTCCTGTCTATCCCTCTCTTCTATCACTCTCTGTCTATTGTCATATTTTCTTCGTTCTTCTGCCTGTTCATCTTTTCTTTCTTGCTCTTTCTGATATATTTGTTGTCGCCGCTCTCTGCTCTTCCTTTTCTGCTCATCTTTTCTCAATCTCTTCTCTCATTCTTTATCCTTTCTTTCTTGTTCATCCTTGTTTTCTCTTCGCCTAACGTCTTTGATACTCTTTCCATCCATTTTAAGTAATAGCTGTTCTCCCAACTATTTGTTCTGCACAAGCGCTATCTCTTCAGCTTTATCCTTCTCTCCTTTCTATCTCTTAATCTTCTTATCTATTTCTGTGAACAATTTTGACCTACCACTCCTTTCTTCTTTATCTTGTTTGATCTTATAGATCTTTTCTTTTTTCCTATTCGCCTCTGCACTATTGTCACTATTGTAAGCTGGGGAATCGTACATAGGATTGATATACTTTGTTGCCGCTTTCAACTCCTTTAAAAAATACAACCCCATTTATTCTGTCTGAGAGTCTTATACTTCGGGTGAGGTAAGGGGAGCTGAAGGCTCAACACCTTCCTCCTTTTGCTGATTAAACATCCACTCCTCAGGTGGCGGGTGTTCCATTTCTTCTTGGTAAATCTTCCAGAACTCTAAAATCACTAATCTTTTCTCTAATTTCTTCCCCGTGTACGCAGTGTGCAAGTATGTGGTCATCTGTTGCGATACCGCTTTGACAATGATCTCCCTTGTGGCCATGGCATGAGCATTTTATCTGCCGTGCATTTCACTGATTCCGCACTATACTGCTTGAGCTTGGGTATGTGCTTTGGTAATATTTTGCATGGTGCATCAGGGGAGTGTCTCACATACTGACAAGTCTTAATTGACTGTCAGTACTTACCAGACTTATTAAATAACCTTTATAATTTTGCATAAATCACTTTTTCATCGTCTTTAAAACAACAAATATGAACACACATCATCAATCGCTGCTCAAGCCTCTCATTTCTTGATTGGCTATATGTTCTCTTGATTGGCTATGTCTATTTCTTGATTAGCGCCAATCACTTTGCTACGCTCAATCACTGTTGCTCCTCAACATTTTCAATTTATTCACAACTTCTATCGCTCTTCGATATTTTTGCTCAACAAACAACATTCAGATTAGTCAACTTTACACACTTATAAACAACATGATCACCTTTTTCTCTCTTGCCTTTACATTATACCCTATACAGGGTTTGAGACATCCCCTTACGTAATTCTAATTAAGTGTTATATGTTTCTGCTCTACCCCCTGTTGGTATTTGAGACATCGCCTTCTGAAACTCCCTCAGGTCACGAATCCTAGGCACAACCTTTTCTTCTCAGAATATTTCCTGTTACTTAAAAATTATCACAATCCCGTCCACTTCATTTGAAATTCCCCTTAGTCTACTCCCAATTCATTAATCGACTGGAGGCCTACGGTATTGACTCCTCCTTCTCTCTGAACACTTCACTTTCAGTCCGCAGAGGGCCCGTGGAAACCGGGCAGGAATTCCATCAAAGGAGGGCCTGCCCATCATCTCAGTTGTTCTTGCAAGTTAATTTCTATCAGCCACTCTCCACAGGAAACCCTGCAATAGTCCTGCTAACAGCAGAGGATGCCCGATCTTCCGAAACACTGCAAGCTCGTTTGGAACTTTTCCAGCCATCTGTACCGCTACCACGTAAACTTATGTTTCTATATGGACTAGGTTTGTGATTATCTGCCCTACTGTTAGGTGGACAGCTTATGCCTACCTCTAAAACCAGTAAATGGTTTATCATTGGTTCTCAAACTACAATGGTCTTCATTTTATGGACCTCTACAATTGGTTGGCATGCTTGTGCCATGTCTGGACATTCGGTTCACTTAGCAGCATGTAAGCTCAGACCCAGGTGCCAGGAGGTGGACTTGACTTTACCTCCCCACCCAATTAGGCCAACATCTCTCATCACCCATGCCTTCTGCCATGAAGATTGTCTTTGAACTTGCCCTTGAAAATTATCCTTATCTGTGGAAATATATGAGAGTGCAGGCACTCGGTATCGTTGTTCTAGAACTCCAAGCTCAACATATTTCCATCCTCGGATCACGTGACAGGACACCATGACTTTGGTCCATTCTGCAGCATTTAAATGTCTTAAATTAATAAAACTTGCCACTTTTGGTGTTCCTTCTTTGCCCCTTAATAAGGGATGATTCATCCATTGCACGTTCACTGCCTTCAAGAATAGATAACCGACCTTGGCTGCTTCAATTTTGATACCATGACACACAACCTGGCCAGGCGCTTCCACAATCTCAGCTTATTCTTGCTGCGACAGAATTCTCAGCCTTTCCTGTCCAGGAGTCTGGGTTTATGAAGTTCATGACACTGATGTCCAGCTCTATACGATAGCGGCTTCGCCTGCAGTCTATTCATTAAATGTAGCCAGCTTCTATGTTGACTTGGTCTACTTGCATTTCAGCATCTGTACAATTATTGAACGGTCAGTTTTCTGTAGCACTTCGCACACGTGCAATCTTCTTTCGCATATGAAAGTTTACTCAATTCTTATCTCCATCATCCTTTTCTGTAACATCCATGCATTCTCTTCAGCCAGTATTCTCAGGGAATTATGCTCATCTCTTGTAATGTCACTAGCTTCTCCCTTTTGCTCCTTCTCATATTCCTTCAGGGAGTCCCTCCCTTAGATTGCTGTTTCTTCAGGGATACATTCAATAGGGTTTTCTCAATGGATACAAATGTTTTGAATATTCACTGCAGTATTGGCACAACTGCTGGTGTGAAACATGGCACAGGCTCAGAATTCCAACATTATAGGAGGTAGGGGGGCTGAATTTTCTGCAGATGCATGCATTTGCCTCTCTACAGCTGTTTGGACGGACAGGCTATCCTGCGGTTATAAGAGAGGGAATGTGTTAGGGAAGAATGATGTGTGGTGGCTCGGGGTGAGGACATGGATACAGTTTGGAAAGATGTAGGGGAGTTTAAGGGGGAAGGAATATTCGAAGGGAGGGAATGTGGGTGGAAGTGGGTTTACCTACATGTTAACATTTGGTTAAGTCTGTAAGGCAGAGGGGCCAGTTTAGTGTAGTTTGTAATCCGTGGCCTGTCACATTAAAGCAACCTTTTCCACTAATGGCGAGTCTTGGTATTTTGTTCAGTTCAGCCAAAATGGGGGTCCTGGGGAGCATGCAGTATGCGCTGCTCCCCAAGGAAATTTTGGCCACTGCTCCCGGCCACCGAGCCACACCGGGGATTAAGTGCAATCACAGGTTATTAGTATGGGTGCTGGTGTGTTGCCAGCCCTCCCCCCTGTTAACTTTGGTTTGAAGGTAGTGTATTTTCCTTCAAGAGGTCTGCAGGGTAAGGGGAGGAGAGTAAGAAGGAAAGACAGGGGTTTTTTGGTCACAGTTCAGCGGGGGCAAGGTGCAAGGAAGATTTGCATGGTGGTGTTTCTTTGTTGCTGATGTGGCAGGTCAGCCTGGCTTTCATTGAAGAAGACAGTAGTGGTGAGTTTAGGATCTGGGGATATTGGAGTGGTAGCCAGGGATGCGGTTGGTTAAATGATAGTTGGTAGAAGCCAAAAGGATTATTATTGCGGTAAAGAAGGGGTTAGTGCTGCTTAGATGGACAGGTTAGCACAGGGATATAAGAGAGGGAATGTGTTAGGGAAGAATGATGCGTGGTGGCTCGGGGTGAGGACATGGATAAAGTTTGGAAAGTTGTGGGGGAGTTGAAGGGGGAAGGAATATTTGAAAGGAGGGAATGGACGCGGAAGGGGGTTTACCTACACGTTAACGTTTTCTTTAGACTGTAAGACCGAGGGGCCAGGTTAGGGTAGTTTGTAAGCCGTGGCCTGTCACATTAAAGTGACCTTTTTCACTGATGGCAAGTCTGGGTATTTTGTGCAGTTCAGCGCAAAGGGGTTGTTTTCGTGAAGACACTTTCTGACTTACAATCTCGTAGCAGCTGAATCTTTGTATGATATGCTTGAGATGTGCTCAAGCAGACTTGTCTTGCATGGAGGCTGATTAGTTTGGGCTCGCTACTACTGACTAAAAACCAAACCCAGAGTATTAAGTCTGGGACTCCTCAGCCTGGTTGTCAAGAGTATCAGGGTCAAGGGTCATATGTGAAAAAATAAATGTTGAAGGAAACATTAGGAACAAGCAGAAGAGAGATGGGTTGGCTGAACACATGAAATGCAATGAGTGGTTCACAATTATGTTCTTTTTATAGTATGTGATATTGACATAGGTAAACATGGGAACTCTCTTACCCTTTGATTATCTCAACAACCATTCTCAAAAGCAACATTCATGACACGCGTTTATCCCCTACAGATGACAATATTGACAATAATCAGACAAAACTCATCATCAAGCGAATTCAGTGGAATGTGGCAGGACACCATTTAGAAACAAAATGTGTCAAGTGCTACAGTAAAATAAAAAAAAGTACTGCAAGATGTATCCCTTGCCCCAGAAATCTTCCAACATCTTCATCCCATCTTACCCCACCATCCTGCATAACAGATCCCTACTGAATTGCAAGCCCTACCCCCAAATCACCTTGGCCTGCATATTCAGTGCCAGAAGCATTTAGAAAAACAAACTTTCTTCCCCAACCCATTTGGCTACCAATCGCCCATTCTACACTTCCATACCATCATTTAAACCTGAATTGTGGCACTCCCCACATTGACTCTCCACTCTGACTCCACAACATTTACTCTTGCACCGCACAAAATGTGGTGATCAGCAGATCCAGGTTCATTATAAGAAAATACCTCTTCATCCTCTGAACCCATCACATCCTCACAAGAACCCATGAATGCCATTGTTCAAGATGCAACCTTATTGAACATTGGCATCCAGACCTGGCACTCTGCTATGGACCTTGAGGGATTCACGCCCCAGCTGCCCCCCTGTGCCAAGTCCCTTGGGTTCAATATCGACAGACACCTCCCGTTCAAACAACACATAGCAAGGAAGACACAATCAGCCTGGTACCAACTTCATCCCAGAAAACAACTTCAGATCCGCTGTCCAAGCCTTGGTCTGGTCCCACCTGGATGGTGGCAATGCCTTTTTGGGAGGCCTTCCGGTGACTACCCTGGGACTCCTGGAATGTGCCCTGCATGCTGCCACATGATTCATCAAAGGACTCAGCAAATTCAACCACATCACCCAACCTCCATTGCAATGCACTGGCTACCGCTGCAAGCCCATATCATCTTCAAATACTGTTACATCATCTACAAGGATGTTATCCTGAAATCCACAAGCTACCTCTGTGAGAAACTCTGCATCTCTGGGGGCCTGCGATCCAGCAGAAGTAAAAAAATGTATTGTATTGTATTGAATTCTATTTATTGTGTTTATATAGCGCTTTAATCCAAAACGCTTTACATTTTAACAACAAAACACATATAACATTATAACAGTAGAAGCAATTTACAATTATGAATCAAACCAACAAAACAGTAAGTAGAGCAATTAAACTGTGAGGGAAGAGGGAAGGGTGAGGAAGGGACGGACGAGGGAGACAGAAGGGGTATTAGGGCGAGAATGAGGGAGGGAAGGGGAAGGGGGCGGTAGAGGATCATAGGGAAGATTTGAGGGAAGTAGAGGGAATGAGAGGGGGGAGGGTTTCATTGCGGGTAATGGAGGAGGAGAGATTTCAGGGAAGTGCGGAAGGAGGAGAAGGTAGGTATAGAGCGGATTGAGAGAGGTAAGGAGTTCCAGTGTAGGGGGGTTAGGAGCTGGAAGGAGTGGAAATGGGAGGGGGCACAAAGGGGAAGGAGGAACAGTGAGAAGGAAGTGGTCAGCTGAGCGAAGGGAAGGAGTGTAGAAAGAGAGGAGAGATAAGGGGGAGCAAGATCATGTAGAGATTTAAAGACTAGGCAGAGGAAATGCAATTTAAGTTGGGAGTGAAAGGGAAGCCAGCCAAGGGAGGAAGGCGAAGTAGAAATGGGGTCATGGGAGGCAAGGAGACAGAGGGTTCAGGCAGCAGAATGGTAGATACATTTGAGGGGGGCGAGGTGAGAAGCAGGTACACCAAAGAGTAAAGAGGAGCAGTGGAAGAGGCGAGAGAAGATAAGGGAGGAGATTAAACGTTTAGTAGCATGGAAGGTGAGAGATGAGCGGACTTTGCGAGTATTAAAGAGGTGGTAGTGACAGGCATGAGAAGTAAGAGAAATATGGTGGGAAAAGGAGAGGCAGGAGTCAAAGTGAATGCCTCGATTGTGAGTGTGGGCAGAGATAAGAAGATTAGAGGGGGGAAAGCGAATGAAAGGTGGAGGAGAGGGAGGGGGAAGAGTGTTGGTGGGGAAAAATAAGACTTCAGTCTTATCAGTATTGAGGGAAAGAAAGCGGGATGACATCCAGTTTTTAATGGCAGTAAGACAGGAAGAGTGTTTAAGGTGGAGATCAGATGAGAAGGAAGAGAAGGAAAGGAAGAGTTGGGTGTCATCAGCATAGAGATAACAGGGGCAAGGAGAGAGGTGTAGAGTGAGAATAGGAAAGGGCCAAGAACGAAACCTTGGGGTATGCCGTACTTTAACAAAGGGAGGGTAGGAGAGGAATGGCTGGCCCAGGAGACAGCGAATGAGCGGGAGGAGAGGTAAGAGGAGAGCCAGTTAAGAAAAGAGCTTTTGAAACCAAAGGAATAAAGCGTGTTGAGAAGAAGGTGGTGATCAACAGTGTCGAAAGCAGCAGAGAGGTCAAGGAGAATAAGGACAGAGGATTGCTTAGAGTATCGAGCGGAGAGAAGGAGTTAAGGATGTAAGTGAGGGCCTTTTCAGGAGAGTGTTTAGGTCGGAAGCCAGATTGAGAGGGGGGTAGGAGAGAAAGATTGGTGACAAAGGTTGAGAGCTGAGAATAGGCAACGTCGTTCAAGTAGTTAGAGGCAAGAAGGGGATCAGCAGAGGGTTTCTTCAGAATCTGGAAGATAGTAGCATGCTTGAATGCAGAGGGGAAGGTAGCTGAGGAAAGGCAGGTGTTGAAGAAGGAAGTTAAGTAAGGAATAAGAAGAGGGTCGATTTTAGGGATAAGAAGGGAGGGGAGAGGGTCAGTTGGAGCAGACATGGGTGGGCTTTTGGATAGACTTGAATGTACAGACAAAATGTACAGTCTTGAATGACGACAGTGCATGAATGAACGAACCAGGTGACATGCCTTCTCCGTATATGCTCCAAGGCTCTAGAACCTCCTCCCCCTCAACATCAGACTTGCCCCATCACTTCTACAGTTCAGGAAAGAGCTCAAGAGCTTCATTTTCAAGGAATGGCTCATCCTTAACACCTAGTCCCACACACCCTGCACTCCCCACCCTACCCGAGACTCAGTGATCTGTCCCCACTGCCTTCCCCTCATGCTGCCAATTTCCCACCTTCCCCTGTTAGCTCCCCACTCCTTTTTCCCTGCTTCTCTCACTGTGCTGTTCCCACTAAGATTGTAAAGCAGGCAGTTGCTTTATGAATCTAGGTCTGCGCGTAAAAATATCCTAATCATAATACTAAAAATATCATTAATAATAATAATAATAATAACAATAATTGACCTTCTCTTTCCATAGCATGGCCCAGATGATCTCTTCTTGTGGGGCTTGGAATGAACCTCAATTAACTGTTCAAACCCAATGACTTCCACCTTGACACACGCTACAGTTATAGTAAGCGTCCACTATGAACATTGACCCGTGCCAGCCTCCATCAACCTAACCCTTCCCAACACATTATAAATATTCAACACATCTTTGACATCTGACTTGAACATCTGGACTTCTCTCTTCCCCATAGCTGTTAGCTCATTAAACCCACAGAAATGGAGTAAATTTGTATATCTAAACTCAGAACTATTGACACCTTCATTTGAGCTCTGCTCAAGGCCAATTTCCCACTTCCAAACACTGCCCCACTCTGGCATCCAGTTTGCATCAGCTCTGCACTCCTGCGAAGTGCCCAGAACCATCTCCCCCACTGACATCACTCACACGATCAATGCTGATAATCCATGGTTTTCTTTCATCTTCTTTGCAATCCTCTCTAAGACCCAAGCATCACTGGCCGCCCTATTTCTACTTCCTACTCTTTGTCTCACACTTCATCACTTGTCTCACCTAGTTAACCAAACATGTACTAAGTGCACGTCTATGCTATATGTCTAACCTGCCTATTCCTTGAAGTGAGTGTTAAGGTTGAATGTGTAGTGGTATGGAGTGAGTTTTTATACCTCCTACACACTGACATCATACATCTCTGAAGTAGTGCTGAAGTATGAGTTAACGTTTCATGTTTAGGGTGATGGACTTTCCTTGTATCAGGAAAACGTTTAATTTGGACTTAGGGTTTGAACCTTATTATTGTATTTATTTATTTATTGAATATTTGCATGGTGCCTATACAGCAGGACATGTTTCCAGGTGCCACAAGACAAAGGGGGTGAGGGGGAAGAGAAGAGAAAAACAACAGTAATGGTCCTTCTAGGCCTTGTGACATTCAGATCGTGCAAGTGCAGTAGCATGAAGTGCAGGGGGAGGGGGCAGGACAGGGCAGGGGATGGGAGAGGGAAGGGGTTGGGAGATGTGCAGAAGTACACCATAATCTTGACATTCCCAACATTTATAGATTTCACCTTTAAATATGAACTAACATTAAGTATTATGTAGTAGGAAGCTGGCCGATTAGTTGGAGTGTAGAAATTTGAGCCCATGACACTGATCCTAGTTTCCCAGCACTGGCTTCCCCTGGAGGCCAAACTTACCTTTAAATTATTATACATCACCTAAAAGGCTGCCCATTGGCAAACCCCCTCTTATTTGGCTGAGAAACTAAAGATTTCGGGGGGGTTCAAGAAGCCGGGTGTCTCTGCGCCTGGATGTCTGGCAAGTCATGTTGCCCTCCTCTTTGTAATGGTCCTTTTCAGGGGCATCAGTCTCAGCTTGGAATCTTTGCCTACTGACCTTCGCTTAAGCCTTAGTTATTTGAAGTTTAGAAAAAAACTTTGAAAGCCTGGCTAAGGCAATCTGTTTTTTTTTTTTTTTAAATGGTTCTATTGAGTAATCTCTCTTAATTGAACATGTTATGCCATTTTGTAAGTTGTAATTGTGGATTCTGTGTGTTTAAGAATTTGATATATATGTTTTGAATCTGTAAAGTGCTTTGATGTATTTGTGCCTTGTTCGTGGTATCTGGTCTTTCCATCTAACACCTTTCCATCGAATACCTTTCCATTGAAAATTATTAATTGAATTGCCTTTCCATCGAAAAGCATATTCATTTAATACTTTTCGATAGTTAATTTCGATATATAGGGTTAGGGGTTAGGGTTGGGGCTAGGGTTAGATTAAGGGTTAGATTCTGGTTAGGGTTAGGGATAAGGGGGGTGGGAACCCCCCGAATATACAAAAAACATTAAACCGTTACAAGGAGCTGGCCAGTGCCAAAATTTCAGCACTGGTCAGCTCCATGTAACGTTTTAATGTAGAAAATAAACGCATAGAAATGCTATCTTTTACATTTAAAAGTACATATCCATTCGATGGAAAAGTTTTGATGGATATGTACTTTTAATGTAAAACAGAATTTCAACGCTTTTATTTTGATGCAGCTTTTTCGATGCAATGACCATAAACCCTTGCTCCTGCTATAGAACAATTTTAAATAATACATGTAAAAGACTGATGTTTAGTTATTTTGAACGCAATGTCTGTATGTATTGCATTCTGTGTGTGCATGGATTTTAGATGCATATTGTCTAGTCTGTGCTTTCCTTCATTCTATGAGTCATCTGTGCAACACTATTATTATGATTGTTCTTTTATAAAGCAGTTAATACCAACAAGTGTTTTTAAGTGCAGTATCCGGATTCGAACCTGGGTTGTACTGCGTTGTCCACGACAAAGGCGTTGCTCCTGAGCTATCCTTCCTCTCCTTCCTCTCCTAGCATGTTGTCAGTGTTATTTACCTGTAGGGTGCGTGCATACATTTGATGCTAAATGTTTCTTTGAAATCTATCCACATAACCATGCAGTGTGTAGGGATCATGCGTATTGTCTGTGGCTATTGTGCTCTCTGTTATTTTGTACAGATTGAGTGTCTCTGCCTTGATTTTGCATTTTGTCTTCGTGGCTAGTGTGGTTGAAAGTGTTTTGCTGCATGGTGGGTGAATATATTTGTTGCGCGCAGGTGACTGTTGTGATGGTGTGTGCTTGTGTGGCCTTTCCTTATCTGGATGCATGAATTGGTCTCACTCCTGACCTATGCAATGTAGAAAGATACTGATTCACTCTCAGGTGTGGCTAATCCGGTTTTCAAAATCGCTGCGGAGTGAAGCAGATCAAAGCAAGGAATAAACATGTTTTTAAAATATTTTTTTGTACATTAAACCATTCATTATACTGCACTAAATTCGCTGTGATTGTGAAGAGGTGTAGAGTTTGATTGCTTGTCAAATTTGAGGATTTTTTTTATGTATCAGGTAAAAAGTGGCACAGGAAAACATTTTCTCACGTTCTTTAAAGTGTCATGTATACATAATTACACTGCCACATATGCAGCAGTGCTTGTGATCCTTCCTATGTTGCTGGGGTGAGTTGCCTCGTGTCTCCAGGCACTTGGTCATTTCATTTTAAAAACGTTCTTTATTCCCGGCGCCGCAGCGCGTAGCACCCGCACCTCCTTCACGCTTCCTTGTTCCTTTTCACTCCCCCCCTTCCCGCCCACTGTGCTCCCATTGGATTGCTTGCCTGACCTCAGTGGGGGGGTTACTAGTCTTCCCATCGAAGATTTACCATCGAAGGTAAGTACCATCACATTTTTTTCAAACGAAAAATGTTACATCGAATACCCATACATAAAGTGCAAAGCGTTTATGCATCGAAACCCTTGCATCCAATAGGGTTTCGTTATATTAACACTTTACATTTTTTTGCATGGAAATTCGATGAAACATAACGTTACAGTGATGAAATTTATATTTTTGACACTGGACAGCTCCCTCTAACTTGTGGTATTTAATGTTTAGTGGGGGATTTCTCCCCCCAACTCCCCCTCAACTCACAGAGGTCCTCCCCCCTAACCCCTGCCACCAACCCCCATTTACAAAATGTAACCCTCAACCCCCAGAGGTCCTCCCCACTAACCCCCCCACTCACCAACCCCATTTTTTCAAAAATTAACCCTTGTCCAGTGCTGAAATCTTAAATGCATTTCAGCACTGGACAGCTCCCTGTTACTTGTGGTGTTTAATGTTTATTGGGGGGGGTCTCCTCAACCCATTGAATTTCCAACCCAAACGTACATCTATTTTAAAGGTATGTTTGATTTGAAAATCCATCAAAATTCATTCAATGGAAGTGCATTTAGATGGAAATGCATTTCAATGAATACATTTAGTTGGATTTTAATTTGATTGAAGATTTTTAGATGGAAAGACTGGCTGCCAGTGGGGGTCTCATGTGGCCCGTGCACCATTTTTGTGATCCTTCCTGTGTTTCTGGGGTGAGTTGTCTTGTGTCTTCAGGAACTTGGTGATTTAATTTTAAAATGTTCTTTTTTCCCGGGACTGCAGTGCGTTGCACCCCCTCCACCCTCCCCATGTCCACGCTTCCTTGTTCATTTCCACACCTCCCTCCCCACCTCCCACCCATCATGCTCCTATTGGATTGCTGGCCCTTACTAGACAACCGTGCTAGGCAGCCCCTGCTGTCACAGCCCCCTGCAGCTGAGGACCCAGAGGCAAAGGAGAGCTACAGCTGAAACAGTCCAGATTGTGTCTGCCGGTGTCAGCCGGGGAAGCATGAAGCCTACAGCCGTCAACCTGCTGCGACTGCTAAAGTAATTGTGGTGGGCCACTGTGGCAACACTCACTGCACCCCGCTAAACTGAGCCCCCCCTCTAATTACCACATTGCTCTTATTGCACCACCCATAAGCAGCCTCTAGGAAAGTTTGCTTTTTCATTTTGCATTGCTGCTTGTGTTTCAACAAGGTTTTTTCCCCCTCTTTTTAGGAAAGTCGAATCTGGGTGTTTTTGCATGACTGGTTGTGATGCAAATAGGCCTTTTTCCCTCTTTTCAGGAAAATCGAATCTGGGTGTTTTTGCATGGCTGGTTATGTTGCAAATAGGCCTATTCCCCTCTTTTTAGAAAAGTCCAATCTGGGTGTTTTTGCATTGCTGCTTGTGTTTCAAAAAGGTTTTTTTAACCCTCTTTTTAGGAAGGTTGAATCTGGGTGTTTTTGCATTGCTGCTTGAGTTGCTACTAGGCTTTTTTCCCTCTTTATGGGAAAGCCAAATATGGGTGTTTTTACAGTGTGCCCCCCGCCCCCTGTATTATATCCAGACTGCTCCTTCATTCCCCTGTAGTTGCCTGCTTATTGCCTCCCGCGTGCATCCTTCTGTGTGAACCCACCCCCTCTATATCCTCCTGTGGTGCTCAGCTCTGGTCTGTGCATCTTTTCCTTTCTCACGCTCCCTTCTTGCCTCCTCACACCCTCTATGGAGCTCTCAATCTCTTCCATCTTCTCAAACTGCAACTCTATCTCCTATCCTATCCCTCTCACTAAGTCTGGAAGGAAATAGTTCAAGAGGGATATCCTGGTCTCTAACCCAGGTCTCCCAATTGCTGATAGCCACATCAGCACTTCCTCGACTCTAACCGACATTGTCTTTGTTGTTCCCTCTCCAGCCCTATGGACCCCTCATATGGTCTATGTTGTCTCTCCTTTCTCTTCCTCTGCCATTAATAGTGGCACCCGGTGGGAGGTCCTCAGGGCCCCCTCCCATTCCTCCAAGACCATCATCAATGTCCATCTGAATGGTACCATCATGGTCCAGGGCACTCAACCAAACTTCCCCCTTCTTGATAGACAACTCCTGCCTCTCAACAATGTCCCCACTTCTCCTAACACCCCTCTGCCACCTCCTTCCTCCACTGCCGCTTCTCTGGCACCCACCTCCTCCTCCACTCTGGCCCCCAAGCCACCTCTGTCTACTGCCTCTGCCCACTCCCAGACCTTTCTACCGCCTCTGCTGGGTGTACCTCACTCTTGTACCCCACGCCGGAAGTCTTTCATGTGTGGCAACCTGCTCCACATACCTACTCTCAACTCTCGCTCTGCTTTCAAACATTCCTCTGACATCTGCCACCTCCTTGAAGACCTTGACCTGGATGTCCTCACTCTGAGACATGGTTCATGGGCAGCTCTCTCACAAGTTTTGACACTGTCCTTCCTGAAGGCTACAAGATCCTCTCTGAGTCCAGAACCAACCAGCCCAGAGGTGGAGGAGCCCTGATCTTTCCAGAATGGGTCCCTGCTTCTGTCATTCCTATGCAGGCCTACTCCTCCTTTGAATGCCTAGTCTGCAGGCTCTTGATCACTCCTGACCTCTCTCTGACTGTGGCCACCATCTTCAGCCCTCCTGGCCAGGTCTCGCTCAGAATGGGCAGATCTCTATTCTTCCCTCCTTGCATCGACCTCCCAACTTATCCTCCTCTGAGACCTCAACATCCACCTGGATGCTTCTAATCCCTCCTCTGGGCTTTTCTGCAACCTATGCAACTCTCTTTCCCTTTCCATCCTGCCCTCTGGTCCAACACACTCTGCTGGACACACCTTGGATGTTTTCATCTCCTCAGACATCCCCCTCTCTAACCCTCTCACCACTTCTCTCTCTCTTGAACTGACCACTTTCACCTGTCCTCTCACCTGAAACGTCTTACCCCTCATGCCACGCCTATGCCAGCACTGCCACCTTCCTTCTCGGTCATTCATACCATGAAGCAAGTATCAGTGGACACTTTTGCCATTACTTTCTCTGCTCCTCCTACTCCTGCGGCTAACTTGCACTCTGACACAGCCCTCTCTAACCCGCATCTCTCTTTCTTAGTCACTCTGGACATACTTGCCCCTGTCATGAGAATCCATCTGAAGCCTACCTCCAAGTGCAACTCTTGATACTCTGACCTCACCGCCCTGAAATGCTAGTGCAGTGTGGCTGAGAGGAAATGGAGTGCTTCGGGCGCTTCCTCTGACAAACTGGCCTGCTGCCTGATCCAAAGGCAATACAGACTCTCTGTCCTCTCCAAGAAGAGGATCCATATCCAGGCCTGCATCTCTACGGCCTCTAACAACACAGCCAAACTCTTTACAATCTGCAAGGAACTGACCAATCCTACTCTGCAGTCTCCACTTCTCCTGTTCCCTCCCAGGCCCTTTATACTGCTCTGGCCTCTCATTTCATCACTAAAACTCAGGACATCCTGTCCTCACTTTCCTCTTCCTCTCTCTTCCTCTCTGTCTCAGGCTCCCTTTAGCCCCTTCTCCCTCTCCTCTCCCATTTTCCTCCTTTGCTCTCACACGACCTGACTATGTCTCTAGACAAGTCCGATCTATGAAAGTGTTGTCTAAACAGGTGCTCCCCTGCTTCCCCAGAAGCCTCAGGGACCACATTGCCAGCCTTGCGCTAGCCTCTGCCGATTTCTGCAATCACTCTTTCGCGACTGGATCTTTCACCTATATCCTCAAGCACTCCCTTGTGCACTGAAAACTATCACCTGTTTTCTATCACTCCTTTCCTGGGCAAACTCCTTGAAAATCTGGCCAACTCCCAGCTGACCCTCCATACTGAATCTGTTAGCTGCATCCATGACCATCAGTCTGGCTTCAGAGAAGTTAGAGATATGGAAACTGAACCCCAGTGATGATCTGCTCTCTAACCTTGACTTCGGCTCTCCCTCTGTCCTCATCCTCCTTGACTTTTCCTCTGCTTTCGACACAGTCAAGCACGCCAGCCTAATCAACAGACTCTGTTTGAACCTGGGCATCATGGATCAGGCCTTGGCGTGACTGACATCCTTCCTCCTGGACCATCTTTCCCAGGTCTAACTTGGGTGCTTTCTGTCCACCACCTCTCTCTCCACATGTGGTGTCCAATGTCTATCTGGCCCCGTTGGCCGATCTGATCTGCACCTTCTCCTCTAACGTTCAGTGCTATGCAGATGACAGCTCTCTTTCAGACTTCCCTCAGCCTCCTCCCTTCCCTCGCTCATTCCTGACTGTCAATCTGCGATTCAGTTTTGGTGCACCTCTAATTATCTTTGCTTTAACGCCAGTAAAATGGAGACCCTTCTCATTGGAATCCCTGCTCCTGCTTTACCTCTCTCACACTGGCCGCCCTCCTTCTGCCCTCTACCCTTGCCATCCTGTGAGGCAAAAAACCTTGGCGTCATCTTCAACCCCACCCTCTCTTTCTTTCCTCACATATCAGAGCTTGCCAAGAAGGCCCACTTCCAACTGCACCTCCTCAGAGGTATTCTAACTTTCCTGACTTTCCCCCAGAACCTCACTGTCTCCAGGGCCCTGGTTCTTTCCAGGCTGTACTATTGCAACAGCCTCGTTCTAAATCTGCCTACCTCTTCTCTTCGTCCCCTGTGGTGGGGCTTATCTTGTTGTGAGTGGAGAGTCGGCCAGTACATAATTTACTGGTGAATACATAGTCTCAACCAGAAAATAATAATCCTAGACAATGTTGTGCATTTGATGTGCAGCGGAGCAGATGTATACATCTGCAGGAGATCCCGCCCGCTACCTCCTTTGTATTGGAGACATGAGACCGTGCCGTGCCTGAGACCAGCTATCGTGCCAATACCACATTGAGTATTTGGAAGGAGATACTCATTGAGACAACCCTATCGAATGTACCTTCGAAGTGAAGACAACCTCCAGGAGGACCTCCCTGAAGGACTATGAGAAAGAGCAAAGAAAATGACCTAATGACGTCATAAGAAATGTGCACGACATCCAGAGATACTGATTGAAGACAATGTACGGATCCTAGAGGACAAATGATGAACTAAACAATAGAGTGAACTATCAACATAGAAAAGAAGAAGATTACATGTTCACAAAGTGCTGCAGAAAAAAGGAGTTCAATAAATGTACTAAATGTACAGACGCTGAAACGCAATGTAGATCAAGTCAATGTATAGGGCTAGAGTAGTGAATAGAGCGCAGGCAAAGCCGCCATTGTCCAGAAACTGGACATTGGTAGCATAAAATAAGCCAAAAACCATGAAGGGGGAATGGAAAGCTGTGTTGCAGCAGAATAGCTGGCTCGTGGAGCTGCGTTGTGAGGCTGACTGGACTGAAGTCAAGATCTTAGAAATCAAGGTCAGCCATCTACTCTGAAGAGGAATGAGTGTGCGCAGGATGAACCTTCTCACGATAAGGTAAAAGAAAGAACACAAGGGATGCCAAGCTTTAATTCATTTGAAGCATTTAAAAACTGCAAAACGGACCAGATTGAGGTATCTTGTCACGCGAGCCAAGGATGGAAATAGGGCTTGAACTTGGAGTTCCAGACACGATAGCGAATGCCCTCACTCCCGTGCAATCCCAAGACAAGAATACTATGCAAGGCCAAGTACAGAGACAGTTTCATGGCAGACGGCATGGGTGATGAGAGATGCTGGGCTAATTGGGTGGTGAAGTAGCTACATGTCCTATCTCCCTGCACATGGGTCTGGGCTTACGTGCTGCTAAATGAACCGAATGTTCCAGATATGGCACAAGCGTGCCAACCAATTGTATTTGTCTGTATAACGAAGGACATTATAGTTTAGAAAACACAAACAATTTAACTAGTGTGTCTGAAATTACATGTTTGAAGAGGTAGGCATAAGTTGTCCACCTGATAAAGGACAGACCATAACCATCCTAGCTCCTATATGATTGTATATCTAGATGTTTCCTTAACCAATCTCGACCCTTGATAGGTTTTCACTATTACCAAATAGTATGACGTCACTCTGATGCATAATTGAGTATATGAATTACATTGTTTGTGGAAATCATTGAGAGACTGAGCGTATGTCCGTTAATGTTTGTGGTGACCTCCCTGTTTAAGATAATTTTTAATAAAACAGTAACTTGCCATCTTCTTGAGTTTGTACTATTATTTGGACTCTGAATTATTCTGGTGTAATCCCTTCCATTATATATGAACATTCTAAAGGGCCATAAACTCACATGTACAGAGCAAGAGGGCCAAGCATATATGATGCTTCCGCTTCCTGCCTGGACTCTGTGCATCAAACCCTTTACTTCTCCATCCATGTTGAATTTTCGTGCAGACAGCTATGTGGGAATCTGAATGGTTTTCAGTTTGTTTTTCCATGTTCAAAAACCAGGCAGAATTCCTATGGATTCCTTCATCGGATGGCATTTACCAATGTCTCTTTGTGGGGGTTCTTACAAACTCGACTGGGATCAATGATCCCCCATTCATAACCTGTATTGTGATCATTATTAATAATTTTTACTTGATTACTTGTTCAATTCTTGCTACCAACGTTTTGCTCTATGACCTCTACATTGCTCCATTGCTCCCGAACTAGTTTGGCGGTATAAAAACTTGTACTACTAATAATAATGTTAATATTATAATAATAATTATTAAAATAACAATGACCTGTCCAGGACAGAACTGCAGTTCAAAATATTGTCTTATATTTTGAGTAATAAAAAAAACTAGTCCATAGGCGCTTCTCTGCGAGAACAAACACGGCCCATTGACCTGTTCTTTGGGAAGGTACCCACTCGAGAGTCCGCAGCCACACTTTAGCTCACTATACCTTTCACAGAAGTGAAAGGTCCATTTGCATATCAGTCTTTGTCCCGCCCACATGGGCAGTCCAGCACTGAAATTCTATGACAATTCCTTACTGAACTAGAGTACCAACAGCAACCCTATAGACGTGTTTCAGCCTTGTTGGGCCTCATCAGTGGGATGGAGCTGTGCCTCTCTGAGCACAGTGAGCAAGGGGTCCACGTCTGGATGACCCTAGGAAAGTTAGGGTGACTAAACTTACCATCACAATGGTCTTAGTGTGTCCAGGGAGGATAGCTCAATGGCAGCGTGCGCGTTGCAGACGACACGAAGCAACAACAGGTTCGATCCCCGGGTCCGCGCTTAGAAACCTCTGGGTGTTTAAGCGCGTTATAAATACGTAACTAAGACAAAAAAAAAACACAACTCTGCAACTAAGAAAAACAAACAATTCCTGTAACAGCGCCTCGATGCCTGCGGGCTGTGTGAGCGCTTTATAAATGTTAAATAAACCTAAGTCCCTTTAACAATCAAAGAGTAGTCTAACGAACACGGCCCATTGACCTGTTCTCTGGAAAGGTACCCACTCAAGAGTCTGCAGTCACACTTCAACTCACTGTACCTTTCACAGATGGGCAATACCCATTTGCATGTATGCAAATGGGTATTGCCCATCTGTGAAAGTTATGCAAATGGCTATTGCATGTATGTATGCAATTCGCTTCCATGACCGAGACTTGCACAACTTGCCAGCTTCAGCCATCAAACATCAGCAACCTTGCAATTTGCTAGGGATTTCGAAAACATTCCCAAATGCAGACCTCAGTACTCTTGAACAAATGTGGGACTGACACACACCGGTACTCTCGCCATTTGCCAGCTTTTGGAATCGTATGCACAAGCACTCACACCATTTGGTAGATGTTTGTGTATCTATGTGTGCTTGGAACTTTTGAAGTAGGAAGCAACAGTGTGCTGTGCCTAGTGGACACACCCAGGGAGGTAGTACGCAGGGGCAAGCACAGGTCAAGTTGAATGTTCTTGCTTGCTCGTCACAAGAAAGGGCTCGTGTGATGCTTCGCGTCCCTAAAGGTTCACCAGTCCCTGTTGTACCAACAACAGTTGCAGCCTGCCATGGCTGGCAAAGTTTCATCACTGCAATTGTCCCAGCGGAAGACCAGTATTTCTGAGCATGAATTGCAAGTGACAGGTTTTAAAGCGTATAACACTGCTCAATGTGTTATTGCACCTACCGCAGAGATCCATGTGTAACCTGCTGGCCACGCGGAGACTGAGGTGAGAATCCATGCATTGTGCTTGCTATGCTGGGCACGTGCTCACCTCACATCGCCTCGAGAAGGCGCCTTGATTGATTTCCAACACAGATGACTGGCCAGCGTTTACCTATAATGCTTTTGTGGCTTTGTTTTTCTCAGGCCAGTCATGAGCAGAGAGACAGCAGGTATAGACTGCCGGTGAGTACTCTCCCCATTACAGGCATGACGGGAGAAGCCTGTCTCCAGGAAAGGTTTTAATTCAAGCAAGGATTCCTTTGGTCCACCCAAAGGAACTCACAAACTAGGGGCGCACTTCTACACAGCGTGGGCACAATCAAATTGCTCTGAAGTGTTCGCAGTGCCGCACTTCTTCTGCTATAACAAAGAAAGAAAGACATAGAAAAAACACATGACAAGGAGTCTGGCAAAGCATCACTCAGTAGGTGTCTGCAGACTGTTCTGTGGTGTGCTTTACAAAACCGCGGACTTCGAGTTCTTGGATTGTTGAGCGTTGTGTTTGTGTTCAAGGGCAATCACACAGAGAGCCGCGGTAAATTGCTACTTCCGTAGTTATGAAACTACTTATGTTAATCACACTTCTGTGTTCCTGGGATGTTTCACGCTGCTTTTTTAAGCGACGGTAAGAGAAAAGTGTTTTTCTTAGAAACGAAAAAGCTAAGCGTTGTGCGTCTGTCTCCCAACCGTTCCACGAAACAGAAAACTGGAGGGGCAGTTAAAAAATAAGGGCCTCGCTATAAGTTGGCCAGTGCACTCAAAATACAGCAGTACTGTGGTTAGTGCCGCATTACCGCACCACCCAACTACGCTTTGGGGGAAAAGTGGAGGACAAACCTCCCACATGAAGCTGGTGTTAATTCCACCTCCTTTCCACTCTAAATCGACCAATTCAACAGTATTACCACTGGCGGAACAAATGCTAAATACAATTAAAATAAATACTGCCAAAATCCCCACGGAGTCCTATGGACCCCAATTAATGGAGATTAATACCGCCTACCACTACTTATAATTTGGCCAGAACAAGTGGCGGTAATGGTAATTCAGTTTGATGGTCTCTCAGTGTATTTACCGCAGCGATATGACCAAACTTGCAATGGGGCCCAAAGAGCCACCAGCCCCTCACATCAAGGAATGGGTAAATGACAACAAACTCGAGAAACTCCCCCTCTCTACAGCACTCGTCTTTGAAATTTGAACTATTGTCCACAACATAAGACCATTTGTGATGGTAAGTGGCCAGTGGTTGACTTTTTTTTTAAATTTTCCCCATTGATGATAGTCCTAAGGAGAAACTAACAATGCCTCAGCCTTTTGTGGCGCAAGCTTTTGGTCAATGTATGCGCATGGTGAGGTGTGAGGATGCATTAGCAGGAATGCATGCTTTTAAAGACATCAAGCATAAGGACTTGGTAGTGAAGTGGTTTGGTTGCTCCCCTCTAAATTAGGAGCAGTCATTGGTGCTCGGTTCAAATACTTCCTCCCGCAATGCCTTTTTTTGTTGCTTTAAGGCACCCATTGCAAATGGATCAAAAACATACACAATAACAATAGGAAGTATAGGACGCAGCTGGATGCTTTGGGCAGCAATTAGCCTCACGGCTTGGTGGCCAAGGGGATATGCCCTGATATGTGCATTAGTGTTTGATAGGTGGAAATGGTCCTTCCAAGGGTTAAGGTGCACAGTTTCAAACCTCCTTGACTTTCAACCCCTCTCCACACACACAGACACACTTTTTAATTGCAGAATTACAGATATTAAACACTATGGCCCTGATTCATGGAATTATGTGTGTGTGTAAAAGGGGGATTTGCGTGCCACTGTGACTGCAAATCCCTGTTCATCAAACAAGGATTTTCAGGCAGAATGGCACGCAAATCCCCGTTTTACACGCAAATAATTCCATGAATTAGGGTCTTTGGGCCTCATTACAACAATGGTGGTAGCCATGACAGAAATTACCGGCACGGCTGCTGTTGGAGTCGTTTCTTTGCCGATGCCCGGGAATGGCCAATTACCGGGTCATTTTGGCATTGCCGGATGCATAGGGCTCAATGGGAATGGGGAGGCCGGTAGCACCGGCGCCGTTAATAACGACGCCGGTGCTACCGTGTAGGTCTGCTCATGGGTGCCGTTCCGCCCAGCAAGTCAGACCTGCCGGGCTGACAGGCACCCACGAGCAGACCTCGTAGTTTGCCGGTCCGGTAAAAATGGTACCTGCAAGCTTACCGGTACCGTTGTTACCGGACTGGCAACCTTGTAATGAGGCCCTATGTTTTTTATTCAAATTTTTGCTGAATATTTAGGTTTGGGTCACACTAATTACATTACCATTTGCTTAGAACATTACACTTGTTAATATTTGAATAGGGATCTTTAACACACAGAATTAGGTTGACGTGTATGTAAGATTGGTGTATCCATTAACCTCACAATTTGGCAGCTGAAGTGTTACAATATGTGAACTTACTTGAAAGTTGGAGAGATTCCCTCCTTGTATCAGAGTGTAAGGGTTCTTTCCCCCTATTCAGCCAATGGCATTTGGGTTTTTAGAAAACATGTACATGTAACTATCGGAAGTGAAACCCCTGGCAGGGACCATCAACAGTGCAGTGATATATAAAGGCTACAATCAACATTCTAGTCTGTTCTCAACTCCATTCACCCACCTACATTTAGACACCATGCCGTGTGTGAAGGGTCAATGTGTGTGTTGTTTAATATTACTTATTTTGGGATAATAATGCTGGGAGTCAGTGCTCTCTTGTCAAATGAGAAATTATATCGTGCCTCCTATCGCAATAAATATATGTATAGTGGCCTGCGCCAAGCTGCTTACAAGTCGCTTGCGAAGATATCCGTGTTGCAAGGTCCTGACCTTAAAATCAATGTAAGCTGCCATTTTAGGTCAATCCGCCATTTTAGGTTCGCTTTGTAAAGTCACTCTGTGAGTTAAAATGGTGGACGATGTCATTCCGAAATACAACATGGCTGTCTTGACCTCTGTATGTAGCTAATATGTAACTTGCCTGCAGGCCACTTGTTGAGGTCGTGAACTGAGACCTTGTCCTTCGTTGACCTGTGTATAAAGGATTACTTGTGCAATGAAACTAATCCACGAGCATATGTTAAGAACAATGTATTCAAATACTGAACGTGGAACACTTGTTTAACTACATTGTATTAATGTTTGAGAAGACCTGCATGGGAAATCCCAGAATACACAGTTGCCGTATAGGCTGTTGATATATGTATTAAAAGCAAACCAGTTATATGCGGATAAGCAAGACTTGGCATGAACCCTAGATCGGTGATGTATTAGCAGAATATTCATCCCAAGTAGGGCTGGACATCGTGTTCACGAAGAGTATAAAAGACCAATGCATTTTAATGTACAGCGTCTCTCACTGAACACACTGAACCACGCTGGAGTTCGTTGTGTTGCACTGAGGGCCGATAGCTATCTGATTTTTGCTCTGTTCTTCGTAACTGGATTCAGTATAAAATAAAGTACTTTGTATGTTCCTTTGTAACCTGTGTTCGGTGCATTTCCTTTTGGGGTACTCAGCCTCGATATTTTGATTTTGTTTTCACACTCTCTCCTTTTGTCTCTTGTGAAGGTGTGGGTTTACAACTTTAAGTGGCTCTATTTTTTTCTACCTCGTATGAATGTTGTGTTTCAGACAGATTTCTTAAAACGGTCATATTTCCAGACATACTCCAAAAACAGATACTCCATACTACAGGGAACAAAGAAGATTTATTAAGCTCCCCAGCAGCTGGGAGATACAGGTTCGGAAACAGCCCTGCACTTGGGTTGACTGAAAAAGTTCTCAACTCTGCCTGCACTAAAAGTAAGCTTTATAGACACAGACCGCAAAATTAGAATAACACATTGCAGTTGCATTATCGCATGTAGAAACAAATTGATTGGTCAAACTCTTATAGATAAAATACATTGCCCTCTTCCTATCAGGCAAACACCCTTCTTGCAATTAGCACCCACAACACCCATTTGTGACATCACCATGTGCAGATCAGCAGAATTAGCTGGAAAAATAAAGGTTTCAACTAGACATTGTTTGCTTGGAGTCAAAACGAGTCACGATGCTCAAGGTCAGCTTAAAACGAAGCATTGTCTCACTGCAATCTGATTATCTCTTCACTCAATTTGTGCCAAGTCTCAGTTATAAAAGAAAACCTTGCAAGATCCTGCTAATATCTGGTTTTACTTCTATTTAATTCTATTTTCCAATTTTTTCAGTGCCAAAATCTGCACCTTGTGTGTTCTAGGCAAACCCCCTTCTCGTGGGAACATTCTTCTCTCGAATTTCAACCTTGGCTTAGGCTCCAAGCTACCACCTGAGCTCTGCACAGATGTTTGTTTATATTCTAATGAAACTGGAAGCCCTCATGTATTAATACAGCTTACTGGAGCACCCATTTTAACAAAGATGGCACCTCCCTACTCTTGCATTTCTATGTTACCGAGCTATATTCATGTACTATAAGTGCTGCATTCAAAATATATCTATTGCTTATGTTGTGTTCTACATGTCTGAATGGTCCATAAATGGAAAATCCTTCAATTATAAGTGGATCTTTTGACCTAGTGTCTGTGTTTCTTCATGGTGAGTGCATATGTATATTTCTATAGTCGGTCTGGCCATTCTTTGTCATCTTTAACACACATCATATTTATCATTTTCTGCACCTGCTTAGAATATAGGCAATATGGCTGCCTCAGTGAATAATGTTCCTCACCGCTACAATATTGGACCGGGGGAGGGGCAAGAGATATAGGTGATTTGCTCATCTTTCCATCAACAGCAGGAGGGAGAATACATCTGTCCCTCAGCAGATTGTAAGAATGTGTACCTTAGAGCACCTACAATAATGGCTCTTTAAAAATAGCAGGATATAGCATTTTTGTTAGTCCACTTGTTTATCGTGAAGGGCAGCTCTCATGTATGTTTACATTTCTATCTTCTCCTTAATCTTCTGGGTGCGACGCCAGAGGCGTAGACAGGGTAGGGTTTGAGCAGGCAAGGCCCACCCAAAATCTGTAAATGTCCACTGAGCAGCTCTGTGTGGGCATTTACAGCTGTTCCTTTCACTGCAGTGAGACCAACTACATTAGCTTCAGGCCCCACTTGTTAGACAATCCTGGCTACACCTCTGTGCGACGCCCGCATGCACAAGGCTCAGTATGCTTGTTCTCAGGCTAAGAGGCAGTTGAAAGTGTATGATGGGTGTTATGGGGGAACAGTTAGGTCAGGTGGACAGGGTGCTGTTGAGACTTTTGGGGCACTAGGGTGTTTGATAAAGGAGTCGGAGGGAAGGTGGTCCAGAGTTTTCTGGCAGTGCTATTTGAGGAAGCTGGGCTGCTGTGGCACAAGTAATGGAGCGCCAGGATGATGGGCATGGACTGTTCCTCAATATATGTTCAAAGTCCTTTGTCCCCCCAAGAAGCTGCTTTTTTCATCATCTGCTAGAAGGCCCACATTGTTCCTTAAGAGGTGTGTCACAAAGCCATCTGGACTCCACAGCAGATGCAACACAGGGATCTATTTCACAAGGTTTATTCTGGACTAAGTACAATATTGAAAAATTCAAAACAGGTCAAAATGGCAACATGTCATTTTGATCCAAAATGGTTCTCAAAAAGTCTCTCCCGGGGTTCTTGTCAGCATCACTCAAAATCTCTTTTTCAGAAACACTTCATTTAATGATGTTTTGCAGATTGTGTAGCCCTTCTTATTTCCTTTATTTGTATTTATTTCTGTATATAGCACCAAGACAAGCAAGTTGGAAATGATGTCAACAGGAGCCATAAAATGTGGGTCCGGCTAGACAGGGCACTTGTATTTCCTACCGTTGTCTTAGTCTACTTTCTTACTGGGCCAGTGGCAGAATGAGCATTGTAGCCGTCCCCTGCTCCATACCCACAGTGTTTTGGGGTGAACAGATGGGTCCACCGGGTGCTCCAGATAAGATTTGGAAGTGGGAGTATTTTACTCCTTAGTTTTTAAAGTTGGGAGTAAAATGATTTTTTAGGGAGTAAAAATGTAAATCCAATTTCCAATGAGAAAAAGTATGTTTAACTGAAAAACGGAAATGTTTTTGTGTTATTTAATTTTTTTCACCTAGTTATTTATGCACATTAAAAGATACATGTTTACTTCTTACAAACAGTTAGTACAAATAGAAGTTTCTTCCTGCGCTACTATGTGTACTACTGTGTACCATGGAGCTGTGAGGGTGGAAGCAGGAGCGCAAGATTCTACATGTCTTTTTCCTATTTTTTTCTTTGGAGAATTTCTACTCCTTATTTTTATTTTTCAGAAGTATTTGACCATTTATAGGGAGTAAAAGTGGATGATACTCCCCTTATCTCTAGGGCTGGGTCCGACCTAAAACACCATTGGCCCACACATCATTTAGCAGGTGGTGGGTCCCGGACCCTGATATTCCCCCTCTTGCACCTTAAACCCCAGTGTTAGCCATCATCTCAGGTGCAAAAGTTGCTTCTGGTTGCTCAGTCAAGATTATATGGTCTAGAAAGGCTTGGGCCTCAGGCAGCCGTTCAGGTGCTAAGTGATATTTCTAGCCCCAGAAAGTCCTGCCTGATTCGTTTATCATGAATTGTTATTGTCTCCCGTGTGGGGCAGACAACCAGACGCAGAAAAAAATGCAACCCTTTAGGGAAAAAAAATTCACAACACAGGGATTTTTACTTCCAAAAAGAAAAATACATGTCATCAGGGGCATTCACACCCTACTGCCACACAGTGCACTGATTGGTTCAAAGCAAACAATGCATGTTAAAGCACAACAACGTCATGCTTGACAAAAACAATATACAGTGTCATGTCTTCACTATTATTGGTGGGGCCCTTATGTACATAAAGTCGACCGCTCATAGACCATCTGTTGATTGGCTGGTGTTGCATGCATCGATCTTCTACCACATGGACCTTGGCAGTGATACATTCACACCCTAGTACCTTAATTAGTTAATTAGATGAATAGACCATACTTTACACATTTCACCATGTGATGTGCACCTGCTAGTTTAGACATGAGCGTGGTGGATACTCGCGAGGTCAAGATAGCCCTCAGACATGTGAGAAGCTTAGCTCGATTTCAGACGCTCTGTCGACCCTTCCATGCCTCCCCATTCTTGACCTATATGTGTTATTCTTACCCCACACACCTTGCGGTATAAATCACAGGACATGCTACTTGAGCTCCCCCCTTGGCATGGGCCCCCTCCCAGGGTTGTCTGTTGTGGACACACTAATCAATCGATAGTTGAAGGATGTAAGACTTTGAATAGCAAGCCTCTGTTAGTTTAAACAGACTGGCTGGGGATTTGGGGTCATAGGTGCTCTAAATCTGAGATCCATGTTTTGGCATCTTCAGACCTCAGCCCTGCTTCTTGTGAGATTGTCCTTCAAAACCAGGCACAAACCTACCAGCGCTTTGCCGTGCACATTCCTTTCAAAGTACATGGGCTGCTGTGTGAGACAAGAAAGGGCTCTGTTCCTAATTGATAGAACGACCTACGCTGGCACCTGGGAGGAGAGCATGATGGGGGAAGGGGTGGGTGTTCTTACTGGGGCCTACAGTTATTAATCCACAGTGCTGGGTCCTTGCCGTGCAGGGGCTAACTTCCAAAATGGCAATGGGTCAGTACGCCTTTGTTATTTCGAAAACCTAACATCTAACATTATACATTTCCTGCGATTTCTACTATCCCCTCTTTACTGGGGGTACAGGGGAGTTGGACATGCATCCAACACCCGCCACTCTTGTTAAATTATGCCACTACCTCAATTGCCATCAGGCATAGTAATTGTAGCCGCCTGTCTTTCTCATCCACTCTTCTCCACCCCTCCCTATTACCGTTCATTAGCACTTACGCTATCATTTGTCTCGTGACCTTTGTGATAGCAGTTTGTGTTATCTCTCCCCTCCCCCCCGTCCCCTTCTTGTCCTTTCCTCCCACTTCCCCCTCCAGCACTACTCGGAATCGTTGTTAGACCTAGTATGTCAGTTGCTTGTTTTGTTCCTCTCCTTCTCCCTCTCTTCTTGCCCCCACTCGCCCTCCTCACCCTCTCTTGTTAATATTCCAGCACTACCTCAATTGTCATCAGGCATAGTAATGTAACCATTTGTTTTGTCTCATTTTACCTCCCCGCTGCCCCTCCCACCTCTTTTTTGTCCCTTGCATTTGCACTATCTGAAATGTCGCCAGGCTGATTAAGATATTTTCTTACACATTCTGAATTGTTTCAAGAACTTGTAAGACTGTAACTATTTTCCCATATTCCCTCCCTCCTTGAAGAGCTTTGAAATACATTGTGTATAGGCGCTATACAAATAAACAATCAATCAATGTTATATTTTTTGCTGACGACACAAGGATGAAAGGTTGATGTGACTTGAACCTGTGACCACATCATCAAAAACAGATCCAGGGAGTGAAGTCATTAGTCCAGCAGCCCAAAGTACCAGCAAGCAGGAGCTGTGACGTGATGCCCTACCAGACCAAACGTAAACTCTACCCAGACCCACCACCGTTAGAGGCAGATTACACGAAGTTCTCTGCCTACAATTTGTTTATTCTTAGCAGGGCAAAGTGCCCTGCGCTTCAAAGAAAAGCACTTACATTTTTTACTCGAGTTTCTGAAATGTGGTGGCTTTGCTCTCCAAATGTTCACTGTGCTCTTTAAAGGTAGGATCAGGGCCCTCAAATGATAGGGTTAACGCCCTGAAAAGAAAGTCAAAATGTCCTGCCACTTGGGTTCTCTGGCCAGTCATTGCAATCCGAGCATTTGTATATGCCACAAAAGGTGTACAGGCTCAGGTTGCTGCTATATTGGGGATAATCTTCCATCAGCCCTTCTCATGTCTCACTACGGGTTCTGGAACCTTTTTTGGACTACGACCCCCATGATCCCTCAGCATTGACTCTGCTAACTAGGCCAAAGGGGGCTTTAGTCCAAAACAGCTGGCGATCCAAAGATTGCGTGCCCCTTCTGCAAATATAGCATTGGAAAAGGAGTTGAGTATTCAATGTAGGATTCACATAAATTAAGATTACTATATGAAGACAAACAACACTCACAAGAACATGTAGGATATGTGTCATTTGAAAATGCACCACAAAATGTCCAAATGTTGCTAAAAAGACATGGGGCCTCATTACACGGAAGGCAGTAAACCGTGGTGCTATTAGCACTATGGTTGCCGCCGGTACCATACTGGTACCACCATGGAGGAAAGGGGAATTACCACCCCATTCCAAGGTTGGCGGGGCGGTAATTCCCTTTTCCCCCATGGCCCTTCCCCATTCCCATTTTTGCCCCATAGGGCATAATGGGAATGGGGAAGGAGCTAATTACGGTACCGAAATTGCGGTACCGTAATTAGCACCAAGGTCCCTTTGCGGGTCCCAACTTTAACGGCTGGTCTACACCAGCCGTTAAAGTCGGGTCCCGCAAAGGGACCTCGTAGTAAGGCGGTAAGGGTTTACCGGTACAGGTGCCCGTACCGGTACCGGGAAACCCTTACCGCCTACCGTGTAATGAGGCCCATGGAAATGTTTTCTGTTTACCCTTCTGTTAGTTACTGATTTCTGAAACCACAACACTTGTGAACACACCATTGAAATGAGGAAGCTCTCCTTGTGCGATATCGTGTTTTCAGACATGTGCAATGTAGACAGGATTTAATTATTCTGAAATTGTTGATGCTACCTACTGTTTTGCTGAATTCATCTGATGCCACAAAGAGTACTGTTATCTGCAACACCATTGGCCTTTTCTCGGCACAAATTGTCGAAAGCAATCCGAGCGTACCCTGTGGCAGCGGGAATGTGGGGGATACACTGAGCATGATATGAGCAAGCAAGCTTGGTTTGTGCCTTTAATGCCCTGAGTGCCTTTTAGGTGGTGCGTTCTCCAGTGTTTCGACAAGATGAATCGGTCGAAGGCTATGAAATCATCTTACCCACTGGCATTGCTCTGAGCAAACTGTCAGCACAATGGTTTTTAGTTTAGCCCATATGTGCTACTGCAGAAGGTGACCAGCCAAATGCAAATCAGTCTTGGTCCGTACCCCCAATGGGACAATGGGAACAGTCCAACCCGAACTTCTAGGCCACATACTTTCCCGCCCCAAAACTGTATTGCAGCGCTTTGTAAACCAGAGGCTCTCCAGATGTAATGGACTACAACTCCCATGATCCACCACCATTAACTATGCTGGCAAGTGATGATGGGAGTGGTAGTCCAAATGTCTGGAGAGTCACAGGTTGCAGACCCCTACTATATTGCATATTTCTAATGCCACTTTATGCCTTCTCTCCGTATCCTAATTTTACTCTTGATATGTAAGCCTTCTAACAGTATTGTAAGCTAGGTTCAAGCAATATAAGCGAGTATACATGCATAGCACCTTACCGGAGAACAATGCTTGTTCAACTATAGCGGAAGTATTGAAAGCCTCACCCTTCCATGGTGGTCAACCTCTGAAAATCACATTTATGCTCAGTGAACGGTGTTTCTGAACTGAAGCTTCCAACAGCACATCACAGCTCGCTTGCTCTTGCCCCGCTCAGCACTGCTAACCACCCACCCGCCCTTGCATTACAGATCCGCCCGAGCGCCTGGAGACCACACGAGTGGCATCAGTGCGCCCTTCTCAAGACATCTCAATCAGGTTCATCTTCATCTGATCTCCTATAGATCTACTTTGCACCCTCTGCATGCCGTTCTCTGCATGTTCCCTGAGTGTGTGTGTGTGTGTGTCAGTGTGTCGCCAGGGGTCTCATAAAAAAAAATGGCGGCCAAGTCAAATCTTGATTTTTTTAGATAGAATTTCCCATCGTCTGCAAACCAACACATTTCTCCAGCGACATGTTGGGGAGCCTGGAGGGATTGCACACCGCAGTGCAAATAAATGAATAACAAACAAGTAATTGAGAAACATGCCAAAGAACCGGCAGCGGCGGACCCCCATGAGCAAAGCAAAGTGATTTAGCACGCATGTGGGAAATTCATAACCCCAGAGGAAGAATTTCTATTATGGAGGGCAGATCAGTTTAGCATAAACATGAAAAGAAAATTATAAGTGCTTTATAAACCAGGAAACTGAAGTTAATATTAATGTGAGTGTCCTGCATATTTATACAACAAGGTGTGTGCAAAGACAAAGGAAAGACCCTGTCCCCAGGTCCCTGAGATTCTTTTCTCTGTTAACCCGATAGATATTTTATAACCGCGCTTCCACTTCTAGGATTGATGAGGCCATTTGTGGCAAAGGGTGTGTAGGGTCCCCAAATGCACATGCGCAGTGAGGAAGTAACATCACATAGTATGACACAAGAGTATTTGATACTTGGGGGCATCATGGGAAGTGGCAAGACAAGAAGTGGAATCACCCCACAGGAAATTTGAAAAATGGCAACCATACTAAAGCAATAGAACCCGAGGAGGGGTGTGCGTTACCGGTCTGGTAATGCCCGGGACATCACCACAATGGTACTGCCCCCCCTCCGAGTGTTCTATTGCTATTAGTACCCCGTCTTGTCATACCTGGATGAAAATAGTATCTTTACTTGAGTTGGGAAACGGCATGGAAACCGTTTCGCAACTCGAGAAAAAAAGAAAAGAAATTGCCTCCGTAGATTGGGTGAAGGCACAACACCTAGTCGCTTCTCCTTTTCCATAGCCACCATAAACAAGATAGTAAAAACAGTAAACAATGAAAATGACCGCCATGGAATAGAGTGAAAGGGCTACACACAGTCCCTTCTCCCTTTCCATGGTGGCCAGTCGTAGAAAGGGAAGGAACTATGAGGGACGCAGCATGCATAATGTTTGGCAGGTAAGTATTTGTCGGGCTGATAATTACCCGGCAATGTCCAATCAGATTGTTACCATCTGATTGTCCCTCGCTAGGTACTAATAAACAATATAAAGGTTAATTTCAGTATTAAAGATATTTGCTTTAGCGTCAGGTGCTCTTCCACTGTATATGCGCACACTGCTCTGTCATATTCCGTAATTTGACCATGACGGTGCATGGTGCGTCCTGACATTATAGAGCATTATGAATCTAACAGGTAAGATCCTAGTGATCTAAGAGGAGAGCAGTAGGCAGTGGTGGCTGGTGAATCTTTCACTGGAGCATTGAAAATATTTGCCACCGAAGGGAGCCAGAAATGTACTTTACTCCTACACTTTCTGTTAAACATTGTGTACAAGGCTGTTCAATTTACAATCCGTTCTGAAGGATAACATATCAAACAAAATCCATTAGATGCCTCGTCTCCATTAGTACCTGGCGGGGAGTGGAAGGGTGTGGCAGCATCTCAGCCAATGAGGAAGCTCAGAACAGGGAATTACCAGTGATAATCCCCCCACTCCAAGCCGCCTCACAGCTGGAGGCACCATCTTCCCCCACTGAGGAACCAGGTAAGTGGTCCCCCTTCCCCTCCCCTCATCCCCCAGCCACAGAATTCCCTCCTCATCCGGGGTGCACCCCATCCACACTTACCTTCTTTACTGTCCATTTTGGGAGTGGGCACGCTGGAAAAACTTTTGTCCCCAGAGTGCCCGCTCCTGATCTGACTACATGTAGTCACTTCTCTCCTATTGCATGGTGGCCATTTATTTTTGTTTTATTTTTTCCTATTTTATTGAATGGCCACCATGGAAAGGGAGAAGGGACTATCCATAGTCCCTTCTCCCTTTCCATGGTGGCCATTTTGTTTGTTTACGTTTTTAAATTTTTTTATTATTACTTGTGAGTCACCATAATTAGGGCTTTTACAAGGAAAAGAAACCTTTAGGTAATCTCTGAATTTTCACACTCCAGTTTTTCTAGTTTTTGAACTTTTTTTTTTGTTCTTTTACTACAATTTTCTTTAAGGCAGTAGTTAAAATCTTAATTCCTGCAATCGTCCATCTGATGTTAACTCCTGATATAAGACAAGTCCACCAAACTTCTTCCTCGTGTAGATCATACAGTGAGATCAAAGGGCAAAGATAGGTTGTCCTTACTTCAGTCATTGTCGGGCAAGTCAACATCAAGTGTCTGATTGATTCGATTTGATGGTTCTTTGGGCAGAGCCTACACTCCTTGGAGTTAGATAAAGATCTTCTCTCCAAGATTTCAGGAGTTGGGAGAAGATTAAGTCTTGCTCTCAGAAAAATTCCTCTTAAGTTTTTATCGGGAAATTTAGAGAGATACAGCAGCAGATCTTTGTGCTTACGTGCTAGCAAGGGTAGATGTAAGGTGGATTTCTAGGATGACGCTTGTTCTTGCGTATTTATCCAATCCAAATCTTCCATTTTTCTGTTTCACTCTTTGTGGATTAGAGATCAAGGTGTCTTCAGTACAGGCTATCAAGTTACTTTTTTATTGTTTACAATGAACGCTATGGAAGGGAAAACAGATTTTGTGTTCCCTACCCCAGCTGGTCTATTTTTTTTTTTTTTTTTTTTCCGAAACACTGCAGTGTTTTGCAACAGAAAAAAAAAAATGATTTTAGTACCCCGGCCTTACGAGCCATGGCACTAACAGTAATAAGCCTCTCACAGGGTCGTTCAGGCACCAGGCACTCTGAAACAGTTGTGTATGAGCGTGATACAAATAAAATATCATATCATATCATTACCACTTCAGGTAATGCCCCCCCTGCGAGGGTCTTATTGGTTAAAAAGTACACAGGAATATTTTTCAAAACATTTTCATGATGCCTTTGCCCACAACATATGCCAGCATTGTCACTGAAAAATACACTTCATGATGCCTTTGCCCACAACATATGCCAGCATTGTCACTGAAAAATACACTTCATGATGCCTTGTGCCCACAATATATGACACTGTAAGAAGACAATTTAATGCTGACTGTGTCAATCTATGCCGGTATTGACAGCGCAAGAACAAACTCTTGTTGGATGTGCCCAGTAAAGTGAGCATTTGGCACTTTAAGAGCTCTGACGCTGGCAATGCCCAATAAGGCCAGTATTTGCCACGGTAAGCACATGTGTCTTGGCTGTGCCCCATAAGGTCAGTATTTCCAATGAAAGTACATTTGAGCTGGCTGCATCGCTCAATGCCTACAGTTGTCATTGTAAGAACATTTCTGCTGGCCAGTATGTGAGCTGTCCTCAGTAGGCCAGTATTTGCCACTGTAAGAATACTACGATTGATTGTTCCCTGGAATGCCAATATTGCTCTGTAAGACACTTTTGCATGGTGTGATACGGGCCCCTCACTCCGAAAGACACTTGATAAGGGAGGAACACAGCCTCCAGGCACACAGTCAGACACACTCGCTCCCATTAATTTCAAGGCACACACGCAGGCACAGTAACACTACATACACCTGCAGAAAGAGTCCCTTTGTCACTCACTAACACGTGTTCCTCCTCATTCATACACACATGACTACTTGTGCATTTATTTAGACACTTCCTTAGGTTGTTACAGGATGTGGTGGGGAAATCCGCTTCCGTACACGACTCCCTCCAGGTGCCTGCAGCGCGCAGCAGGGCAGGGGCGAAGGATCCCATTCTCCCCTCCCTCAGAGGAAGGGTTGAAGAGACCTTCATTGTGTTCAATTACTCATATTTTTAGATCACCCATAGAAAACAATGGAGGCTGTGACGTCGTGCCAGCCTCCCTAATGCCTTCCTCAAGCTGTACATTAACCGGGGCAACGGGCATCTGATGTCTTGGACCTGCCCATGCGCGGTCATTAAGGAGGCCTGTCTTTGTATTTGCATTTATTTGTGATTTATATAGAGCTGTACCTCCAACCTTCCCCCCTTCCCCCCTTCCATGGTTAAACAGTGAGAAGCAATGTATAGGGGGTAACACTGATATTTGTGATGCGCTACACAAGCGCCCCCTATACGTATGACTCTTAATCCCCCCCAATGTGTGCTTTTAGGGACACTGCCACTTTCCCGGGTCCCCTGGGCCTCCCATCTACCATCCATACAGACAGGGACCCGATTGATTGATACGTTATCTATAATGCACCTATACACAAGTGTTTCAAAGAGCAAATACAATTACTTCCTTCCTTCCAAAAATGCTATCCTGTTCTGCCCACATCGATAACGGCCATGCCTTTCATCAATAGATAGTAACCCCCATGCCTTTCATCAATAGATAGTAACCCCCATGCCTCTCATCAATAGATAGTAACCCCCATGCCTCTCATCAATACATAGTAAGCCCCATGCCTCCAAACAACAGTCACCCCATGCCTCTCATCAAAATATAGTCACCCCATGCCTCTCATCAATACATAGTATCCCCCATGCCTCTCATCAATAGATAGTCACCCCAATGCCTTTCATCAATAGATAGTAACCCCCATGCCTCTCATCAATAGATAGTCACCCCAATGCCTTTCATCAATAGATAGTAACCCTCATGCCTCTCATCAATAGATAGTCACCCCAATGCCTTTCATCAATAGATAGTAACCCCCATGCCTCACATCAATAGATAGTCACCCCCATGCCTTTCATCAATAGATAGTAACCCCCATGCCTCACATCAATAGATAGTCACCCCCATGCCTTTCATCAATAGATAGTAACCCCCATGCATCCAAACAACAGATAGTCACCCCATGCCTCTCATCAATACATAGTATCCCCATGCCTCTCTTCAATACATAGTATCCCCCATGCCTTTCATCAATAGATAGTCACCCCAATGCCTTTCATCAATAGATAGTAACCCCCATGCCTCTCATCAATAGATAGTCACCCCAATGCCTTTCATCAATAGATAGTAACCCCCATGCATCCAAACAACAGATAGTCACCCCATGCCTCTCATCAATACATAGTATCCCCATGCCTCTCTTCAATACATAGTATCCCCCATACCTTTCATCAATAGATAGTCACCCCAATGCCTTTCATCAATAGATAGTAACCCCCATGCCTCTCATCAATAGATAGTCACCCCAATGCCTTTCATCAATAGATAGTAACCCCCATGCCTCACATCAATAGATAGTCACCCCCATGCCTTTCATCAATAGATAGTAACCCCCATGCATCCAAACAACAGATAGTCACCCCATGCCTCTCATCAATACATAGTATCCCCATGCCTCTCTTCAATACATAGTATCCCCCATGCCTCTCATCAATAGATAATAATTCCCCATGCCTCTCATCAATAGATAGTATCCCCTGTGCCGCTCATCAAGAGATAGTAACCCTCAGGCCTCCCATCAATAGATAGTATCCACATGCCTCTCATCAATAGATACTAACCCCCATGCCTTTCATCAATAGATAGTAACCCTCATGCATCCAAACAACAGATAGTCACCCCATGCCTCTCATCAATACATAGTATCCCCATGCCTCTCTTCAATACATAGTATCCCCCATGCCTCTCATCAATAGATAATAATTCCCCATGCCTCTCATCAATAGATAGTATCCCCTGTGCCGCTCATCAAGAGATAGTAACCCTCAGGCCTCCCATCAATAGATAGTATCCCCATGCCTCTCATCAATAGATATTATCCCCATGCCTTTCATCAATAGATAGTAACCCCCATGCATCCAAACAACAGATAGTCACCCCATGCCTCTCATCAATAGATAGTCACCCCAATGCCTTTCATCAATAGATAGTCACCCCAATGCCTTTCATCAATAGATAGTATCCCTGTGCTTCTCATCAATAGATATTATCCCCCATGCCTCTCACCAATAGATAGTAACCCCCATGCCTCACATCAATAGATAGTCACCCCCATGCCTTTCATCAATAGATAGTAACCCCCATGCATCCAAACAACAGATAGTCACCCCATGCCTCTCATCAATACATAGTATCCCCATGCCTCTCTTCAATACATAGTATCCCCCATGCCTCTCATCAATAGATAATAATTCCCCATGCCTCTCATCAATAGATAGTATCCCCTGTGCCGCTCATCAAGAGATAGTAACCCTCAGGCCTCCCATCAATAGATAGTATCCACATGCCTCTCATCAATAGATACTAACCCCCATGCCTTTCATCAATAGATAGTAACCCTCATGCATCCAAACAACAGATAGTCACCCCATGCCTCTCATCAATACATAGTATCCCCATGCCTCTCTTCAATACATAGTATCCCCCATGCCTCTCATCAATAGATAATAATTCCCCATGCCTCTCATCAATAGATAGTATCCCCTGTGCCGCTCATCAAGAGATAGTAACCCTCAGGCCTCCCATCAATAGATAGTATCCCCATGCCTCTCATCAATAGATATTATCCCCATGCCTTTCATCAATAGATAGTAACCCCCATGCATCCAAACAACAGATAGTCACCCCATGCCTCTCATCAATAGATAGTCACCCCAATGCCTTTCATCAATAGATAGTCACCCCAATGCCTTTCATCAATAGATAGTATCCCTGTGCTTCTCATCAATAGATATTATCCCCCATGCCTCTCACCAATAGATAGTAACCCCCATGCCTTTCATCAATAGATAGTAACCCCCATGCATCCAAACAACATATAGTCACCCCATGCCTCTCATCAATACATAGTATCCCCATGCCTCTCATCAATACATAGTATCCCATGCCTCTTATCAATAGACATTACCCCCATTCCTCACATCAATAGATAGTCACCCCAATGCCTTTCATCAATAGATAGTAACCCCCATGCCTCTCATCAATAGTTAGTCACCCCAATGCCTTTCATCAATAGATAGTCACCCCAATGCCTTTCATCAATAGATAGTATCCCTGTGCTTCTCATCAATAGATATTATCCCCCATGCCTCTCACCAATAGATACTAACCCCCATGCCTCTCATCAAGAGATAGTAACCCCCATGCCTCTCATCAATAGATAGTCACCCCAATGCCTTTCATCAATAGATAGTCACCCCAATGCCTTTCATCAATAGATAGTAACCCCCATGCCTCTCATCAATAGATAGTCACCCCAATGCCTTTCATCAATAGATAGTCACCCCAATGCCTTTCATCAATAGATAGTATCCCTGTGCTTCTCATCAATAGATATTATCCCCCATGCCTCTCACCAATAGATACTAACCCCCATGCCTCTCATCAAGAGATAGTAACCCCCATGCCTCTCATCAATACATAGTATCCCCCATGCCTTTCATCAATAGATAGTCACCCCAATGCCTCTCATCAATAGATAGTCACCCCAATGCCTTTCATCAATAGATAGTAACCCCCATGCCTTTCACCAATAGATAGTCACCCCAATGCCTCTCATCAATAGATAGTCACCCCAATGCCTTTCATCAATAGATAGTTACCCCAATGCCTCTCATCAATAGATAGTCACCCCAATGCCTCTCATCAATAGATAGTCATCCCTGTGCTTCTCATCAAGAGATATTATCCCCATGCCTCTCATCAATAGATAGTAACCCCCATGCCTCTCATCAATAGATAGTCACCCCAATGCCTCTCATCAATAGATATTATCCCCATGCCTCTCATCAATAGATAGTCACCCCAATGCCTTTCATCAATAGATAGTCACCCCAATGCCTTTCATCAATAGATAGTCACCCCAATGCCTCTCATTAATAGATAGTCATCCCTGTGCTTCTCATCAATAGATAGTCACCCCAATGCCTCTCATCAATAGATATTATCCCCATGCCTCTCATCAATAGATAGTCACCCCAATGCCTCTCATCAATAGATAGTCACCCCCATGCCTCTCATCAATAGATAGTCACCCCAATGCCTTTCATCAATAGATAGTAACCCCCATGCCTCCAAACAACAGTCACCCCATGCCTCTCATCAAAATATAGTCACCCCATGCCTCTCATCAATACATAGTATCCCCCATGCCTCTCATCAATAGATAGTATCCCCCATGCCTCTCGTCAATACATAGTATCCCCCATGCCTCTCACCAATAGATACTAACCCCCATGCCTCTCATCAAGAGATAGTAACCCCCATGCCTCCAAACAACAGATAGTCACCCCATGCCTCTCATCAAAATATAGTATCCCCATGCCTCTCATCAATAGATAGTCACCCCAATGCCTCTCATCAATAGATATTATCCCCATGCCTCTCATCAATAGACATTACCCCCATTCCTCTCATCAATAGATTGTAACCCCCATGCCTCTCATCAATACATAGTATCCCCATGCCTCTCATCAATAGATAGTAACCCCCATGCCTCTCATCAAGAGATAGTAACCCCCATGCCTCTCATCAATAGATAGTAACCCCCATGCCTCTCATCAAGAGATAGTAACCCCCCTGCCTCCAAACAACAGATAGTCACCCCATGCCTCTCATCAAAATATAGTCACCCCATGCCTCTCATCAATACATAGTATCCCCCATGCCTCTCACCAATAGATAGTAACCCCCATGCCTCTCATCAATAGATAGTAACCCCCATGCCTCTCATCAAGAGATAGTAACCCCCCTGCCTCCAAACAACAGATAGTCACCCCATGCCTCTCATCAAAATATAGTATCCCCATGCCTCCCATCAATACATAGTATCCCCCATGCCTCTCACCAATAGATAATAACCCCCATGCCTCTCATCAATAGATAGTAACCCCCATGCCTCTCATCAAGAGATAGTAACCCCCCTGCCTCCAAACAACAGATAGTCACCCCATGCCTCTCATCAAAATATAGTATCCCCATGCCTCTCATCAATACATAGTATCCCCATGCCTCTCATCAATAGACATTACCCCCATTCCTCTCATCAATAGATTGTAACCCCCATGCCTCTCATCAATACATAGTATCCCCCATGCCTCTCATCAATAGATAGTAACCCCCATGCCTCTCATCAAAAGATAGTAACCCCATGCCTCCAAACAACAGATAGTCACCTCATCTAAATATAGTATCCCCATGCCTCTCATCAATAGATAGTATCCCCCATGCCTCTCATCAATACATAGTATCCCCCATGCCTCTCATCAATACATAGTATCCCCCATGCCTCTCATCAATACATAGTATCCCCCATGCCTCTCACCAATAGATAGTAACCCCCATGCCTCTCATCAATAGATAGTAACCCCCATGCCTCTCATCAAGAGATAGTAACCCCCTGCCTCCAAACAACAGATAGTCACTCCATGCCTCTCATCAAAATATAGTATCCCCATGCCTCTCATCAATAGACATTACCCCCATTCCTCTCATCAATAGATTGTAACCCCCATGCCTCTCATCAATACATAGTATCCCCCATGCCTCTCATCAATAGATAGTAACCCCCATTCCTCTCATCAAGAGATAGTAACCCCATGCCTCCAAACAACAGATAGTCACCCCATGCCTCTCATCAAAATATAGTCACCCCATGCCTCTCATCAATACATAGTATCCCCCATGCCTCTCACCAATAGATAGTAACCCCCATGCCTCTCATCAATAGATAGTAACCCCCATGCCTCTCATCAAGAGATAGTAACCCCCTGCCTCCAAACAACAGATAGTCACCCCATGCCTCTCATCAAAATATAGTATCCCCATGCCTCTCATCAATACATAGTATCCCCCATGCCTCTCACCAATAGATAGTAACCCCCATGCCTCTCATCAATAGATAGTAACCCCCATGCCTCTCATCAAGAGATAGTAACCCCCCTGCCTCCAAACAACAGATATTCACCCCATGCCTCTCATCAAAATATAGTATCCCCATGCCTCTCATCAATACATAGTATCCCCATGCCTCTCATCAATAGACATTACCCCCATTCCTCTCATCAATAGATTGTAACCCCCATTCCTCTCATCAATACATAGTATCCCCCATGCCTCTCATCAATAGATAGTAACCCCCATGCCTCTCATCAAGAGATAGTAACCCCCATGCCTCCAAACAACAGATAGTCACCTCATCTAAATATAGTATCCCCATGCCTCTCATCAATAGATAGTATCCCCCATGCCTCTCATCAATACATAGTATCCCCCATGCCTCTCATCAATAGATAGTATCCCCCATGCCTCTCATCAATACATAGTATCCCCCATGCTCTCACCAATAGACAGTAACCCCCATGCCTCTCATCAATAGATAGTAACCACCATGCCTCTCATCAAGAGATAGTAACCCCCCTGCCTCCAAACAACAGATAGTCACCCCATGCCTCTCATCAAAATATAGTATCCCCATGCCTCTCATCAATAGACATTACCCCCATTCCTCTCATCAATAGATTGTAACCCCCATGCCCCTCATCAATACATAGTATCCCACATGCCTCTCATCAATAGATAGTAACCCCCATTCCTCTCATCAAGAGATAGTAACCCCCATGCCTCCAAACAACAGATAGTCACCCCATGCCTCTCATCAAAATATAGTCACCCCATGCCTCTCATCGATAGACATTACCCCCATTCCTTTCATCAATAGATTGTAACCCCCATTCCTCTCATCAATACATAGTATCCCCCATGCCTCTCATCAATAGATAGTAACCCCATGCCTCTCATCAAGAGATAGTAACCCCCATGCCTCCAAACAACAGATAGTCACCCCATGCCTCTCATCAAAATATAGTCACCCCATGCCTCTCATCAAAACATAGTATCCCCCACGCCTCTCACCAATAGATAGTAACCCCCATGCCTCTCATCAATAGATAGTAACCCCCATGCCTCTCATCAATACATAGTATCCCCATGCCTCTCATCAATAGACATTACCCCCATTCCTCTCATCAATAGATTGTAACCCCCATGCCTCTCATCGATAGATAGTATCCCCATGCCTCTCATCAAGAGATAGTAACCCCCATGCCTCCAAACAACAGATAGTCACCTCATCTAAATATAGTATCCCCATACCTCTCATCAATACATAGTATCCCCCATGCCTCTCATCAATACATAGTATCCCTCATGCCTCCCATCAATAGATATTACCCCCATTCCTGTCATCAATAGATTGTAACCCCCCTGCCTCTCATCAATACATAGTATCCACCATGCCTCTCATCAATAGATAGTAAACCCTTACCCTACATCTATCCATACTGTTTGTTTAGGCGGTGCAGTAGACAGGGAAAATAACAGGCAAACCGCTGACCTGTAAGGGTGAATGTTGCAAAAAGGGTCAGCCGCCACCATTTTTGGTGTGGACGTTTAACATATATACAGTCAGCACAATCAATCAGGTGGAATGGGAATGTCAAGGGGAGTGGCAATTCAATTGTGGGTGTATCACTTGAAAACAAGTCTAAATACACAAAGCTGTATCTTAGAATGTATTCACAAAAGCCATGCTCTCTGAAAAAAGTAATGTGGCTTAATTACGCCCAGGTGGTTGACGTGATTTATGAGAGCATCGTTTGCAGAATGGCATTTGAGGTTTGCAGTGTGCAGGTCAGGGTTGGCACACTTGTTTGCAGAATCTGATGCTTTTCTTGTTCATATTGCCGTTCTCTTGGGGGTGTAGTGCTGCACTCTTGGGGGAAACCGCTTCTCTGCCAGAGTATACTGCTGGTTGGATTGCCACATATCTGCTTTGGTGGGGGGGGTATATTGTGGCTCTACTATCCTGTTGTTTACTGATATGCCGCAAATAAATAAATCAATACCCGCCACAACCCCTGTACCTTCCCTCTGATCATATCACTACCATGGCAACAGAAGCAAACCTACTGAGCTACCTCGCTCCACCTGGACACTACTCAAAGTCATCATCCAATGGATGATCACCAGTTATAATGAATGATATTCTTATGTATGTTTGATGTGTTATAGAGCGCCACCAGACCATGAGGGGCGTGAATGAGTTGAACGAGGCATGTTTCTCAAGTTACAAAAAACCTGTGAAAGAGATGTTGATGAGGATAACCCTGAAAGAGGAGTCAACGAGGGTGGTGAGTTCATTTTGCCTTCATTTGGACAATCAAATGTGATCTGTTGGCCTCCAACGATAGAGGGTGTAAACCCAACATGGATGAATGTTACAGGGGGGGGCGTGGCCTGCGCGTATGCTGTGAAGACAGGCTCCTGCAGAGCTCCGTCTGTGATCCTTCCATATGACAAGAATACCGCGGTAACGGGTTGGTAATCCAGGACCGGACTGGACAGAACGGAAGGGGAACCGCTTCCCGACACTCTCCCTGACTCCCGGCCCGAATCGGAGAAGCAAAGCCAGAAAACGGGAAGCCCAAACTCGAGCCCCCTGGGACTCGCAAGATGGTGGCGCCCGTTGCGCGCCAAGACTAGAGCTGCGACCAAGTGTGACATACTCCAGGGCGAGATGCACGCTGGTACCGAGGCCACAGGGGCTAACTGATCTCGCTCCGGCTCCGCCTCTACCCTGGTGACTGCGTGGAAGTGCGGAGAAGTCTGGGATTCCACCCCCCCGGGCCTACGGAGTGATCGAGGTGGAAGCGGAGAAAGCCGCCCGAGCCGGGAAGAGTGCAGCAGGTGAGGAGGAGGGAGCGGACCCTGCCTGATAGACCCATGGTTCCTCCATCGAAGCTCCCAGAAAAGGAGCGGACAATAAGCCCCTGGCAACGGAGGGCTGGGAAACACCGAACCCCGCAGGCAATCCAGCGACGACATAGATGGTGGACCCCTCCCGCCCCTCCAAATCCCAAATAAGCTTCTGAGAGAACGCCATCTTGGATTCGAAACTCACGCGCCGAGAGCCTGCAGACCGGCCCTAGGGAAGCTCCTTCCTAGACACAGTGACAAAGGCGGGCCGAGACCCTGAAACCGAAGGGCAGCCGGGGCCTATGCCCGGCCGCATCAACGGTCCGAACAGTGACAGCACCCCACCCAAACTGCTCTTGATCCGAGAGAGGGGTGTTCGCGAAACATCAGCCGAAAAGAGGGGGCTACTAGGATAATGTACACAGTGCGCGGAAATGAACCCGCAGCCCCCCCAAAAATGTCTCCCCCCAAGGGCAAGCTGAAACTGGTCACCATGGATTCCTTCACGACAGTTAGACCCCAGACACAGTCGCAACAAGACCCAGAACTTGTCGAGGAACTGCCCCAACAAGGAGAGGATTTCAAACATGCGCAAGTCCTCCAAGCAATAGCGGCCCTCCGCACATCACTCGAAGGAAGACTGGAAGAGGTGAAATCGGACATTCAGCTTATGCGTCAAGACGCCTGCAACCTAACGGAAAGGGTCACAGTGGCAGAGACCACCCTCCAGGAAAACGTAGAGGACACCCGAGTCCTGAAGAGGACGGTCCAGGATCTGGAACAGAAAGTGATCAGGCTGGAGGCCCGCTCCGAGGAGGCCGAAGGGTGGGCCCGCCGAAACAATATCCGTATACTAGGGGTCCCTGAGGACTCGGAGGGCCCAGACCTGACAGATTTCATCGAAATGCTGTTGCTACAGGAAATTGGACCCGGTAACCTCTCCCAAGGGTTCTCTGTGGAAAGGGCCCACAGATCCCTCCAGAAACGTCCTCCACCCGGATCCCATCCACGCCCAATTATAGCTAAGATCTTACATTTCCGAGATTGAGAAACCATATTGAGATACTCCAGAGAAGGAGGGGAGATAAAGAGGAATGATGCAACAATAGTTATATACCCTGACTATACCCCTGCAGTGCAACGAGCAAGGAAGTCCTTTATCCCGATAAAAGCCCACCTAAGGAATCTTAACTTAAAGTACATGCTGCTCTACCCATCATGCCTCAAGGTTCTCTATAATGGAAAAGCGATATTTCTAGAGACTCCGGCCGCGGCCAACATGTGGCTTGAACATAACAACCTGGCAGATGATGGAACAGGACCTTCAAAGTCGGACCGGGGCTGATTGTGAACCTGCCAGAAAGAGGAGGAAACGGGTACTCCCCACTTAACGACCGACCCCAACCAAGCACCATCCAATACAAGCCTTCAGTAAAGTAAGCTATACAAGTAAGCTATATCGGACGAGAGCTCAAAGGACCAAACGAGTGAAGTTAGGCAACACATCCCACTGAAAACTGTGTGAGCAGCTTGCCCACACACAACCCGATCCGGAAGGCCAGGAGTGGCCTGGAAGGCTCGGGACCCCCTGAGCGTTGCAAGTTGGGAGCAACTGCAAGGGACTGTTCATCTTGTTTTGTTTGTTTTTCCCCATTCAAGGCAATGGGAGTTACTCAAGTTACTGAATCTCCTACGAGTGAAATGAGCGATGCTGGAGAAGGTGGACGGGTAGGAAGACGGCATGGACCAGGGGACGCCGTGGAAGTCACGGGTAGGTGCCGGACTGATTCATTGACAACTCGATTGATTCGACATGGCATCTAATACTAAAATAAAGATAATGACTTGGAATGTAAGGGGCCTGGGAACCTACTTACGCCGGAATAGAATCAAGTCTTACTTGAACTGGAAAAGAGTGCAGATAGCGCTGCTGCAGGAGACGCACTGCACGGCGGACTCCCTGGCTAGACTGGGAGAACACTGGGGGGGACAAGGCGTGGGCACTACCTACTCTAAATACGCAAGAGGTGTGTACACTTGGATCCATCCCCAACTCCCTTTCCACCTAACCAGGTCTGAGACAGACCCTGAGGGCAGGTTTGTAATTCTCTGGGGCCGCTTGGAAAAGGAGGAAATATGCATAGTGAACTCTTACCTCCCCAATACTAACATTCCAGCACACTCGAACTCCATGTATGCTAAAATCACACCTTACAGACAGGGTATTTTCTTATGTGGGGGGACTTTCATTGTGTCCATGATGCGATTCTCGACAGGTCCCAGCCCCACCCGAAAGGGCCCTCAGGGGCAACCACAGCCTTGTCCTTATTGTCAGATAGGTTGAGCCTGGCTGACGTCTGGAGAGAGCGCCATCCTGATTCTCGGGGGTACTCGTACTTCTCCTCCCCTCATGATCTTCACACAAGCTTAGACTACATCTTCGTAGACAAAGAACACCTTTCACAAATAGAAGAAGTGCAATATTTGGGAAGGACCATATCAGACCACTCACCGCTCTTAATAGATTGGAATCAAACCGGCCCCAGACACCCTATCCCCATGTGGAGAATGCCGATAGATGCCTTAAGTGATCCAGTGTTCAGGGAAGAACTCCATGAATTCATAGATAGTTTATTGAGAGGAATACGGGAAGCGTTGCCCGCCTGAGCACGATGTGGGACGCTCTCAAAGTAGTGGCGAGGGGGGGAAATCATCGCGAAAGCAGGGGGCATCAGGAAACAATTGAGGGGTGAATTAGATCAGTCGGAGCGACAGATTGAGAAGCTCGAATCCACCCCGGTGAATACTCACCAAAGAGAAGATAACCTTAAGGAACTTAGAGTTAAATGTGCCCAGGCTTGGGAAAGACTAGCCAAGTTTGATTATTCCACCAAAACAAACAGAATGCACAGGGAAGCCGATAGACCTAGCAGAATGCTGGCCTGGTTGTGTAGGAAAGAACACCCCAAGCATACGATTACCATGATACAGACGGAAGTAGGTAAGGTAGTACAGACACAGCAAGACATAAACAAAACCTTTAAGGGCTTCTACGAACATCTTTACTCTCACAGGGATCAGGTTCCCCGAGACCAAATCATAGACACCCTGGAGGAAATAGGACTCCCCAAATTGACCCCTGAACAGGCTGAAGCCCTTGACGCAGATATCATAGCGGAGGATATAACAGAGGCAATCAAGTCACTGACCAATGCTAAGACCCCCGGGAGTGACGGACTGCCCACTGAGTTTTATAAGGCATATGAGACCTCCCTAACACCCTTGTTACATGAGGTCTTCCAGGAGGCACATGAGAGAGGGATACTTCCTGACAGCATGAGGGAAACCTTGTTAATTCCAATTATTAAGCCAAATAAGCCCGCTGACAAATGTGACTCCTACCGCCCAATAGCCATGCTTAACTGCGATGTGAAAATATTGACCACGGCATTAGCAGACAGACTGGCTAAAATTATAGGGGACGTGGTACACGAGGATCAGTGTGGCTTCATACCGAGCCTGAACACGACCATGAACCTACGTAGAGTGCAACAGGTTATTGCCCAGACAGAGGCCAATACGGAGACATATGCGCTGCTGTCCCTGGATGCTATTAAGGCGTTCGATTCTATATTTTGGGAGTGGCTAGTGGAGGTTCTTCTGAGTTTCGGCTTTGGCCCAGGGTTCATTAGATGGATCACAATACTTTATAACAGACCTACGGCTAGAGTAAAAAGAGGGAAACACATATCTGAAGCCTGGGACATATGCAGGGGCACTAGGCAGGGATGCCCGCTCTCCCCCATGCTTTACGTACTGGGACTGGAGCCCATTGCCATATACTTCCGAAAACAATTCTTTGATGCCGGGATACGGCTGGGGTTATTGACCATATTATTTCTCTTTACGCAGACGACGTACTATTGTACGTCAGAGACCCACAAAATAACGTGCCCACAATGTTAGACGTCCTAGACAACTTTGCAAGGTTCTCTGGTATACAATTTAGTAGGGCAAAGTCCTGCCTCTTCCCTCTGGCAGGCCTCAAGGGGAAAGACACAGCAGAACTTCCTGCGGTAGGAATACACTGGGAGCTGACCTCATTTAAGTATTTAGGTATACACATAATGCATACCCCTACATTAATGCATGAACACAACACGAAGACTGCGATCCCAGCCTTGAGAAAATCCATGCAATTTTGGGCGAAACTCCCCCTATCCATGATGGGAAGAGCTGCCATAATTAAAATGATTGTCCTTCCCAGATTCTTGTACGGGTTCTAGAACATACACTTTTACATTAATGCGCCTTTTTTCCGCCTCCTAGAAAGGATAACCCGGGACTTCTTGTGGGGATCAGGGAGACGCAAAATAGCATTATCCACCCTGATGCTACCATACACCCAAGGGGGAATCCAACTCCCGAACCTCGAAAAGTACTACCTTGCAGCACAGCTTAGTTTTGTCACTAAATGGCTAGGAGACGAAGCCACATCTGAGACCCCACTCCTGCAGACCCTAGTATCCCCGTTGCATATGAAAGAACTCATCTGGGCCCCCTCCCACCAAATGCGAAATTCCCCTTCCATGGCTATTCTGGGGCAAAAAGTATGGCGCAGGGCAGTAACCCTCGCCTGCTCTAAGCCCCACTACTCCCCGGACATACCACTACTCTCGGACCTATGTGGCTCCGTTGCAGATTTGCACCACCTCAGACACTGGGAAAGGAACGGGATATACTCATGGGGGGACCTGTTTGCGGATGGGGCCTTTAAAGACTTTGAAACACTTCAGGAAATAGATGGAGTCCATACGGGCCAGTTCCTGTGGTATCAGAAGATGAGAACCACAGCAAGAACCAAAGGGTCGTCATAGCCGGAAGAACCGGAACGAAACCCCCTGATCACACTACTTTATGCTCTGGGCGAGGGCTGGAAGCCGGTGTCCCAGATATATGCCCACCTGAGCGACGTCCCCAACCCACGGGGCCCCGCTTTGAGAGACAAATGGGAAGCAGACATGGGCCGAGAACTGTCAGATGGAGAATGGGAAAGGGCCTTGACATTCCCCAAGTCTGTCTCCAGGAACCACTGATTCAGACAAATACAACTCAACCTGCTACACCGAACATATCTAACTCCGTCCAGGCTGGCAAAAATCAAAAATACGTTGCCCTCTAACTGCACATGGTGTGGACAGAGCAATGCAGACTTGATTCACGTGTTCTGGAAGTGCATTAGGACACAATCCCTGTGGACCGCCATACAGCAGACAAGCGACAATCTGGGGGTGACTAGATACAAATGGACCCCAGAGGAATGCCTGCTCGGCACATACACCAGACTGGCCAAACTCAAGCACCTCATCAGATTAATGGACATTATGTGTATACTGGCAAAGAGGACCATGGCAATGTCTTGGAAGAAAACGACTGGGCCCCAACAGAAAAGTTGGCACTCTGAACTGAAACGCTGGGTACGAGCAGGAACAACGGCTTGGGAGGACAGTGTGGCCAGATCCACAGATGACTCTAGTATGACCCTTGAGGCCTGGAAAGAACTCACAGACTCCCTGTTTTACCCCTCGGATGACAAGCCCCCATGAACTGGTACGAACCCACTGAAACAGAACCATGAACTGAATTGACAAGACCTGTGACCACCACGCTATCACCCCACGGGGCTTTCACAGGCATGGGCCCCCTCCTTTCTCCCCCCCTCCAGACCATCAGGATCCCCCCCCCTGCTCCACCAAGCAACTTCACCTTAACACCAAACACTGGGAGAATGTTGTAATGTTAATGTGGTAAATGTTAAAAGTTTTATTCTGAAATGCTCATTATCCTAGAAATGCGGACACGCCTGGTGTCCTGTAAATGTACTAAATAACAAATGCCAATAAACAAATTTGAAAATAAATGGATGAATGTAACACAACGGTGATGGCGAGAGGAGGGATGTTGAAGGAGCGAGGCCATCTGTAAAAAGTGTTCGGTGTGGAAGGTAGGTTGGCAGAAAGAGAGACTGCAGCTAGAATGTGAAGAGGCAAAATAGAGAAGGGAGAGCCACAGAGGAAATAGTATAGAGTGTAATTAAAAATGAAAGCATTCATGGAAGGACATTAAAGGCAGCAGGTACAAGTCACAAACGGGGCACAAAAGGGGGTGTGGGAATTAGAGGAGTATGCAAAGGCAAATGGATATCTCGGCAGATGTGAGCTCAGTTAGAACGGAGTGGTTCAAAGTAAAGGCTAATTTCTGATAGCATTCAAGATGAAAAAGACTTTACAGAATGTAAAATCTAAGCTGGCATCATTCAGAAGGCAAACAACAGAGTGTACAGGCATCCGTTATCAGCCATCCAGACGGGGGAGAAGAAGCCGTCCTCCACGACGGTGCAAAGGAAAGAGTAGCTGTGGGTTAGCTCATGGCAAAGAACATTGATCATGGTGAATTAGGAGGGAAGACAGTGAATGAAGGAGAATGTTATAGGTCTTAGAGAAGAGTGTGAAAAGTTTGGCTGGAAGGAAGATGGCTGTCAGGTATATTATCTTGTCTTGTCCAAGCTTATCTTATTGTATCTTACCTTATCTTGTCTTGTCTTGTACGAGCTTATTTTACCTTATCTTGTCTTGTCTAAGCTTATCTTATATCTTATCTTGTCCTGTCTTGTCCAAGCTTATTTTATCTCATCTGGTCTTATCTTGTCTTGTCCAAGCTTATCTTATCTTATCTTATCTTATCTTATCTTATCTTATCCCATCTTATCTTATCTTGTCTTGTCTTATCTTGTCCAAGCTTATCTAATCTTATCTAATCTTATTTTATATTTTCTTATCTTATTTTGTCTTATCTTGTCTTGTCTTTTTATCTAATTGTATCTAATCTTATTTTATCTTATTTTAGCTTATCGTGTTTTAGATGAACTTATTTTATTTTAGGTTATTTAGCTCATTTTAGATTATTTTCGATTACTTTAGGTTATCCTCTCGTACTTTATATTAATTAAGTCAATGTTTTCTTACTAGATTATTTTACTTTATATTATTTTAGCTCACACTATCACACCTCCTCTTCTGCTTATTTTACACAACAGACTCGGTTTGATGCCTGTGTTAAATGTACCAGAGCTTAATTTACAGGCGGGGACCAGCACTATGCCTGTAAATTTCTTTTTTGCACAGAGTTGTAGAACAGAGTGCAAAGCCCTGCCCACACCAGCTCCATCTAGAAAACAAGCCTGCACCTCCATCCAGTTCTACTTTTGCTGCAGGAAGTAAAGGTGGTACCTATACCGATTCCTCCACATACGTGGTGGCATGCATGTATGTGGCGGCTGGCATTCAGTTTGCTTTTTTGCTTAGGATGTTAGAAGGCAAGGGAATGCAGGACCAACCGAATTTCTGTGCCTTTTTTACACCGCAACATCTACCAAACGAATATTAGAAATCCCACAGTAGGGGACATTGGCGTGCGCATGTTAGCATCCACTTCCCCTCCCATGTACTGTGCACTCTACTTAAAGTTAGCATCAAAGAACTGTACTGGAAGCCACTACCAGAACTGGTCAGATTCAAGACTCTGGATCCCAGTCAAGGCCATGCTGACCGGACAACCCAACTATCTTGCACAGACACTCTCCTGCAATGCCAGCATGCGCACTCTAACGCTGCCAGGGATAGACATTCAGAAGGCACCCAAAAATAATTCCCCTGCTATGCCCACTGTGACTCTGAAGTGAACTCTGCCTACAGACAAGAGCAGCGCCCATCACACCAAGAACTTAGGAAAGTACGGCTTTCCAGAGTGCACCCATCCGCCGAGCCTTGAATCGGCTCTCCCTTCCCCTTCCACTCCCCCATTTCTCCATGGTCCTGATGGGGTGCACCGTCAGGCTTGTTGGCACATGGGAAGCACCCTAGTATAACCCAACCGGCCCTGGTCTTTACCCGGTTGCTGTGTGGAGCCCCCGGTGCCACCTTGCCGTTAGATCCTTGCAATACAACCATCCTGACACCCAACATAGCATTTTAGAAATTGTTTGGGATCCCAGCTGGTTCGTTTGTGTACACCAATACTAAGTGTCTTAGATGGGATATGATGTATGATATGGCATGATATAAAATGATATGATATTTTATCTATAACGCACCTATACACAAGTGTTTCAAGGTGCGAAATACATGAATACACGAATGAATGAATGCATGAATGTAGGAAGACATAACATTGAACTGAATCCCCTCAAGTCTCTTCATCGTGATGTCAATGCTGGGCTGTGCTCTTTCAAGGCAGACTGCGCCCCAAACTTCGGTTCCATTCTCCGGGACCGCACTTTCCACCAGCAGAAGGAGATGGATTGCCTGCCTCTTGTGAGCTTCTTTGGGACCCTGGTAAAATCGGTGGGAGGCGGGGGAGGGAAGTTACTTCTATTCTTGAAGATTGATGGCCAGAACACAACAGGTGCATTGACAGAAGGCTCATTTGCCCTAGTGGGGTAGCCCCAGGCGCTAGTAATAGATGTTTACTCTTATCCAAATCAATGGTACTCCTTTTATCAAGGTCAACAGGATGAAAGGGTGGTTGGACCCTCTGGAATTCGAACCTGTGACCATAAGCTCAAGGAACGATCCATGTAGTGAAAGGATTAGTCGACTGAGGCGCAGACCTGACTTGCTATAAACTAGTTGTTGCAACATCTGTGTTGTTTTTCCGTGTGTGTCGTGTGCACTGGGTGTCACTGACGTGATAATTGAGCGAGGGCGGGTGGGTGGCTTGTTCTTTAGCCCCGCTTTGCTTGAGTTTCGTGATTCATAATGTGTCTTCAGGTGTGATTATTCGCTCTTCTAGACTTAGGTCCCGGTGTGAGGTGATCATCACTGTTAGTTGGGTTAATCTTGCGTGCTTAACAATGTGATTGTGTGAGAGACAGGACTGTTGAGAGTGGGTAAGCCTGTGTGCACTTTGAGTGCTTTCCACATTTTTAATGCGGCAGGCTTGCTGTGCGGTTGGCGCGGTGGTGGAGGTGCAGGCACGCTGTGCATGATGTGTTGACATTGCACATCGTGGTTGGCACACCTCGACGGGCGCCCTTTTGGGTCAGGATGGCAGGGTGTTGCTCGGACTGGTGGTATATTGGCCTAAGCGTGGGTACTGTACTTTCTTACTGGTTGTGTGCCCAAATATGGATGGTTTTGATGTTGACGCAAGGGATTGCGGAGTGCAGTGCTCTCAAGAGTCATCTGCGTACACAAAGCTTCAGAGCTGGACACGTACTCTAGGGGATCAGAAAATATGGTCAACTATTGTGGAGCTGGTACACGTGAACCTATGCAAAACCTCCCAACGCATCCATGGTAATGTGTTATTTAAATAGTGCCTTCCTCAAAGCGAGTTACAGAGAACATATCTACATATAACATCACCCAACTGAAGTCATTGATCGACCTCAAAGGATGAAAGGCTGAGTAAGCTGTGCCGGGATTTAAAACTGCCACTTGCAGGTCACAGCAGTGAGTACTCAATCCTCTGAGATATCTTACCAGCACACATCAGAAATAGCAACGCACCACACACTTTTATTAGGAAATAGAGAGCATAATCTATTCACACATGATCATTTCAGAATATGAACATTTTCATAATGGTCAAAACTGATCAGTCTTGGGAGGATAGCTCAGGAGTAACGCGCTCGCCTTGGAAGCAAGACGATGTGGAGCAACACAGGTTTGATCCCTGGGTCCTTTAGAAACCTCTGGATACTAAGTGGTTATACGCAGCCATGTGTATATATGCTTGAAGTATGGGTGTAACTCAGCAAAACCTGACAATGTAGGGGCTTGAGGTTCAAAGATGCTCACAGACTGTGTCTGCAGTCTCACTAGAATTAGAATATATTACATTACTACAACTCTCAGACTAGGCAACACATGCAGACTCAACTAAAATGGGAATTTCTACAAGGAAATGCAGTATGAGACATCTCAGACTAGGCAACACATGCAGACTCAACTAAAATGGGAATTTCTACAAGGAAATGCAGTATGAGACATATCAGACTGGGTAACACATGCAGACTCAACTAAAATGGGAATTTCTACAAGGAAATGCAGTATGAGACATCTCATACCGGGCAACACATGCAGACTCGACTGAAATGGAAAGTTTCAGAATGTTCATCTAACAAAAGCATTCTAGAGTGGGTATCCCCAAGCAGTCTGTAGATAAAAAGGGACGTTTTGGATCAACACATTGGCAACCTTCCAACCAAAGGGCCTCAATGATGACAGTGGACTACATGAATTTAAATCCATTACATTCATTAATTAAAAGCCATCAGTTCAATTTTGTCTCCAGGGATTTTGTTTCCATCTAAGTGTGACTAGGATAGGGATCACCTACATAGATGTGTGTCTTTGTTAAATAATAGCACAGATGACTATTTCTTTTTCTTTCCTAAGACCCGAATTGTGTCTTTGTGGCTAAATTATAGTTGTCATAAAAAGCTTCACGATAATCATGTTGTTGATCTTGAAAGGAACAAAGCCCGAGTTGCTATCACCAAGATTTGAACATGCAGCCCGTAGATCTCCACAGTAGATGCTCAACCCATGGGCTTCCGTACGTCCCTATACATTTCAGTATTATGCAATAGAATAAATGCCATCATATGAGACAGGGTTTGGGTAGAAATAGTTTAATGGTAGATTAAGGCTTTCTAGCACAAAAATAGGCATCCTCTTAAACAGAACTGTTTTCTCAACCTTGACTCATGTAGGAATTAGGGACATTTATTTGGAGGTGGGGGATTCTCTAAGTTACCCCTGCCTCCCAAGGATTTTTAAAAGGCCATATCTATATTGTAATTGAGATACACTAGGAGAATATCTATCTCTACATTGCATGGTGATTGTTCATTCCCCTCACAGAATGAGGATGATCGGAGAGGTTGTAGCCGCAGCGATATCGTTCCCTTGGGTGGAGTGGGCTCGTGAGTGCTACAGTAGGATTTCCTGAGGTCCCTCATCGTCTCAGGGTACTGTAGATGACCATGTCAGATAGGACCCCCCTCCTCACAGGATGTTGGTGCTCATACCTTTTATTGGACTCACTGAAGCATCCTCTCCAGTAATGGAACAAAGGATCCCGGCCTGCTAAGACTGGTGCATTGCAATGACCACCGCGCTCCCTTTAATAACATCAGTGCCCCACATTGCTAGTTATTTTTGGGGAATGTGCCCTAAAGGCACCCAAGGATACAAAGTCGTCCGCTCCATGAGGCTACGGTGCCGTCCATTCCATGAGGCTACCATGCCTTCCACTCACTTAGGCTACGGTGCCGTCCACTCCATGAGGCTACGGTGCCCTCCACTCCATCAGGCTATGGTGCCGTCCACTCCATGAGGCTATGGTGCCACCCACTCCATGAGGCTATGGTGCCGTCCATTCCATGAGGCTATGGTGCCGTCCACTCCATGAGGCTACGGTGCCGTCCACTCCACCAGGCTACATTGCCTTCCACTCAATGAGGCAACGGTGCTATCCACTCCATGAGGCCACAGTGACGTCCACTCCATGAGGCTACACCGGTGCACAGACATTTATTGGTGGCTCAGAAATTAAAAATAAAGGTAACAACAGTGCCAACAGTGTTCCACCTGCCTGGACCAGGGCAGGCTACGACATCATTACTTTACCCTCTTGCCCAAAATGATGGCCGGGGGCTGTGCCAATTCCAAGAACATGGGAGGGGAGTGTGATGTGTGGAGGACTGAGGTGGGTCATGCAGAGGCTGCGGATGACTGTTGTTGAGTGAACTTTCAAGGATTATGCTAGAGGTTGGGCGATGCAAAATCGATAGTCCCGCCCTTTTTAGTATTCATGCATATTACTTTGATGTGATTGGTTGTGTCCAATCCCTTTACCAGAACATTTCACTGCAATGTTTTCCTTTGCCCCACATTTCTCTTAAGGACGCAGCCACGCCGGGTGGTATTGACTCCTTTGCTGCTTCTATCTCAGTCGATGTTTTTGGAATTCTTGCCAAGAGTGATTTCTTAGAGGACCTAATTTCGAGGATGCTGAAATATGTTGCTTGCCTAATAAAGTTCTGTAGGGGCCGAGTACAGACTAGAACTTGCTCACATACCTGGGAAAGAGTGACTGGGGTGACTCTGGACCAGGTGTACACTCAACAGTGAATCGTCTGGAGCACATGTTGGACCCCAGCGACTCTGAACAGTCAGAGATAAGTGCTGGCAACATGTGGCACCAACTGAACACATGAACTACACTCTTCAGAATCATTGTCTGGTGGACAGATCCGAGCTAATTCATCTGCTAAACATTAAAAGGCGGTGTGACATCGACAAGAAACATGATTCTGTTTAACGACCTTTAACCGTTACACGCGGCCAAAAACGCATAGGTGACAAGATGCACAATGGTTGCCAAAATGATGAAACTAGGCCAATGGAAATGGAACCAGCATATCTTACTGGTCTTCTGGATGACAGCATGTCGTAATGTGCACGGGCTCGTGCAGGGGCACTCGTGGAATGTTATGATTGTTCGAGGAGAACATTCCACGGTGGCCGTTGGCTGGAGGAGGCTGGGTAGCAGGCTGGTGGGGTCTCGTAAATAAATACTTATAATACACTTACTTGTGTACGGTGAGATTATATCAGTGGCGACGAGGATTTTACGTGACCCCGTTCCACGTGTGTGCTGGGCGGCTGTTTGGTCCTGCTGCCTGCCTGCCTGCCCCGGCGAAGCCGCTTAGGACGTGGATTGAGGCTGGAATTCATCGGAGTTGCCTGCTGTCTACCCTTTGTCGGGGCGGAGGTGGCCACAGGTGGGCTCCGCTGGTGGGCGTGTGGTTTCCCGCGGCGAGTGGCTGCCAGGAGCTCACCAGGGGCATCGCGAGTCGATTTTGGAGGCGGTTACTGGCCATCTTGTGAACCGAGGGGGAAGAAGCCGTGGCAGCAGGGCGACATCGTGGGCTGACGAGTCGCCATCAAGTATCGCTGTTTGGGGGTCCTGTCGGTGCCTCGGAGGAGGAGCAGTCAGCGAGCTATACGCCCTACGCAGGTTTGCATCCCTGCGTTGTGTTCGGCGTAATACACCGTACGTCAGCTGACAGCTCCGCCCCCGGCAGCGCATGTGCATCGTGCTGTTCACCGCTGCCGCTTGACGGAGGAAGGAGGGGCTGCGGTGGCGCCGCGCGGCGTATCCTAGAATCAGCTGACTGCTGCGGTTCAGTTGTTCGCAGGAGGCCGGAGCCTCATACAAACGCTGTACACGGGCACCTGGAGCTTGAGTGGCCACAAGGCATTTTCTACGGGCCACCAGACGGAATATTGGTGGTAAGGTCGAGCATATGACTGCTGTGGAGCACTGGCAAGTGAAGTGCATACGGTTTGGGCTGTGATTGGGAAGTTGGAGTTTAAATCCCTGGATTGAATGTGACTCACCCGGTACCTATTGACGGTTGTACTGCAATTACGTGTGGGTGCACGTGCACAAGGTGACAGTGAGGGATCATCTCAAGGGAACAAGAAGTCTGGAGGGTCTCACAAGGGTGGGGAAAAGGTCTTGTTGGGGGTTTGAGGAACAAGGATTGTTGCCCAGCAATGTTACATACGGCTGCAAGACCTCCGCCTGCTTTTCTGCCAAATCCTGGGGAGCCTGTTGCTCCTTGGGAGCAGTGGGTGGATGCCTTCAAAGTATATTTGAGGGCTGCTGGTGGGGCAAAGTTCAATGATGATGAAAAGGAGGCTGCATTGTTGAATTGCATTGGTACTGAGGGGTTGAGAGTTTTTCGTCACCTGCCAGGGGAGAATGTAATGGTTCAAGGGGGAGGTGAGGGAGAAATGGTTATTAGTGCGTATGAGACAGCTTTAAAGAAGCTACAAATGCGTTTTGGTAAAAGAGTTAACGTGGTTTTAGAGAGGTTTAAGTTTTTCTCTAGGGCGCAAGGCTCTACGGAAAGCATAGATACTTATGTTACGGCACTACGTGCACTCATGGCTACATGTGGGTTTCCTGGCAATGGCGAGGAACACATAAGGGATCAGGTTATGATGAAGACATCTAATCAGAAAATAAGAGAAAGGTTATGGATAGAGAGTGATCCTTCACTTGAGAAGGTGTTGGAGATTGCCAGAGCAATTGAAGCTTCTAAGACCAGTGTACAAATTGTTACTGAGAGGGATATGAATAGGGAGATGGTGCATGCTGTAGTAGCAAGGAACAAGAAAGTTTTGGATAGGGCTGGGGTGCAAGGGACTAGAGCACCTAAGAGTAAGGAGGGGTGCAAGAATTGTGGCTGGTCAAGTCATACGGCTGATTCTAAATCTTGTCCTGCGTGCAATGTTGAATGCAGGAAATGTAAGCGTTTGGGCCACTTTGCACGTATGTGTAAGGGGCAGATGGTTGCTAGTGTGGTTTCAGAAGACTCTACCATGGTATTAGAAGGGATATCAGCAGGTGGATCTAATCAAAGCATCATATTACATGTGGAGGGAAGAGGGCGGAAGGGTCCATGGGTGTCAGTATTGGTGGATCAGCACCCTGTGGATATACTGGTGGATTCGGGGTCACCTTATACACTGGTGGCCCCGGATGTGTATCAAGAAGTGTTGGGTAAGGATATTTCTACTTTATTGGCTGCAGACATCAAACCATGTGCATATGGCCAGAGTCCCATCGACCTATTGGGCTACAATTGGTCGAACTTTTCTTTCAAAGGGAGGCAAACCTTGGGTAAATTGTATGTGGCCTCAAAGGGCACAAATGTGTTGGGTTGGGATGAGCAGGCTGCACTTAAAATTCAGATTCACCCGGGTGAGAAGGAACCGGTTCTCAGTGTCATGGAGGGAGCTGGACAAAATGATATAATGGTTACTCCAACGGTGCTCGTGAGTGAATTTCCCGAGGTATTTTCAGACACTCTGGGTAGGCTCAGAGGTTTTACACATCGTATTATTTTGAAGAAGGGTGCGATTCCCAAAGTACATAAAGTGAGGGGAGTGCCAGTAGCAGTGAGGGAGGCATTCAAGGAGGAATTGGCTAAATTGCAGTCAGCAGGGATAATTGAGCCCATTGAGTCCTCAGAGTGGTTGTTCCCCGTGGTTTTGGTTAAAAAGGGTGATGGGAGCATCAGAATGTGTGTAGACCTCCGGGAGCTGAATTCAAGCATATGGGTGGATCGGCACCCATTGCCGAATATTAATGAGTTGTTGTTGACATTAGGAGATGCCAAGTATTTTTCAACGTTTGATCTGTCGACAGCGTACCATCAAATTGACCTGCATGTTGACTCTAGACCACTTACTTCGTTTGTGACTCCGTTTGGAGCATACCGATTTTGTCGCATGCCATTTGGCCTTGCTTCGGCTTCGGCTGTCTTCCAAAGGTTGATGCAACAGATGTTTGGAGGGGTGGTGGGAGTCAGCTATTTTCAAGATGACATTCTGATCTGGGGCAGTAGCAGGGAGGAACATGATGCTAGAGTGAGGAGGGTCATGCAGATTCTTAAGGACAAAGGTCTGACTGTAAAGATAACCAAGTGTCAGGTAGGTGTGGAGGAGGTCACATATTTGGGACATATATTGAGTTCACGAGGTGTGAGTCCAAAAAGGGAGTTGGTGCAGGTGTTGAGGGATACACCAGCTCCGGTCAATAAGGATCAGCTAAGGGCCTTTTTGGGCCTTGCGGAGTACTATGTTAAGTTTATATCCAATTATGCGGAAAAAACAGTGGCCATGAGAGCGCTCATGAGGAAGTGTGTAAGATTTGCGTGGTCTCAGGAGTGTGCAGCGGAATTTGAGTTGGTTAAGAGGGATGTGGAAAATGCTCCTTGCCTGAAATCGTTTGACCCGAAAAATAAAACGGCCCTGACTGTGGATGCAAGTGAAGTGGGTTTGGGGGCAGTGTTGGAGCAGTGCATAAGTGGTGAATGGGTGCCAGTGGCTTTTGCCTCGAGGACTTTGAGAGATGTGGAAACCAGATACTCGGTAATTGAGAGAGAGACTTTGGCGGTGTTATGGGCTTCAAAACACTTTAGGACGTTTTTGTGGGGCATACCTTATATTGTCAGAACGGATCATAAACCATTGGTGCAAGTGTTCTCTACCAAGGGAGTTATGGCAGTATCCCCGAGGATTGCAAAATGGTCAGTACAACTACAGGATTACAATTTTTCATTGCAGTATTTTCCGGGGAAGTTTAATGTTGTGGCAGACTGTTTGTCCCGTTTGCCTATGGTGGAAGAGGGCAGTCAGACAGTTTTAATGAAAGAGGAAGACTGGCAGGAATGTCAGGTTGCTTGTGTGACGTCTGCGGTGGAGAAATCGTTGTGGGATCAGGAGTCTGAGGCTGATCTTGAGTTAAGGTGGATTAAGGAAGGTCTAGTGAAAGGTTGGCACACGGTTAAGGACAGGCCTGAAGGGAAAGGTTATGCCCAAGTTTTACGTGAATTGGCTGAGGGTCCATGGGGTGTGTCTAGGGGAAGTAGGTTGATACCTCCTGTGAGTTTGAGAGGGAGAATAGTCGAATTAGCACATGTTGGTCATTTGGGTCGATCTTTGACTAAGAGGAGACTCAGGGAGGAGTACTGGTGGCCGGCCATGGACAAGGATGTTGAACAGGTGGTGAAAGACTGTCAGGCATGCTCTGTTAGCGATAAAAGCAAGGTACTCTATCCACAACCTATACATCCTGTAGAGGTTCCAGAACAAGTGTGGTCGAAATTGGCTTTAGATATCATGGGTCCGTTTGAGTGTTTAGAGCCTGAGTGCAGATATATGTTGGTGTTGGTAGACTATACATCCAGGTGGATCGAGGTGGCGGCGTGTTCCTGCGTCACGACTGATTCGGTTATTGCTTTCTTGAGGAAAATTTTTGATCGCGAGGGATTACCTGCAACTTTAGTAACAGATAATGGGGTGCAGTTCACTTCCAGAGCGATGAGAGAGTTTTTGGAACAACATGCTATTTCCCATGTTAGAACAGCTTTGTACAATCCTTCTGCCAATGGATTAGTGGAGAGGGCCAATGGTACTATTAAGTCCGCTATAGAGTTAGCTTTGGCTAATGGTTTGGATTGGCAGGAAGTGGTGACACAATATCTGGCTGCATATCGCAGAACGCCAGCCACAGTTACGGGTAGATCTCTATTTGAGCTTATGAGGGGCAGGAAAGCAGGTACAATGTTGAGAACCCTGGCTATGGGTGGTGGTGGGCCGTGTGATATGGATTTGCAAGCTATTCATCGCAGCATTTTGGCGCGTCAGGAGGCCATGGGGTCTTCACAAAAGTTTAGAAAGGAGTTGAATGTTGAGATTGGGGATGAGGTGTACATACGAAATCCCAGGATGGTTCAGAAAGGTTACAGCAAGTTTTTGCCCTCAAGGAGAGTTGTTAAGGTTGGAAAAGGCCATGTGCAATTGGAGGATGGTTCTGTTTGGAGTAAGAAACGGGTGGTGGTGGATGGTTGCAAACGCGGGGAGAGGGCAGGTGTGGAGTCTGATCGGGAGTGTCACAGGACTGGGCTGGATTATGATCCTGTGAATTCACAAGTGATCAGCCTTGAACAGGAAGAGGTTGTTCCACTTCCACGTCCTGTGGGTGCAGAAAGGAATGTGGAGGGTCAAAATGTTTCTGATCAACAACATCATGTGGAACAAGAAGGGGGTCGTCTGGCCAGGAGGTGTGGCCCCCCTATAAGGTTTAGAGATTATATTTGTTAAACATGAAATTTACATTGTATGGTGCAGTGCATCCTGGTGGTCAATATTTATTTATCCATGAATGCAATTGGTATTAATGATAAGCTATATATGTATATATTTATGTTCATGTTTCCATAGTTCAAAATGTTTGCGATGTATTTGTCACAAGTTATTAACAATTGTGTTATGTAAGGGAAGAGGATATGTCGTAATGTGCACGGGCTCGTGCAGGGGCACTCGTGGAATGTTATGATTGTTCGAGGAGAACATTCCACGGTGGCCGTTGGCTGGAGGAGGCTGGGTAGCAGGCTGGTGGGGTCTCGTAAATAAATACTTATAATACACTTACTTGTGTACGGTGAGATTATATCACAGCACATCTGAACCTGGCATCACTGGAGAGGCGGACATACAAACTGAGAGGAAAATGTTACATTTTATAAGCCATCTAGGACTGCTGCCTTGATGACTCAATATGTCAAACCAAAATTTGCGACAATTATTTTTTCGAATGGCTTATTTTTTTTTGGGGGGGGGAGGATCCGCCTCCCAACTACCGTTTTTTTTTTTTTCAAAAACATCTTTTTTTTGTAACTAAACAAAACTAAACCCTATAAAACAAAAAACAATAAATTAGAAAAAAAAAATTTAGCCACTTTTGGTTCGACATTTTGGTATGTTGAAAAAATGTTTTCGACATATTAACTGGATACCGTAACTGCCATAGAAAGGTCAATTGGAAACCACTTGACAAAGAGTTTTGCGATAATAACAAGCTGGTACAGACCAAGTTTAAAAAATTGACGTACTCTCTCTTGGCCAATGAAAGCGTGGAGGCCACTCGGGCTAGGCAATTGGATGGTGTCATGAAGTAGGCGATCCAACCAACTCCCTGGTGTTTGCAAAGCAAGCAAAGGGCAAACAAGGCAGTTGGTGGCAGGAGAACCCACTAGTAACAGAATTCAATTGAGCCTTCGGCATGCCCGTCTGAGAGCTAGGACCTGGAGTTCTATGGCAGCAAGGAGGAGGCCCCTATATATCCCTGCTGTTTGTGAATAGCGCAAATGGTTACTATTGGGAGCCGCAGGATGTGGCTCCACCGGCTCCTAGAAGAGACCTTGGTGTTCACCAGAAATCACATGGTGGGAGTCTGTAAAATAGGAGGTTGCTTCTCAAAATGACATCCTTTCAAATGATTGACTTGGGTATACAGCAAGAAATAGTGAGCGAGCTCCCGGAGGGCGTCTCCACATTACAAGTGACCAGGGGCCTTTGGGCCTGGATCCCCTGAATTCTGCAGGATTATTGTCTTGTCAAGATTGCCTTTACAGTTTTGCATACTTTTGGACCAAGAAGGAAGTCATTGTAAAGGTACCGGGGCCATAAGCTTGGAACCCACACTTCTATTCCTCCTTTTTTGTATTCGATTCTGTTTCAGAGTTTATGGTTAATTTAAGAGACTTTGATTAGACCTCTTTGGCTGGATTGAAGATTTAAGGCTAGTAGTAGCTGAATATTTATTTGTAAAAGATATAATTATTCCATGAACGGCAGACAATCAGAGTGATTGTGCCTATCAGTAGCAATACTTTTGGCTTTCATATATTTGTTGCCATTGTCTATTAACTGATGATGTAGCTGACTTTAACACAGGATTGTATATTGTGTTTTTTATTTAATTTACATATTGTAATTTTTATAGTGTAACATCCTTAAGCTCCCAGGGAAATGAGATTGTTCTGCAGCCTAGTTATGCCTGCCTGCTTGCTTGTGTTTGCTGTTTAAAACATACCTGATCTAGAAACAGTGAGAAATTCCCTTCCTTGTTCTTATTTATATTTTTGATTTTATGGGATCTCTTTGGGGAAAGTATTTACTTCTGCAGTGCCCAAAGGGAAGCCATGTTTGAGTTGCAGCATTTGATCTGCCCAAAGCAAGCTCTCTTAGCCCCAGGGATATTTTCACAGAAAATGGTTCCAAAAAAAAGCCCAGAGGGTCAACAAAAGCAACAATAGCCCCCCCCACCCACAACACATTGGCCTCATTGCGAGTTTGGCGGCATGATAAAAATGATGGCAATGCAGACAGTGTTACTGCCGCCTTACCACACTACTGAACTACAGGTTTGGAGGTAAGGCAGAGGAAACAACTCCAGTATAATTGATGGAGGTAATTCCTCTGCCTTACCACCCAAAAATTACCAAATCAGTAGTATTACCGCCGGTGGTAATACCATCAATATCTTCATGAGTCCAATGGACTTAAATTAATGGCGACTAACACCACCTCCCACCACTTGTAATCCAGTGCTAATACTGCGAGTGCTAATACCGCTGGACCAACTGGTGGTAACAGTAATACTGTTTGGTGGTAACTCAGTGGTAGTACTGACAAGATACCACCAAACTCATAATGAGGCTGATTGTTCCTTTTGGAGATTAAGGGGCTGTCACGAGTTCGGCGGTAGCCCTCAAATGTAGTGGTAAGGGGGTTACCGCCGCATTTAAGGGTCCGCACAATCATGAGTATGGTGTGTTTATCCCGAGCTCAGAGCTGGGGGTAAACACGCCAGAAAAATGCTGATTTTATATGCTGTAAATGTGCTGAAAATTCCCCACCCAATGGGGAATGGGGAATAAGGTTTAGCGCCCAACCCGTGATCCAGCAGTAATACCACCGGGCGGGTGGCCGGTAACGCAAATAAAGTTGTGATGAGGCCCTAAGGGTCTGATTAAGAGATTTGCTCTATTTCCTCCAGAAACTGTAGTGACTTTATTGAAAAACTGTTCACCTTTGCAGAATGTACATGATGCTTTGGAGGATGTCCAGTGACCATGGAACTTGATATTGATATAGAAGAGGAGGTTCATGGGACCTATTCTGGTGATGGAGATGTATTTAGTAGTAGTTCTGTTCATTCTAAATGTGTAGGTAAGATTGAGGGAAAAACCTGGCCGGCACACACTTAAGGAGTATCAGAGCGAATGGGTGCTTAAAACATTTAAGGATCCACCCTTCCCCCAACACCAGCAGGGATGAACAGTGCTATTCAGATGGTAATTCTAGAGGACTAGAAGGGGGGCCGGGAGGATCAAGCCAAGAGATATTCTACTCTTGCATTTGTGGAATACAGGGAAATCTGTCCCCCGGTGTAGCTGCGAGTATGGAAGGAAAGAAGGTGTAGGGTGTCTGACTCATCCCCCAGATACCCCAACATGCACACACCACCCCCAATATTGCTCAGCTCCACTGGCTCCCCATGCCCCAGAGAATTGCCATCAAAGGACTCTGCATTGCATTCATGGCCATCCGCCTCAAAACACCATCATCACCCACCCAGACACCAGACCGGTCAGCCAACACTGTCTACACATTCCACTCTGCAAGCTCACATGCACACAAAAACAAGCATTTACCCACTAGGCACCCAGGGCATGGAATACCCTACCTCTCCGCTTACGCACTGCATCCTCCATCATCACTTTCAGAAAGAGTCTCAAAGCATACCTGTTTCCCCCACATACACCTGCCCTCCTCTCCTGCTATCGCTTGTCTATCCTTAGTTTGTGCAAGTCTATTATTAGGAGTGATATAAGAGGTCTCTGAAGGTTGGGGGCAATATTATAGGGAGCACCAAGTCTAACAATGTTATTGACAATACCCCTTGTCAGCCCCCAGTTAGTGGATTATTTGTTTACGCTAATGTCCTGCTGAGAAGCAAGGCTTTTAATGAGAACTATTTGCAAGGTCTAATCATTCTTTCCTAGGAGCAGCAGTAGATATGAAAAAATGGATTGGAGAGCCCTGTTAGGTAGGTTACACTCCCCATCCTGCGAGGAAATCCCCCACCAATCCCAATCAATTTAGTCCCATTAATAATTTGAGGAGGAACAAGCATTCTTGCGTCTACCTGGCACATGCCGTTTCTCCAGGGTGGCTGCATCGAGCAAGAACAATGACGAAAAGGGACTCATTGTGAGCCAGAGATTTGTGCCAAGGAAGTGGATCAATGGTCAAAGCTTATCCCAGAAGACGTGAGATTAAGGAAAGGATAGAGAAAAGGAGCGACATATGGCCCTGACCATATCCTTGTCAGAAGTCTTAGAATAGCTGCCAGAGGCTCACTATGGAGATCGTTGGTGCAGTAAAGAGTGTTGCATTGACGAGTTAGAATAGAGCAGGATTGCCTCTTATTCAGGAGACTAAGATTGTCCTACTTGCTTAGCAACATGATCTGTCTCTTGAATTCAAGAATCCTGGATGCACTTAACCCATATGCTGGGGTATCACAATGTTTTTCAATCCCCACCAAAAAGACTGTGAGATATGATATGATATAAGTCATTTATAATGCGCCTGTACCAAAGTGTTTCTAGGCGTAACAAGACAAGGGAGGGGAGAAAAAGGGAGGACAAAACGAACAAACTTACTAGGCCTTGTGTCCTTCAGATCCTGCAAGTGCGAGGGGGAAGGGAGAGGAGAAGTGCCTGGGGCAGTGAGTGGGAGAGTGCAATAGGCTAAGCTCAAGTAAATGCTGCCGGGCTGTTCAGCTCAAGTAAGTGCAAGGAGGCAAGGGACTGTAGGGTTGCAGATACAGCCCCTAAGCGTCAGAGGTCCAGAGACACTGTAAGGGGGGTCCTTGTCGTGAAGGAGCCCAGTGCCTGTGAAGGTTCAGAGGGTGGCCAGGTAGCCAATTAGTGCAGCAGCCAGGTACATCAGCAGCAGGGGGGGGGAGAGAGAGAGAGAGAGAGAGAGAGAGAGAGAGAGAGAGAGAGAGAGAGAGAGAGAGAGAGAGAGAGAGAGAAAAGAAGGCAGAAGTGAAAAGGAAGGTCTTGAGTTGCTTCCGGAACCTTAGGTGGTCCTGCTCAAGTTTGAGAAAGTCAGGGAGGCTATTCCAGAGGGGGGCCCAAGCCGAGGACAGAGATCTAACTCCCACTCTCTGCCCGAAGAAGCGTCTGACCCTGAGAGAGTTGGAGGTGGATGAGCGGAGGGCTCGAGAAGGAAGGTGCTTAGGATGAGAGAGTTGGATGTAGTATGGTCCCTGGCCCCAGAAAGCCTTGTGGACAATGCAGAGGGTCTTGAACTTGATCCTTGCAGCCACAGGGAGCCAGTGGCAAGATTTCAGTCCTGGAGAGATATACGATCCCTGGGCTTGAGGACAAGGAGAAATCTTGCAGTCCTGTTCTAGATTAGTTGCAAAGGGTGAAGAGTAGAGGCAGGCAGAATTAGAAAGAGGCTGTTGCAGAAGTCCAGCCTAGAGAGAACCAGGGTTCTGAAGAGAGTGAGCTCTTCTTGGATAAAGTTAGAAAAGGAAGAATACCTCTGAGGAGGTTCAGCTGGTAGTTGCACTTTTTGAAGAAGTCTGTGATGTGCGGAGAGAAGGAGAGGGTGGAGTCGAAGATGACACCAAGGTTTTTGCCTCACGGGAAGGTGCATGTAGAGGGCCCATGGAGGGCAGCCAGAGTGAAAGAGGGAACGCAGGAGCCGGGGTCCCATTGAGGAGGCTCTTAGTCTTACTGACATTCAGACAGAGATCGTTAGAGGTATACCATTCCTGAATCATGGATAGACAATCAGGAATTAGCGAGAGAGGAGAGGAGGCCGAGGGGAGCCTGAAGGAGAGCTGAGTGTCATCTGCATAACACTGAAAGTTAGTATAGAAGATAGAGATAATATGGGCCAGAGGTGCCAAGTAAAGGTTGAAGAGCCAGGGTGAGAGGTTAGAACCCTGGGGAACACAACATGTGGATAGAGAGAGGTGATGGAGAGAATGGACCCCAATTGGACCTGTGTAGTGATACACAAAATTGCAAATTTGCCAATCAGGGCTTTAGATGACAACATTAGCCGCTGAAAGCCAATAGTTTATTCAAAGTATGTGCCAAAAATGCTGACAGTAGTCTGTTGTAGCACTTCCATTACGCAGTAGTGAGCTACAAGGAATATGCAGGCCTAGTAGGGGTGGTAGGTCACATTATGCATTGTAGATAGACAGGCAGGGCGAAGGCCCCAGCTCTGTAGCTAATAGACATTATTGGAGTGTTTGGAACATTATGGCACCTATATAGCGCTTAGATAGCCAATCTTAAGCGCTATGAACACTAAGCTATGAGTGCATGCCTTTTAGAGCTTGCTCACATGGGGTTAATTCATCTCGGCTTCTCTTAGAATATTCTGCCTTTCTAACGGTAGCCCTGCATGGCTTCGTAAACAAATCCTCTTTCTCTGAGAAGGCACTGATAAGACATTCCTGAGCTTTCGCGCAGATGGGCTCCAAGTAGGGAGGAGCACAGAAAAGGAGCACAGTGGAAATTCACAGAGTTGGGTTTTTTCCATGAGCAAGCCTATATTTTGCACAGGGAAAGTTCTGGAACTGTGCGTCATGGACTGACAGCACGAGATTATAAAAATGCATGCCCACATGACTCAGGTGGGAGATCGATCTGTGGACTTGGTTCGAGCAAGATCAAGTGTCCGGAATCTGTTGCTCTGTCGGCACCCTGTAGCGCTGTCCTCTGAGCGGGGCTTGTTACAGCTAGCTTATGAGGGCCAGGGTCTCCCAGTGCTGATTGAAGGGGCGTAAGACTGTGTTTCTCTATGTTTCTCTAAGTTCTATGTTTCTCTATATTTTGCATTTCTCTAAGTTTTGTGCTTTGTAATCTTCTCTAACTTGAATCCCAAAATGTTGCTGAAATTCACTGTTTAGAATAAATACTAAAACGTTTTGAAGGTGTCATTTGTCACTAGCATGAGTTCACTGCTTGGCACAATAGAACCTGTATTTTGGGCTGAATTGGGTAATTTTTGCTCTAAGGGCTGGTCCCGAGGAAGATTTTCCCAATATCAAGACAACCTGAAAGGGTCGATCAGAGAGGAAGGAGGTCAACCAGGCTAGGGCTGATCCGTAATGCCCAGGTTGTCACAGAGATAATTGATCAGGATGGTGTGGTTGTCTGTGTCAAATGCAGAGGACAGATCAATGAGGATGGGGACAGAAGGGAGGCTAGAGTTGAAATTAGAGAGCAAGTCTTCACTGGTGTTCAGGAGAGCAGTTTCCGTGCTTCTGGCTGCTCTAAAGCCAGACTAGGGGTCATGGAGACAACCAACATATTCAGTATGGAGTGTAAGATGGGAGATGGCAGCTTTTCCAGGAGTTTACCCAGGAAAGGAGTGATAGAGATCAGGTGCTAGTTTGCCGGAGAACACGGATCGGCAGAGGGCTTCTTAAGGAGGGGTGCACAAGGGAGTGCTTTAGTGGGGAGGGGAAAATTCCAGTGGCAAAAGACTGATTGAAGAAATCGGCCAAGACTGGAGCGATGGTTTCATTGTGGTCTATTATGGTTCTGGAGGAGTAGGGGAAAACCTGTGTGGATGAGACTTTCATAGATCAGACTTGTCTTGAAACATCGTCAGGAGAGAACACGGGGAAAGAGGAGAAAGGCAGAGGAGAGACGGCCGGAGAGGGCTGAGAGAGGAAGAGTGAGAGGAAGAGGTGAGAGATGATAGGATGTCCTGAGTTTTAGCGGTTAAGTGAAAAGCCTGTTCCATGCAAAGGGTCTGGGTGGGATATGGGGAGGTGGAGACTGCCGCAGGATTGACCAGCTCCTTGCCGATTTTGAAGAGTTTGGCCGTGTTGTTAGAGGCCGCAGAGACGCAGCCTTGGAGGTAAGCTCTTATCATGGACAGGACAGAGAGTCTGTATTGCCTTTGGAGCAGGTGGCAGGCCAGTTTGTCAGAGGATAGGCTGATCCCCTCCACTTCCTCTCAGCCACCCTGCAGTTGTGTTCAAGGGTGGCGAGGTCATAGTCATACCAAGAGTTGCACTTGGATGTGTTCTTCAAACGGATCCTCATGACAGGGGCAAGGACACCAAGAGTGTTAGATATAGAGAGATGCAGTTTGGAAGGGGCTGTGTCAGAGTGTGAGTCAGCCGCAGGTGTAGGAGGAGGAGAGTAAGTAGCGGCGAAAGCCTTTACTGACACACGCTTCATGAGCCGGATGAATGAGTAGGTGGGTGGCAGTGCTGGGGTCTGCAACAACTGGGGGACAGAGAGTGACAGGTGGGAGGAGAGAAGAAAGTGGTCAGTCCAATAGGGAGGAGTGGTGAGAGGGTTAGAGAGGGGGATGTCTGAAAAGATGAGAACATCCAGGGTGTGCCCAGCAGAGTGTGTCGGGCCAGAGAGTAAAATAGAAAGAGAGAGAGAGAGAGGGGGAGAGTCGCAGAGATTGCAAAAGAGCACCGAGGAGGGGATAGAAGTATCCAGGTGAATGTTGAGGTCTCAGAGGAAGAGATGTTGAGAGATAGAGGCAAGGAGAGAGGAGGAGAGGTCAGCCCACTCAGAGAGGCAGAGGGTGACTTGGCCATCTGGCCTGTAAAGGGTAGCCACAGTTAGAGAGAAGCCAGGATAGATAGAAAGCCTGCAGACCAGGCATTAAAAGGAGCAGTAGGCCTGCATAGGAATGACAGAAGCAGGGCTACACTCCAGGAAGATCAAGGCTACTCCACCTCCTGGACGAATGGTTCTGGGTTCGGAGAGAAACTCGTAGCCATCAGGGAGAAGAGTGTCAAAACGTGTGACAGAGCTGGCTGTGAACCATGTCAAGTTCGTCAAGGAGTCGGCAGATGTTGGAGGAGTGTTTGACAGCAGAGTAAGAATTAAGACTAGCGCCAAAGAGCAGAGTGCCATTTTTGAAAGAATTCCTTGGAGGTGTACAGGCCCGAGAGTGGGTTTGAGGAGGAAGAAGGAGATGGCAGAGTAGCCAGAGAGGCGTAGGAGGGTGCCAGAGAGGTGGAAGAGGAAGAATGAGGCAGTTCCGCCATAGAAGAAGAGGAGGGTGCCAGAGAGGTGGTGGAAGATGCAGGTGGTGGGGGAGCCAGAGAGGTGTAGGTAGGAGTTGCAGGAGAAGGAAGGAAGCTGATAAGATGTGGGAAGCCTCTATCAAAAAGGAGGAGATTGTGTTGAGGTCCCTGGACCAAGATGGTGCCATTCAAATTGACATTAATGATGGTCTTGTAGGAGTGCATGGGGGCAAGGAGCCCCCCACCCCCTCTGAGTGCCATCATTAATGGGAACGGAAGAAAAAGGGGAGAGAACAGAGATCAGATGGGAGGTCCACAGGCCTGGTGAGGGAACAACAAAGAGGATGTTAGTAAGGGACTGTCTGGCAAAAGCACTGTTGTAGGTATCAGCGATAGGGAGGCTTGGGTTGGAGATTAGGATGACCCTTTTGAACTTCTTCCTACCAGACTTAGTGAGAGGGATAGAATAGGAGACAGGTGAGACTGAAAGCACCATAGGGGGATGCGTGGAGGTTCAGGGTGAGTATGAAGCCCAATCAGGATGGTGTGGGGGGGTCACACACTAGGGGCAAACAAAGGGGGAAACTACAAGGGGAGGATGGGTACAGTCAATGCAAAATACAGTAGCAACAGTAATCACAGTTATGGGGGGAGGATCTAAAGAGAGGGACAAGTGATGTGAGAGGAGAAATGCACACAATGCAATACAAAATATGCAATATAATAGTAATGCCTGGGGGACCTAGAGGAGCAAGAGAAATGCACACAATACAACAATGAATATACAACACAATAGTAGCAACTGGAGGGACCTGAAGAGGTAGGAGAAGAGAGAAATGGAGCCTGAGGTGCTAGGGTAACATCGCACATGCAGTTGGGCGGAAAGGGGAAAGATGCAAAAAGCCGGGAAAGTTGTGAGAGGGACCGCACATGTGGAGTCGGGCAGAAAGTGGTAGGAGGTGCAAGGCCAGGAGAAGAGGAACTTAAGTTGCGAGGGGAACAGCACATGCGGAGTCGAATGGAAAGGGGAAAGACACGCAAGGCCCGGAAAGTGGAGCGTAAATTGCGAGGGGAACAGTGCACGTGAAGTCGGGCAGAAAGGGGATGGACGTGCAAGGCAGGGAGAAGTGGAGCTTAAGTTGCGAGGGAACAGCGCATGTGGAGTCGGGCGGACAGGGGATGGAGGCGCAAGGCTGGGAGAAGTGGAGCTTAAGTTGCGTGGAGAACAGCGCACGTTGAGTCGGGTGGAAAGGGGAAAAACGCACAAGGCCTGGAGAGGTGGAGCTTAAGTTGTGAGGAACATCACACGTGGAGTTGGGTGGAAAGGGGATGGACACGCAAAACCGGGGAGTTGCGTGGAGCGCAGTGGTGGCTTCTCTACCTCCCCACACATTCTTACCTTTCGGACACAGATGGACAGTGATTATTTCAAGCGCTCGCACCCTGCACCACTACCCCTTTGCCGCCAAACAACTGCATCGCACAACACCATAGCATTGTCCTGCGAGGGCTTTGCCGCAGAGAGTTTGATCCTCGGTTTTTAATGGCTCTGATGCGTGAACATAGGCACAACATATTACGTGTCGACGGGCAGCATCTTCTGTGCACCTGCATCGCACGACACTGTGGCCTTGTCCTGCGAGGGCTTTGCCGCAGATGGTCCGATCCCCGTTTTTTAAAGGTTTTGATGTGTGGATTTAGGCGCGAAGTATTACGTGTTGATAGGCAGTGTCTCCTGTGTACCTGTGTCACAGAACACTGTGGCATTGTCCTGCAAGGGCTTTGTCACAGAGGGTCCGATCCTCAGTCTTTAAAGGTTTCAATGAGTGGATGTAGGCGCAACATATAACGTGTCGACGGGCAGCGTCACCTGTGCACCTGCATCGCACAACACCATGACATTGTCCTGGGAGATAGACCCTAGTGATGGATAGGCAACTTGGGTCTTACTTGAAGTGACTTGGGTGCCTTTATTAACCGAAATTCCATCGCCCAATATTCTGTGTGTCAGAATTTCAGAGATAAGGGGATGTATTCTAGACATTACTAATTTCTAAAATGTTGTAATTGAGACCACAGGTGTCTCAAACACTATGAGAACACTTGAGAATTGGCAGAGGCAGCTTTTCATGCCAGGGGCATGGGTGGCTCCTGAGGGAGCACCGGAATGCTAAGGATTGCAGGAGATTGCAGCATGCTAATGGAGTTGAGTGGAGCGCAGCAGTGGCTACTCTATCTCCCCGCGCATTCTTACCTTTCGGACGCAGATGGATGGTGATTTTGTCACACACTCGCACTCTGCGCCACTACCCCTTCGCCGACAAACGCCTGCGTCGCACAACACCGCAGTCTTGTCCTGCGAGGTCTTTGCCGCAAAGGATCGATCCACAGTTTTTAAAGGTTTTGATGCATGGACATAGGCACAATGTATTACATGTTGACGGGCAGTGTCTCCTGCACACCTGCATTGCACAACACCGTGGACTTGTCCTGTGAGATAGACCCTAGTGATGGGTAGGTCTTAGTGATGGATAGGCAACTTTGGTCTTGCTTGAAGTGACTGGTACAGCTTTATTAACCAAAGTTCCATCTCCCGGTATTCTGTGTGTCAGAATTTCAGACATAAGGGGATTTATTCTAGACATTACTAATTTCTAAAATGTTGTAATTGGGACCACAGGCATCTCAGCCACTATAACAAGTCTTGAGCAATTGGCAGAGGCGGATTTTTGTGCCGGGGCATGGGTGGATCCTGAGGGAGCACCAGAATGCTATGGATTGCAGGAGATGCAGCATGATAATAAGGGTTTGAAATGTCCATTGTAGGACACCATTTGGGGAAAATAGGGTAATAGTGCATATAATTCCATGATGTAGGGTAACATATGAAAAAATGCAATGCCTGTCAATCACTAACCGTACACAGGAGCAGTTCACAACATTGTTATGATGTTGTGCCCACAATATATTACAGCTAGCTGTTCTAGACTACCACACTTTTAAAATGCTGTGCCTACAGTATATGCAACATTTCCAAAGTAAAACATGTTCATGACGTTGCATCCACAATATATGACATTATTCCCACTGTGAAACATTTTCATGGTGCTGCACCCACAATGCATCTCAACATTCCCACTCGAAATTACTTTCATGATGCTCTGCCTACAATATATGTCAGCTTTGCCATGGTAAATCACTTTCATGATTCTGCACCAATGAAATATGTCAGTATTCCCTCTTCAAAACATTTCTATGAATGCTTTGTTCAGTCACTCTCCCCGTAAAACTCACTCATTTGCACTCACACACACATACAACACACACATCAGTCACACACACATATACACATGCATACAATCACAGAAGCCCATAGATTCACTCCTTCAAAAGTGCACACAACCATTGCATCACAAAAGATGCACACATGCATTCAAACCCTCGCACTTCTTTTTCATAAAATAAGCACAACTTTCTACGCTGCTTCAGCCTTCAGACCGATCCACTGGAAGCAGCAAGTCATGGGCCCTGAGCTGGCCAAGTCTGAATTTGGTTGGCTAGTGGATTCTGTTTGTAGTGGCAGCCACAGGGTGCCAGTCTTACTGTTCTTTTGATGTGCACTTTCAAACTGGAGTGGCTCGGACCAACATGAATTCGAGGGGTCGCACATAGACATAGGGGAGTCTCCCGAAGGGGGCCTCCGACCCACCTTCCCCGTTGTGCTTCCACCACAGCGCTAGTGGTAGATTAGAACGATAAGGCAAAGTGTAGCCCAAATGTAGCTATTTTATTCATTGGAGATTGGATTGGAAGCCTGGAGTATTCATAGGGTGTCTTTTTTAAACCTCCCATGAAAGAACTGCAAATGAGGGTCTTCACCTTCTGAACGTCCTGTGTTCCCATTAATTAAGGGAATAGACGTTTGCTTTTCTGCGAGAGACTGCTACTAGTGTAGCTTCTAGGGCAGGGGGGAAGTCCAACCAGATTACTTCCAGATAGATCATCACTGAAGAGCATCCGTGACCCCGCAGTGTTAGCCATGTCCTTCCCACCAGGCCTTGAGAGCGACGCCAAACAAGATGGGATGATGAACTACCTCCAATGGTCAGGTCATAGATGCACTGGGTGGGCTGGATACATCGGAAGTTAGTGGTCCCTCAAATGGTCACGCGTAATGTGGCTCCATTGGACAATCTTCCACATGCTGGTTTTGAGGATCTGGAAGCAGTGATTGGGTTTCTGAGCAATTAATTAGGTGCTGCACTCCGTGTTGGTTATAGATAAACCAAGGGGCAACAATAAACCACTGGTAGACATTTGGCTTGATGGCAAATGGCCACAGCAGAAAAGAAATCTGGCGAAGCTAGTATAACAGATGGATTCACGAGAAAGAGGATATTTTAGCTCAGTTGAGACAGGCCAGGGCATATTATAAGGCACTCGTTTCCAGAAATAAAGTAGAAGTTCAACAAGCAGCCAGGAAAGAAACAGTGCAAGCAATGAGTAATAAGACTTTATAGTTATTTTTATTACAATGGTATTTACTGAGAGCGGACCTAGCTTCGAGAAGCAATGGAGCACTTTATAAGTCTTAGAGGGAAGCACCCAGTGAGGGTAGGAGAGATGCAGCGGAGTTGGTAGCTAGCAACGGGAAGGGGAGGCAATTTGTCAGCAAGCGGTCTGCAAGCAACCAGGGGAGGAAATAGCGGGGACAGCTCACCCAGTGCTAGGTATGGTAGGTAGTGGAAGGCGTGTGGACCTAGTGGTCAGGAAGGAGCCATTCCTTAAAAAGGAGGGTCTTGAGCTCTGTCCTGAACTGTAAAAGCAAGGAGGCGAGTATCATGTTGATGGGGAGGAGATTCCAGATTATGGGTCCTTAGATGGAGAAGGCCTGTCTTCTGTTCTTTCCCTCCTGCACTGGTAGGGTTCTAGTCTGCACATGTCCTTACTTCTGATGGATTGAAGGCCTTCAGGGATGCTGAGCTTATCAGCAAGGTAGCGTGGGGACTGGAGGGTGACAGCTTTGTAGAGTTGCACTGGAGAGTGAGGGATTTTGTTCCACATCTGGAGTGTGAAATGTCAGCAGATATTTGTGTGTGTCACTTCTCTTCCTCCAACATGCAGAATTTCAGTGATTCCAGGAGTAGGAGCTATGAAGGGGATACGGTTCCTCACATTTTCTCTGAAGGAGGTAATCTATGCTAAAAAAAGGATACAAGGCAAAAGGTCCATATATGATCCCTGTTTTCCTTGTGGATTCCTAGGACCCCATTCTTCTTGGGGTCTGCAAGTGGTGTCCTGGAATCTGGGGAGGTATCAACGTCATTGAAAAATTCCCAAATGTTCCCCATTTATAAGAACATGCAGAGAGTTAACTAGGAAATGCACCATCTCTCCCCCTTGCCCACCTATATTGCCCCTTGAGGTATCACTTAAAATCTGTGTCGCATTTCCTCTGGGCAGAATGCAGGGTGGTTGCATGAAGAAAAGGTTCGGAGGGCATCCCAAGCAGGCATTAGGGTAGGTCTGAGTACAATCGATCCATATTTTAGGTTTTATTTTCTGTATTTATCCACATTTATTTTTTGTCATATAAAATATAATTCACAACCAGTAATTTTTCTGCATGTAGTCTAATAAAAAATGCATTGATTAAAGCACACATGCAGCCATATCGGAGTGACATGCTAGTTCAATTGTATCCATCCTGTGGCTGATGCTGCCTTAAGATATATGCTGTCAGCAATTTAAAGAACTTTAATGCTATTTTGATACAACTTTTGCACTCTCCATTGTTCCAATCTTCAATGTCATTGGCCTGCGATGTGTGAGTGACATCATAGAGACCCAGGCAGAAAGACCTGTTTTTCTATTTTTTCTCCTTTTTTATAAATAAAGACAGACAGAAATCAAATTGATTTCTGTCTGTAGTTATGTGTAAAAATCAGTAAAAAGGGAAAACTCAAAACCTAATTATAAACGAAGGGAAGAACTGACAATGTTCTTATCACGTCTCCAACCAGATCCCTTCCTCCACCATAAAAGGAGTGTGCTAGACCCCTCCGCCCCCAAGTAGGGATTGTGGTAGGAATAAAGTTAGAGAAAAGCATATAATGTTCGCTGTGCATCAAAGAGAAAGTAGACAATAAACCCCTCCATGGATTAGCCCCATCACTCATCCACACAGGACTGAATTACTAATGCCATGTAATTAATAGAAGGACATATGCTAAACCTCCTGCCAACCTATTCCTTATTGAAACATGCACAGTATACTATAAGCCAATATATGGCAATTTATAGAAATGCCTCCCACACTTAATTCACATGCACAATTGCACATGGATGGATTTGCAACAAAGGATACTCAATCAATGCTCTCGCAATTTACTGCACAGCACATTTCCTTTTATTAGGAGAAATAATTAATTGAAAAGCATTGCAACTATTGCTGTGACTACACATAACCCAATCAATATGGGAAAGTGTATCAATGGAAACACTTCTATCATTGTTCAAGCCTATGGGCTACTTACTTAAAATTAATCAATCAGACAACCAAACCCCAGAGTAGCTCCTTAAAGGCAATTCTATGCCAGTAGGTTCTCACTTAAGTGCCCAGTGAACTGAAGTGATTTCCAATACCTCTCCCCTTTTCTCAATGTGATATTAAAACAGGTAAAACCAACTCTCATACTCACAACAGTCCTCGGAGAGCTGACAGACAACGGCTGAAGCAAGGCTTGAGTTGTACAATCCAAACATCATGAACAAATGCACACAATATCAAATCCAATTGGCAACAGCTACTTAAAAAAAACATCATGGTCTCTAATGACTATAACACAGCTTTAAAAGGGATTTAGGACCTGATTCACAGCAGTGTTTTATAATGGCAGATTCCCTTAGGAAAACGCTCGTGAATCAGGGCCTTACTGTATGTGACCATGAGGCAAACATAAGCCAAATCTGAATAAGATAGTTCAATGGGTATTGAGCTGCTGTAGTTAAGGGTGCTTTCCTACAAAGCTCAATTAAAAAAGAATAGATATCTCAAAAGAAGAAAAGGGAAGCTTATTGAGCCTCTGCCTTCAGAAATCCATGAAAAATCCATTTCAATGCTGCAAAAATTCCAGATCAGAAAAGGAGTAGAAATGATTCTCTTCTGTCTCAATAAGCCAGAATGGAGAATGTTTTCCTGCTTGCGCCCTTCAACAGCATCCAGTGAGGGATTCTTGAACAGCTCTATGCCACCCGTGCCAGACCCTCTCTTTATGTAGCCTCCGGTTTGTTTGTTTTGCATTGTACCCAACAATGTTTATAAACATTCCGTGAGAATATCACAACAATTATCCACAAGTGCATCTGGCCTTGGCCGGAAGTCACATCAAGTGACATCCGGTAACATGTAGTCCATTGTAGTCCATCACAACATGTTTATAGTTTACCGGAACATCAGATACTATTTACATAAACAAAACAGCTACTGGATCACAGCCCAGAACCTATGCTTACAGTTTTCTCCTTGTGTACAAAATCAACTGCTAATCTGACTTAAAGCACGGATTTACGCAGAGGATGGCATAGGAGTCATTTGTAAGTGTTAGTTTGTGAACACAATTTAAACGCAACTTTTTACTGACATGACATGCTGTCAGTGCTTCTACATTTCTACACTAAGCATTAAAAAGACTACACAGTTTGGAATAATGCTCCTATCTTCTGAATGTGTTTCCCCCTGTTCAGCTAAAATAAACATAGACTATGGTGGTGTGAAGAGTCGGGCATGTAAGAGCAAGATTAACTATGAATGAAAATGTCAGGAAGCCGTTCCCCACTTTGATTGCCTAAGGGTCTGCTTTGACGGCCCTCAAGTTGATAAGAGCAGAAAAAGTTGAGATAATCAGATGAGCTGGAGTACTTTTAAAATTCCAAAAGAAGTTTTATGGGGATTCGCCGGTTTAGGCTTTATATGCATATTTGTGGAAATCAGTGCTCACAGTGATATATGGTGCAGAAATCAGGGCAGTTGTGCCTTGCCACCCTAGACATGCTTTTTTGTTTTCTACTGAAAATGGCCTTGTGAGAATGTCTTGGCTGGAGTGCGTTAAAATAGCCTGAATGCTTTGGGCCTCCATATCTTTTGGGGATTTCCCTGCCTCTATGATTGGGGTTGCAGTGAGGTAGGTGAGAGATAAGTTCTTTAAGAAACAGTGATGTGTGGGCAGGTAGTGGTGACCAAGGCATGTTCATTTGGATCATGCCCAAAGTTAGAATGGATTTCTAAACCCTGCTCAGGTGAACAGAGGTCTAGGAGGCCACCAGTGTTAGTGAAACAGGGGACACTTCTGTGATGATAGCCAGACCAATTCATGGTAGCTTGGAGAGTAGTCAGAGCTAAGTCTCAGGAGGAGTTGGGGTGATCAGAGGTCTTTGATGAGCACACAGTTAGACACCGAGAATTACCCTTAAACAGTAGTATACGAGAATATACAATTTATTAGGCCCAAGAATAAACAAGTGAATAATGAAAAACAATGTTAAAATACCACACAAGCAACACACTATGTAAAATATATAGTCACTATAGTCTGAGTCAATGCAATAGAGGTCAGAACTCCACCAATACCTAAAATGAGATACCTTAACATTATAAATCCAACCCTTCAATGAATGCAGCCTTGTGCTAAAGGTTCGATGCATGTGTAAAAGCACTCAGTTGAGCGTAAAGACACAAAAGTACTTTTCTAAGGAGCGGGTAAAGTTAGGGTCAGGATTCTGAAGAGTGAAAACAGGTTCCAAGATGGCTTGGTTGACAACATTCAGTGATCAGATGTTTTGCAGTGCAAGATAGGTTTCTTCAAAGTTTAAAGGCAAAACTTCTTTTGCATGGTTCCAGTTAGTCCTTGGATCTGCGTGGCTCTTCTGGATACTTGGCTCTGTCTACAGGTCAATTCGGACCTGTTGCTGGTCTGTGGGTCTGCATTCAGGACCATGCCTCATATCTAAAAGTACAGTGATTGCTTGCACCCGGCCGGCCAATGAAAAGATCTAAACCCACTCACGCACGCGAACCGTGGTCCAATCAGGGACAACTGTGGCTCTCATACCCTTGTGCACACCTGACATCCTGGCACCAGTAGTGTGGATTGGGGCAAGACAGTCCCAACCCACTTCCTGGGTACTCACACACGTGACCTGCAGTAGCCCACAAAAGAAGCAGCTTTCACAGGAAATTGGATGCCAAATAAGGAAGTCCTGGGCCATGAATACGAGGGGGAAGGCCACCAGACAAAATTGCCAAAGGAGTAGACAAAAGACCTTGTGGCACTACCATGATGGATACTAGCCACAGTCTTAAGCCCAATGCGGTAAGCACAGTATGGCTTGGTAAAAAGTTACTAAAATACACGAAAATGCATCTGCTGCCACCAGTTCACCCCTCTGCACATTGTCCAGTCACTAATAAATCCTCTAGTACCTGAAAACACAAGGACCTATTACACAGTACTGTAAAGTACTTTGCACCATGATAAAAGACTAAGAGCAACAAAGTTTCTCAGTACTAACAGCCTGAAGGACGTGCCAATTTCCCAATAACAATGAGCGAAAACCCAGGTGAGCTGAGGGATGTGCTCCACTGGCAAAAGTCATGTCAGGATGCTGAAACAAAAGCAAAAGGTTTGTTGGATCAACAAATCTAGAGGAAAAGTTGCCTTTAGAGAATTTTCCATAACGCCCAATAAGGATAACTGGGGATTAGAAGAATATTTGATAGTCGATGTTTGCAAGGAGTAAAGGAGAATCTTCCTGCAGGTTTGGTTGGGTAATCTCTGTTTGGGGTAACTTATTGGGAAATGGAGCAAATCACAAGAGACAAAAGTGGGTACCTGTGACAATGAAGCCAAGGAAAGCCTGGTTTATTTCTTACTCTTATGCCCATTGTTGACATGTTCTCAAAGTAAAGATCTTATTCAACTACAGAGGTCTTCAACCTTTGGCTCTGCAGATGTTTTGAACTAAGACTCCCATGGTCCCTCACCATTGACAATTCTGGCTAGTGATGATGGGAGGTGTAGTCCAAAGCATCTGGAAAGCAAAAGGTTGCAGACCCTTATTGTACTACCATCTGTACAGCAACCTGTTCTGCTGCCAGAAAACCTTGTACTATGAGAGGTAGTCAAAGCAGAAGCCCACTGCTTGCTGTCAGCTGGGAGAGTGGGGTGAAGGATGATGTCGTACTGGAAAGGATAACACTAGAATAAAACCATGCTTTGGGTATAACAAATATTAAGAGACTGCCATGTTTAGATGATTATTACGTCAATGTGTATATGTTTTGATGAGTTGCTTTTGTCGTGATTGATTTATTAAATGTATTATGTTTTATTGTTATCGTGTATTTTAATTGTAATAGCTACGGTTATACAATAAATTAAAATAGAAATTGGAAACGTAGTACTCCGATAACAATAACATTATGTTTATAAAGGTGTACTGAGGTGAAGCAGGCATGCCCATGCGACATGCTTTAATAAAGGCATTCGATTTTTAGCCCCATTGAATATCATATTGAGCGTGTGAAATTTTGGGGTAAAATAACTGAATTGAACAAGGCGAAAGATGTGTCGGTCATTGCTTTCTTGTCATTAGTGGGTGATATTATGGCACTGAAGCATGCAATGTTGACTTGGGATGCTTTTCAGTACCATGTATGGTTTGATGAAAATAGCCGGTCATAACTTCTCTGGTGAGTCTGAACTCAGCAGGGGAGTTAGGTGTGTGTGTTGTAGAGAGGAAAAGGCCACTCGAAGGAGGGCACAGTGGTCTCATTGGCTGGACAAAAGAAGCAGCTAGGAATTGATGCAAATGATCTTTTGTGCTGTGCCACAGTGTGGGCGAGGGTCTGGGACTGCAGCTGTGCCACAGTGTGGGCGAGGGTCTGGGACTGCAGCTGTGCCACAGTGTGGGCTAGGGTCTGGGACTGCAGCTGTGCCACAGTGTGGGCTAGGGTCTGGGACTGCAGCTGTGCCACAGTGTGGGCTAGGGTCTGGGACTGCAGCTGTGCCACAGTGTGGGCGAGGGTCTGGGACTGCAGCTGTGCCACAGTGTGGGCTAGGGTCTGGGACTGCAGCTGTGCCACAGTGTGGGCTAGGGTCTGGGACTGCAGCTGTGCCACAGTGTGGACTAGGGTCTGGGACTGCAGCTGTGCCACAGTGTGGGCGAGGGTCTGGGACTGCAGCTGTTCCACAGTGTGGGCTAGGGTCTGGGACTGCAGCTGTGCCACAGTGTGGGCGAGGGTCTGGGACTGCAGCTGTGCCACAGTGTGGGAGAGGGTCTGGGACTGCAGCTGTGCCACAGTGTGGGCTAGGGTCTGGGACTGCAGCTGTGCCACAGTGTGGGCTAGGGTCTGGGACTGCAGCTGTGCCACAGTGTGGGCTAGGGTCTGGGACTGCAGCTGTGCCACAGTGTGGGCTAGGGTCTGGGACTGCAGCTGTGCCACAGTGTGGGCTAGGGTCTGGGACTGCAGCTGTGCCACAGTGTGGGCGAGGGTCTGGGACTGCAGCTGTGCCACAGTGTGGGCTAGGGTCTGGGACTGCAGCTGTGCCACAGTGTGGGCTAGGGTCTGGGACTGCAGCTGTGCCACAGTGTGGGCTAGGGTCCATCTTCCAGGTCTACTGCTTGGAGTTGCTGAGCATGTGGTACTGCAGCTGAGCCACAGTGTAGGCTAGGGTCCACCTTCCAGGTCTACTGCTTGGAGTTGCTGAGCATGTGGGACTGCAGCAGGGCCACAATGTGGGCTCTCTACTAATTGGAGGGTATCCAGTGATGTTTACGAAATGTAAATAAAAATGAAATATAACAGAAAAAATACAGAAATAAATATATATAGAGTGTGGGGGTAAAGGGTTAAAAGCTGTGGGTGTGGTTCAGGGTGGCCTTACAGACATGGGGAAACAGGAGGTTTGTGGGGGCCCAATTAAAATAAATATATAAATCGATATATTTGTTTGTGGTAACATTGAATTTGTTGAAATATATTTCGGTACCATCTCATGGAACCAATATGGTACTGCAGCTGTGCCATAGTGATGGTTAACATCTACCTTCCAGGTCTACTGCTTGTATTTGCTGAGCATGTGGAACTGCAGCTGTGCTACAGTGTGGGCTAGGGTCCACCTTCCAGGTCTACTGCTTGGAGTTGCTGAGTATGTGGAACTGCATCCTTGCCACAGTGTGGGCTAGGGTCCACCTTCCAGGTCTACTGCTTGTATTTGCTGAGCATGTGGAACTACAGCTGTGCCACAGTGTGGGCTGGCATCCACTGTCCAGGTCTGCTGCTTGGAATTGCTGAGCATGTGGGGCTGGAGCAGGGCCACAATATGGGATAGGGTCCAGCTCCAGGTCTACTGCTTGGAGTTGCTGAGCATGTGGGACTGCAGCTGTGCCACAGTGTGGGCTAGGGTCCACCTTCCAGGTCTACTGCTTGGAGTTGCTGAGCATGTGGGGCTGCAGCTGAGCCACAGTGTGGGCTGGCATCCACCCTCCAGGTCTGCTGCCTGGAATTGTTGAGCATGTGGGGCTGCAGCTGGGTCCCAATGTGGGATAGAGTCTAACTTCCAGGTCTACTGCTTGGAGTTGCTGAACATGTGGAACTGCAGCTGAGCTATGGTCTGGGCTGAGGTCCACCTTCCGGGTCTACTGCTTGGAATTGCTGAGCATGTGGGACTGCAGCTGAGCCACAGTGTGAGCTATTGTCCATCTTTCAGATCTACTTCTTGCAGTTGCCGAGCGGGACTACAGCTGTGCCACAGTGTAGGTTAGCACCCACCTTCCAGGTCTGCTACTTGTAGGTGCTGAACATGTGGGACTGCAGCTGGGCCAAAGTGCAGGTTAGCACCCACCTTCAAGGTCTGCTGCTTGAAGGTGCTGAGCATGTGGGACTGCAGCTGGGCCACAGTGCAGGTTGTCACCCACCTTCCAGGTCTACTACTTGGAGTTGCAGAGCATGTGGGACTGCAGCTGTGCCACAGTGTGGGCTAGCGTCCACCTTCCAAGTCTACTGATTGGAGTTGCTGAGCATGTGGGACTGCAGCTTTGCTGCAGTGTGGGCTAGGGTCCACCTTCCAGGTCTACTGCTTGGAGTGGCTGAGCATGTGGGACTGCAGCTGACCCAAATAATGGGCTAGGAAGCAACAGTGTAGGCTAGGGTTCACCTTCCAGATCTACTGCTTGCAATTGCTGAGCATGTGGGACTGCAGCTGTGCCACAGTGTGGGCTAGGGTCCACATTCCAGGTCTGTTGCTTGGAGTTGATGAGCATGTGGGACTACAGCTGTGCCACAGTGTGGGCTAGGGTCCACCTTCCAGGTCTACTGCTTGGAGTTGCTGATCATGTGGGACTGCAGCTGAGCCAAAGTGTTGGTTTGCGTCCAATTTACAGGTCTTCTGCTTGGAGGTGCAGACCATGTTGGAATGCAGCTGAGCCACATTGTGGGCTAGGGTTCTCCTTCCAGGTCTACTGCTTGCAGGTGCTGAGCATCTGGGATCACAGCTGTGCCACAGTATGGGCTAGCATACACTTCCAGGTCTGCTGCTTGAAGTTGGTGAGCATGTGGGACTGCAGCTGAGCCACAGTGTGGGCTAGGGTCCACCTTCCAGGTCTGCTGCTTGGAGTTGATGAGCATGTGGGACTGCAGCTGAGCCACAGTGTGGGCTAGGGTCCACCTTCCAAGTCTACTGCTTGTAGTTGCTGAACATGTGGGACTGTTTCTGAGCCACATTGTGTGCTAATGTCCACCTTCCCGGTCTTCTGCTTGTAGTTGCTGATCATGTGAGACTGCAGCTGAGCCAAAGTGTTGGCTTGCGTCCACCTTGCTGGTCTTCTGCTTGGAGGTGCAGACCATGTTGGAATGCAGCTGAGCCACATTGTGGGCTAGGGTTCTCCTTCCAGGTCTACTGCTTGCAGGTGCTGAGCATCTGGGATCACAGCTGTGCCACAGTATGGGCTAGCATACACTTCCAGGTCTGCTGCTTGAAGTTGGTGAGCATGTGGGACTGCAGCTGAGCCACAGTGTGGGCTAGGGTCCACCTTCCAGGTCTGCTGCTTGGAGTTGATGAGCATGTGGGACTGCAGCTGAGCCACAGTGTGGGCTAGGGTCCACCTTCCAATTCTACTGCTTGTAGTTGCTGAACATGTGGGACTGTTTCTGAGCCACATTGTGTGCTAATGTCCACCTTCCCGGTCTTCTGCTTATAGTTGCTGATCATGTGAGACTGCAGCTGAGCCAAAGTGTTGGTTTGCGTCCACCTTACAGGTCTTCTGCTTGGAGGTGCAGACCATGTTGGAATGCAGCTGAGCCACATTGTGGGCTAGGGTTCTCCTTCCAGGTCTACTGCTTGCAGGTGCTGAGCATCTGGGATCACAGCTGTGCCACAGTATGGGCTAGCATACACTTCCAGGTCTGCTGCTTGAAGTTGGTGAGCATGTGGGACTGCAGCTGAGCCACAGTGTGGGCTAGGGTCCACCTTCCAGGTCTGCTGCTTGGAGTTGATGAGCATGTGGGACTGCAGCTGAGCCACAGTGTGGGCTAGGGTCCACCTTCCAAGTCTACTGCTTGTAGTTGCTGAACATGTGGGACTGTTTCTGAGCCACATTGTGTGCTAATGTCCACCTTCCCGGTCTTCTGCTTGTAGTTGCTGATCATGTGAGACTGCAGCTGAGCCAAAGTTTTGGCTTGCGTCCACCTTGCTGGTCTTCTGCTTGGAGGTGCAGACCATGTGGGACTGCAGCTGAGCCACAGTGTGGGCTAGGCTCCACCTTTCAGGTCTTCTGCTTGGAGGTGCTGAATATGTGGGACTGCAGCTGTGCCACAATTTGGGGCAGGGTCCACTGTCCATGTTTTATGCTTAGAGTTGTTGATCATGTGGGAATGCAACTGAGCCGCAGTGTGAGCTAGGGTCCGCCTTCCAGGTCCAATGCTTGGAGTTGCTGAGCAAGTGGGACAGCAGCTGTGCCACATAGTTGGCTAGGGTCCACCTTCCAGGTCTTCTGTTTGGAATTGCTGAACATGTGGGACTTCAGCTGAATCACAGTGTGGGCTATGGTACACCTTCCAGTTCTACTGTTTGTAGGTGCTGAGTGTAACACTCACCTGGTATCCACACGGATGTCACTCAGCCTGTTCTGACCTCCTACGACCTCGAACCCTTCCCTGGAGTCTACTCGACTGGAGACTGGGCCTGGAACAGAGTTTAACTCCCTATTATCTCTGTGTGCTTGAACCCCTTCTTCCCCGGGGTCCAACCCTTCCCTTTGATCCGCAGCTCACCTTGTTTTCTTGGTAAGTGTGCTCTCCGTCCTGCTTTCAGCGCAGGGGCGCGTTGATTGATGCAGGCTCGTTGCTGCCTAGTTACTTCACTGGCAAGAGTCCGACGGGTAAGTATAATGAGTCTTTTGAACAGTTCTCTAACTTTGTTCCTTTCCTTCCTTAGATGATGGCCGGCGTCTGGGGATGGCGACATGCTGCTGAGATTAGTAGCACTAAAGGTGAGTGAGAGCGCAATGTGACCCATTCGTATTTGTATTGAACTGAGTTCTTTTTCTGTGTCTTTTAGGTGCCGCAACGTTTTCAGCGTGGATGCCGGTTATGAAGAAGAAATGTGGTGAGTAAGCACGGTATGCGGCGCCTCTAGATGTTTCCACGCTAACCTGGAGTGTCTTTTCCCTCTTGCAGATGGATGAGAAGTTCCGGAGACAGAGTTCCCCCCAGAGCGGCTGGGATTCAGTTAAGCATTTGAAGCTCGTAAAGTCTTTAAAAATAAGCAAAGATTTGCTGAATGCTTACTAATGCCTTTTTTCTGTTATTTTCCCTTTTCCTGAGGAAGCGCCGTGCCGGGATGGGAATGACACTGCCGAAGATGCCCGCAGAACAGAAGAAGCGATGAATGATGGGCAGAAGCGCTACAAGGTAAGGCTGTCCCTTCGGTGTTCTTGTTCTTGCAGGAGCTGAGCGCAGAAGAAAGATGCAGGCCTACTGGAGACCGATCCGAACACGGTGAGTGTCACGCTGCAGGTGCAGAAAACACAAAGCTTGTTTCTCAGCCTGGGTGTGGCTTAAATAGTCTCTGGGTATACCAGGTGTCTCTGGGCTGAACCACACCCAAAAGACTAGACTGCACATGCAGTTCTGGGAACTGTAATATGTGGGGGCATCCATCTTGTCCCCATCAATGCACTACAAGTCCAATCCCCAATGTTATCCTATGGGAGTGAGTGAGTCTGGTGCCACCAGCGCCAAGTCTGACTCCAAGTGGGTATTTGGAGTGATGGAGAGGCCCTTGAGGGCCATGTAGGTGATCGTGGCCTGGCTCCAGCCTGACATCTTGGAGGGCTGGGGACATGAGGGTCAGGAATCTTGACACTGAGCATGTGGGACTTCAGCTGAGTCACAGTGTGGGCTAGGGTCCACCTTCCATTTCTACTGTTTGTAGGTGCTGAGCATGTGGGACTGCAGCTGATCCACAGAGTGGGTGACGGCGAGAGACCCCAAGAAGTGCTTGTAAATCACCCAACAGAGTCAATAAGAACACATCCCAGGAGGGAGTGAGACCAAGACCAAGTGAGAGTGATATTAAAGGCTTTTTAATCTAAAATTAGGGCAAGCAGAATCTACTCTGCTCACTCCGAGAGCGCTCTGCAGAAAACATGTTACAAATCGATTTTATACAACTTTTGCGTCATCCACGAGAGGGGAGGCCTAGGGGGCACATGATGAGTTGGGATTGGTCACTAAGGGCAGGCACCTATAGGTGCTATAGGGTCAGAGGCGACCGATTGACCTGAGGGCATGTGATGAGATGACGTGGTGTCCGGGGTTACTCGGTCGGCTGGGCTCATCAGCCTGGTATTCCATGTTGCCTTTTATGTAACCGTCGACATCCTAGCCGCGTAACATTTGCCCTTGTGGCCATGCACTCTCATTCGTTCAGAACTCTGATCTGTTTGTCCAGAGAAAAGGCCTGTATCTGAGCACTTGTGAAAATAGGGCTCAAAGGCAGGCTATTTACTACTAGTCATGAATTAACCGTCTCCCATCAAATGTGGTGCTCCCCTTGTTCAAACAACTCTGAACATACTGGCTAGGGGGGAGAGTTCATGGGGTTAATGCGGGGTCGAAGGTGTCAATTTAATAACAACAAGGGTGACTTTAGAATAGATGGCTGAGATGACTATGTCACGGGAATGCATTTCATTGTGGGGGGGGGTTCAGTGATTGAGTATCTAAACATCACTAACTCTCTGTTGGCACCCAGGTGAACTGGAACGAATCGAGGCCCCTTTGCAGTCTGGTTTCATATTATACAATAGTTCAGGGTACTTCCGAGCATAATTTTTACATGTAGCTTTTAACACGTGGCTGGCTATTTTACGCTCAAATCACATTGGGTTAGGACATGCTTCATCTTCCATTTGACTGGGCACTCTCATCATAACACAAAGGGAAAGCAAAGAATTCATCAAGAAGTGATCAAGAAATAAAACATATCTTTGGCTCAAGATTCACCTATTCGTAAATGTACAAGTCGAAGGTCAGGGTCTATGGGTGTGTCTTTAACTGGGGGTGAGGCTAGCCAGGAGTGATCAACTTCTGCATTAAGCTTATATGACACTATATAAGTATTCACATTCGACCTTATAAAAGTGAGGTAGCATGGTGCTGGTGTGTACAGATTTGTATTGTACTGTTACAAACTATTGCTATGAGCATTTCAGAACCATGCATCATGCTTTCATCGTAGCGGGGTAGCATAGAAATTTCTAATTTCACACGTCTATGTATTTATATTGTTCTTTCATAGGCCTCCTTAGTCTACCATTATGTTTGCACGATTTTGCACAGGAAGCTTACTTTTGTCCATTTTGAAAGAAAAATAGGCTCACGGCTTAAGGGTCTGTTTAACTATTGGCTCTGCCCTGGAGGGTACTGGGATCATGTTTTTATGGCCGGGGTCTATGGGGTGTGGGGCAGGTTTATAGAGACAGATAGCTTTTGCTCTGGCCCCTGCTCTGGGCTGCATCTGGGTCAGTGAAGGGAGACGGAAGGCAGAAGATACAGTGTGGGTTTTGTTGCATTCTTGCAGCGAGCCTTCTCATGGGAACCGAACAGTCGCGGAGATGGCACAGGAGAGGAGGTGGGGGGGAGGGACTTGCTCATTGTGCACATCTGACGGGGACAGTTGCAAGCCTGAGTGAAACCTTCACAACTGTTTTAACTTTGCAAAATGGAGTCGGTGGTTTACAAAATTGAGTCTTAGTCACCTCTGGTTTTATATTGTTATAAGGGTTGTATGCATGGGGGTCACATTCCTAGAGATATTCACCCACAAAATGGTTCACAGTTCCTAAAGGTATTCCCACATGAGTGGGAGGTGGGCCCTGGACCCAAAGCAGCGTGACTGGGCCTAACCAGGAAGTGTAGGAATAGGGGAGGGGGGTCTAAAATGCAACCTCCTTCCACTCATTGGCTAGGGTCCACATTCCAGGTCTTCTGCTAGGAATTCCTGAACATGTGGGACTGCAGCTGATCCACAGAGTGGGCGAGGGTCCACCTTCCAGGTCTTCCGCTAGGAATTGCTGAGCATGTGGGACTGCAGCTGATCCACAGAGTGGGCGAGGGTCCACCTTCCAGGTCTTCCGCTAGGAATTGCTGAGCATGTGGGACTGCAGCTGATCCACAGAGTGGGCGAGGGTCCACCTTCCAGGTCTTCCGCTAGGAATTGCTGAGCATGTGGGACTGCAGCTGATCCACAGAGTGGGCAAGGCTCCACCTTCCAGGTCTTCCGCTAGGAATTGCTGAGCATGTGGGACTGCAGCTGATCCACAGGCTCCACCACCAGCTGAATACAACGATTTGGAAGAAAACACACCTGTGGCTTCAACAGGTACATGCCCTGATGGTCAACAAGGCCAAGGTTTTTGGCTCATGCACTTTAAGATGTGTGCCCCCGTTACACATCATTTAGAAGGTAGTAGGGTCTCTCCCGCGAGTGTAGGCGGGAGAGTGTTTAACCTCTTGAGGTCCAGGTCAGGCAGGCTGTAGTAGTGGAACACCGACTGCAAGAAGACGCAGGACACGGCGCCAGGTAACAAGGGTGCCTGGTTATTTGGACCCTTCAGCTAAGTCTGGTCAAGGGTACAGTGGAGGCAGCTTTTGGTGCCAGGAGGGGCGGATAATAGGGCACCAGCGGGAGGCTGGGGAGAACACTGGGCATGCATGGAGCAACTACATGCAGCCACTTGCCACCCCCCCTTATTTCTGATCTTCCCCTCACACACACACTCTTTTTTCTTACCCTCAACTCGTGCTTCCTCTCCTTTTCTACGCACGCTTCCCTGCTTCCCCACGCACATCCCTCCACTTGATTGTTTTTATACACTAATGCTTAGAAATTGCATGTTCTGGAAAATGTGTCGCCAAACTGCAATTTGTAAGCATATTTCAGTTAAAAGGACCTCTTCGCACTTCAGTAACAGGCAGGACCGGCGTAAGGGGCGGTCGAGCGTTGTAGCTGCACACAGAGACAAGAGAACATAGCAAGTGCCTTTTATATTGGTTTAAATTATTTTAATACAATGATTTCTTTCTGTCAGATCATTTATTTCTGAGTGCATGCATTCCGACTTCAGAAACGAATTATCTGAGGTCTTTCCGAAGTTGGGGGCAGGCGCTAGACTTCAGAAAGTAACGTTCTAGTTGCTGCACCCCGCGCTGCGGCAACACAAGGCATTACAGGTGCTTCCTGGTTCCTGTCTGAGGAGTGGAGGCGGGAGCCGCTGCAGCAGCTGAGTGAAGGCCTTCTTAGGAAGACAGATTCGGTTTCAGAGCAGCAGGTAAGAACAAAGATATGCTGCGTGTGTGTGTGTGTGTGTGTGTGTGCTTGCATGCATGCGTGCTGCATGTTTATAATGTATGTATGCGTGCGTGCATTCAATGGTGTGTTATTTATTATGTGAGATGTCTGTGTGTGTGCTTGTCTGTGTGTGAAAGAGGGAGTGAGTGTATTATGTATGGGTGTCTGGGAATGTGTGAGCGAGTGTATGGGTGCGTGAGTGAATGAATGGTGTGAGTAAATGAGTGAATTAATGTTCTGTGAATGAGTGTGCACCTGTGGTTGTGCTGTGCATGCCACGGAAACGCTGATTTTGGCATTGGGTCGGGGAAGGGGGGAGGCGCTAGGGGCTGGAATGCCATTTTCTCAACAGGTATCCATCCATGGTAAAGCAAGCATGTCATGTATTATTATGTGGTACAGTTCTGTATCCAATCTAGCCATTGTGTACTTTGGTCTAACATTTTATACTGGGCTTCTATAATAAAGCAAGCATGATAAGTGTTATTATCTGGCTAGAGCGGCATTTGGGTGCAGACAATCTAGCCATGTGTTACTGTGACATGGCATTTTATTCTGGGACAACTACATTCACATGGGAGAGAATGTTGAGGGGCTGCACCCAAAAATCTCTTACAGGGCGTGGGAGACCTGGGGCTGGCATGTGTAAGCAGTAAGAAAGTATCGAAACATAACGTAGCACGGCATGGAGACAGTATGGGAGCATTTACCAGCACAGACGTTCCTCAGCAGCTTCATGTCTAACTGATAAACAGGGTGCATTTCCTCGGGTGCCACATGGCACCGGCCGTGCCCTCATGCATCAGGAGCACCTGCTGTTCTTAAATGTAAGGGGAGAAGGGCACACACGCATTTTCTTCCCGGAGTTTTGGTTTGAATTTTGGGATGTCAGCTGTTAGGGGATATTTGTGTGATGACTTCATAGTTCTCTTGCAATGCATCCAGAACATCTAATGTTATGCCGGTAAGATAGCTCAGCGGGTTGAGTGCTTGCTGCTGCGATCTGAGCGTGATCTGCAGGTCCGAATCACGGCAAAGCCAACTCAGCTTTTCATCCTTCTGAGGTCGATAAATGAGTACCAATTTCGGTTGGGTGATATTGTATGTAAATATGTGCTCTGTAAAGTGCTTTTGATTAAGGCGCTATATAAATAACACATCATTAACTGAGCATGAGGAACTTTCATGTACCACTTTGCCACTGTGGGGAAAAGATGAACGTCAGGCCTGGTCGTTATGAGTGCCCTTGTGCATCGAGTGTGATAGGGAGTGATGTGGGATAGTATGTGATGTCTCTTGTACTGTGACGATTTTATTGTCCTTCATCATCATCATAATATTTGTATTCAGATGTCTCCATTAACATAATAAATACAATAGATCACAGCGCATTACATAATAAAACAAGCGTGGGCATACATATCAATAAACTATAACTTAATCCAACTAAAACCACATCCTTTCGAGTTTAATATCACCTTCACACCTTTCCTCATGCGTCCCTACTAAAGTGTGTTATGCAGAACCTCTTCTTTAGAGACTGACCTAGCTCGTTCATCAGATCATAAAGAAAGTGTTAGGTAGTACAGTTAAACATTAAAAACATTGCCTCCTAATAGAGAAAATAAGGCCTCCGCCATCGCATCCTCTCCAGGTTATAAAATGGGCAAAACAAAATAAAGTGCCCCAGACCTGCATCCTCACACATATCACAGTGCATTTTATTGAAGTTTTTGACCAAGTACTTCTTTTCGCCAGTAGAAGCCGTTTTAACCCGGGGATCCTGAATCTAACGTCGCCCTCGGGGGTACAAAGGTCCTCTTAAACTGTACATAGGCTGAGATGGACGGTAAAGTACGGATTCCCCCCCCTTCCCCCCAGCCCCCTCCTATACAATTTTTTCCTCCGGACCAACTTTTGATTTCTGTCTTGAATTGGTCGTGATTGACTCGTGCTCTTCCAGCCAGGAACCTTTCCCAGAGCCTGCTTCCAGTCTTATACCATTCTGGCTTATACACTTCCAGGCGACTTTCCATGACTGAGAATCCCAACCAGAGATTTGGATTTGCGTTTACATTTAGTTTTACTTTTGCAAAATAGGCTAGTTGCCTGGCTCGTGCCTGGGAAGTGCACGCCAGCTTATTTCTAAGCGCGCTGCTGCTCAGGCAGCCCGAGGGAAGGTGCACAGATTTGGCCACCAACATTGCAATTGCACAACCTCAAGGGGTTCACAGGAAGAGTAACCCCAAATCTCACTACCATAAAGAATTTGAGTTAAAACTTTGCATTTAAAAACCTCAATGCATTTACCCAATCTTCGAGCACCATATTTGAGTAGTAGTAAATCCGTTTATTGAAATGTAAAATCCATTAAAAACACACACAAACACATTGGGCCTCATTATAAGTGTGCCGGTAAGCTTACCGGCGGCGTTGTTTCCGGACCGGTACACTACGGATTTGCCTTGCCAGAGCCGCTATGCCCGACAGGTCTGACCCTGCCGGGCACAGCGGCCATGGTAGGCAAGCCGCCATGGAAGCACCGGCACTGTTAACAACGGTGCCGCTGCTTCCATCGTCCCCATTCCCATAGAGTCCGATCAGACTCTATGGGAATGAGGACTTACAATTTGCCGGCGCCTGACTCCCCAGACCGCCATTGTTGTAATCCCGATGTTACCGGGAAGTCAGGTACCAGTAAATCAATACGGGTCCAGTGGCAACCTGCTGGTAGCACCAGCACGGCTACTGCTGGAGCAGAAATGAGTCCCATTGTGTTAAAAAACTACACTTTTAACAATTTACCACCATTAAAAAGCAAAACAGTATAGTTAAAACATCTCTAAAACTTAAATCTCTTGTCTACTTCCAGGGCTGTCTTTGTAAAGTGGCCTAAATCAGATAGAAAACCCACATTGTCACATTGCATTACATAAACCAAACTATCCCCACGTGTTCGCAAGCCGTTTGCTTTCAAATGTGGTCTGATCCATTGCCTTCTGAGCTGTATTAAGAAACCGCAGTCCAACAGGAAGTGTGCTAAATCCCACTTAAATTTCAGTCCACAGGGACAGATCGCTTCCGCTTCAAGCCATGGTGTCCTTGTTCTCAATGGTAGCGAGTTTAACTTGGTCTATAGGAGGTCCTTCTGCATTCTGCAGATTTTTATTTTGGTAATTACTGGTGTGCTACCATCATGAGCTGGCCTGGGGCAATATTATTTCAGGGAGGATAAATGTGAGCATTTCATCCGAAGAGCCTTTAGCTCATGTTCTCCTGCTTTATCTTTTAGAAAAGTGTCGCGCTCTCTACGCGTCAGTTCTCCAAGCGCCCCTACATCATTCAACCCACATCTCCTCAACAAATCGAGTCCATGATTATTCCAGAGCCCCAAGTGCTTTCTTATTATTTCTATGGACTCTCTCACTGCAATCCCAATATTTGGGTTCACTGGTGTGCCCAGTGGTGCATTCAAATAAAATTCCAGGAACCTCAGCTGGACTTGTGGGGCAATACTAACCATTCCCAGCTCATACCTTAATACACCCCCGGGGGCTCTTTGCGGGACACCTGTGATGCTACGCAGTCCAGAGTTTGCAATGTATCGAGGTGTCCGCATGGGGCTGCCCCCCAGATCTCTGCACCATGATGGTTGTATTAATATTTGACCTGCGGACTTGAATGCACCTATCCAGGCATTTGCCATTGAGTTTGTAGAAAAAAACGTATACAACCTCTTAAGCTTACCATCGCCTGTTTGACTACCATGTTCATGTGGCCGCTCCATCCTCCCACTCTCGAAAATATCAAGGCCAAATATTTACATTCCTCTACCACCTCTATTATTCATTATCTAATGCCCAGGTGAACGAAGATTTTTTTTTGTTGCCTAAGACCAGTAATGTTGGTTTTTAGGGTATTCAGCTCGAGGCCATGCTCCAAAAGTATTTCCAAAAACCAAGTTACCGCCAATTTTACCACTTACCACCTAACTTGTAATGAGGCTGTAGGTTCTGTATCACCAAGTAAAGGCAGAATCTCAACTTTCTCTAACTTATGCATTGGGCTAAACTGGTACAGGGACTCTGGCCTTCTAGGTTCTATAAGATTAGTTTAGTTTATTAACAATTCAATAACAGCGGGTTATGGTCGCTCTCAGGGCAATGTCGGACTTCAAATCCCTATACTCATGTGATTGAAAGGCAATCAATCAGACAGTGATCTGTTAGAGAGCTCCTCAGTCCTGCTTTGAAAGTGGCTTAGATGGAGTGTCCCCTGCACACCTTCCATTCAGCTCGATATACAAATATTTATTTATAAAGTGGTCCATTTGCGGACCCATCGCCAAACTTTTGCCCATGATGCTTCTTTCGGGGATCCCACATACCTCTTCAGCAAAGACTGATATGCAAATGGATATTTCCCATCTGTGAAAGGTACAGTGAGCAAAAAGCATGTGCTGCAAACTCTCATCTCAGAACAGGTTATCATGCCATGTTCCTTCTGGAGAGGGGCACCTGCTACCTTTTTAAAAAAATTGTTTCGAGGGTGTATATTCTTGTTTTGGCCTAACTTTGCATGGAATTCTCTTATTAATATGAAGTCACCATCCTCACTTTTCAACCAATTCTTAGGGAAAAAATAATCCCCCTCATATGTACTTGATTGCTTTGTTTTGGGAGGGACATAGTTATTTATGATTGTTAATTGTTTTGCCTGAGAAGGGGGTGGATCAGGGATCATAACCGCTAATGAGACAGGATTATCCAAAGACCATCCTAGTACTCGACCTGGATGTTGCTTTTTTACCATGGTCACCAGGCCTCAGAACCGCTTCCTTTCACAGACTGTGCTGCTTTTACCTTAAAAACATCAAAATGATGGAAATGATTTCCTGGCGTTGTGTATCAGGTAGACGACATCATGAGCATCGAGCCACTGCATCCAGTCCTCATCAACCAGTTTGCTTTTCACACCGCAATGTTCCAGTTTACAATTTGCAAATAAGATTCCTTAGTGGCCCCCATTCCATGATGTGGTTTTATGCCTGCTTGGCCATTTCTTTTTTTTTTTGTTTAATGATTTTTATTGGTCGTTTAATAGTAAAAACATTGAAACAAATGATTAGATCAATCTATCAGTAGGTTTTTCATAAACAGAAATGCTGGAAAGAAGAATGCGTAATATTAATGAATAGATGAAACCGTCCAGTAATTAGTGTTTTATAACAATGTGGTGCAGACAAAGTGGCAAACGATATTGATGATCCAATCAGCATTTGATGATTATGATTAAACAAACAAGGGGCGACAGAGAATAGAGGGGGAAATGGAAGGGGGGGCATTCAGAATATTAGAAGTTGGGTAAAGATAATAGGAATAGACATGTCATCATTTATTTGAAGCATTGAAGCATTAGATATTCATGAACCATGAGTTGACATATTGTGAAAGGAGAGATATTCAGTAAAAAAGGACCATTTAACATTGTGTTTGAATCTGACATTAAGACGCATTGCCATGCAGGGTTCTAATCTGTGAATGTGACATACTTTGTTCCACCAACCTTTGACTGATATGTGTATGGAATCTTTCCAGTTGGCAGTGATGAGTTTAATTGCGACCGCAATAAATAAGTTATAGAGACCATAGGAGGGATGTGTTTTTTTTCCACTTTTAAGGGCTATGCTCTCTAGGAGTATTTTTGGAGAATGTACGGGGAGTTTAACTTTAAAAATGATGTTTAGGAGAGGCCACACCTCACGCCAGAATGAATGAACACAGGGGCAGTGAAAGAACATATGACTACAGGATCCAGGGTATTGCCACAAGTCCAACAGTTTCCATCTGTGCCAAATTTAGTTTTCAACAAGCGCAATGCTGTTGTAAAAGCCCTGTGGAAAAATAAACATAGATTTTGCAATATGTTAGCAGCTGTGTTTTGACCCTAGTCCAGAGTAATTCCCAGGTTATGTCGTCAAACCGCTTCCCACAATCTGTTTCCCTTTGAACTTGGATAGACCATCTATCAGTAGGAGAGTCCTCGGCGCCTAATAATTTATAAAATTGGGCTGCTTTGACATTGGGAATAGGGGTCATGAACAGGATCCTTGTAGGGTTGGGAGTGAGCTCATTCTGAGTGAAATTATCAAAGCTCTAAAGGCAAGCATTAACTAATTTGTTATAAAAGCTAAAGACCAATGAGGGTACGGAGAATCGTTTTTTTCAGTTCTTGGAACGATTCCCTGCCTGTAGCGTGATCAATTTGATGAATTAATCTGATAGCCAGGACTTCCTGTAAAGTGACTTCCTATTAAATGTGATATGTTTGTTGTTCCATAGAAATGGTGAGAATTGGACAGTGAGCGAGCGAGTAGTTTGTAAGAGAAAGGTTCTGAGGGCAGAAACAGCAGCCTTGATCGGGTTGGTGAGCTTAGAACATAGAGCTCCAACTATATTGAGCAAATCTTGGGTTTTGATAGGTGTAGTTAATTCCCTATCAAGAACAAACCAGGAAGGGAGGTCTTCGGTTTCAGAGAAGGTAAACCAGATGCATGATTGTTTAATTAGGAATGCACCATGGTGGCGTTTGAAGTCTGGAAACTTGACATGTCATGCTCAAAGGGGGCTCTAAGCTTGCTGACAGCAATTCTTTTATGTTTACCAATACCCCACAAGAAATTGGATAAGATAGAGTTGATAGCAGAGAAGAAGGGTATGGAGAGTGGAATATGGAGCATTTGTAAGTAATAGAGAATGATGGGTGAAAGCATCATCTTGATAGTTTCAAGACGCCCCCACCAAGAGAAATATAAGAGAGACCAAAGAGAGGTAAGCTCCTTGAGTCTTCGGAGAAGAGATGAAGCGTTTCATTTTGTAGTATTCCTAGTGGAAGAGGTATAGAGAAGACCCAGATATTAAAGTGAATTGTCACACCATTTAAAGCCGAACATATCAATTTCATGCTTGAGGCAGAATGAGTTAAGAGGTAAGTTTTCTGATTTGTCCTTATTCAATTCATATTCAGAGGCTAAAGAGAAATCATTTAGGATGATAATAGGCATGGAATATGATCTTTTGTGTTTTTTAAGAGAATAAGAATATCATCAACATATACAGTGAATCTGAATTCTTGTTCACCACAAGTTGCGCCCGGATTCTGAGTGCCACTTCTTATACCTTGTATAAAGGGTCAAGAGATAAAACATATCTAATGTGTGAAAGTGGGTGGCCCTGTCTTGTGCCCCTTTTAAGGGGGAAGTAGGATGATGATCGACCATTAATAAAGGTAGAAGATTTAGGATTTGGAGTATAGAAGTTTAACCAGCGAGACAAAGCCCTCCCCACAGCCATGCCCGCGTAAAGATTGAAACATGAATTCCCAACCCACCCGATCAAAAGATTTTTCAGCATCAAGCACCATGGCGGCATAACCTTGTTCATCTGTTTTGTTTTTCGCTATAAGATGAATGGCATCAAGTAAGAGTCTTGCATTTGAAGAGATGTTTCTCCCTTTTACAAGGTCTACCTGATCTGCTTTAATTAATTTGGGGAGGAAAGATTTAATTCTGTTAGCAAGTATCCTTGCAAATATCTTGCACTCAATGTTTTTTAGGGAAATGGGCCTATAGTTTTTAGGGAGGTCAGAATTTTTTACAGCTTTCTGAAACAGAAGTAAGGTGGCTTCAGCAAATGACCCAGAGGAAGAATTTTTGTTAGCGAAGTAGGTGAAGAGTGATTTGAGTTTGGGGGATAGAATATTGGAAAAGCGAGGAAAGAACTCAGGAGATAGGCCATCAGGACCAGGTGCTTTACAAGTGTTGAGATCTCTGATTGCCTGAATGATTTCTTGGGTGGATATTTGGCACTCAACGCTGCTGAAATCTACCTGCGGATAGGAGTCTCTCTTAATGGTTGGAAAGAAAGACAGCAGGTTGTCCGGAGTGATAGTGGTGTCTGGGGAGTAAAGGTTTGAGTAAAAGGTTTTGACAACTTCTAGAATCTCATTGTAGTTTGTAACGGTAGTGCCCATGCTGTTTTTAATATGTGAGATGAAGGTTTTCTCTTTCCGCGATTTGAGATAAGAAGCAAGAGCTTTCTCTGCTTTATTAGAGGTTTGATATATTTGGGATTTGAATTTTAAAATGGTCTTAGATGCCTGTTCTGTAAGTTTGTCATTGCTTTGACTACATAATGATAAAACATGATGAAGAGTTGACTGAGAAGTAGTATGTTTTCTCAGTTTTAGAGAGTTCAAGAAATAATTAATCCAATTCCTTCCTGTGTTCTTTCTTCTTTCTACTAACATACTGAATGACATGTCCTCTCAGTGCTGTTTAATTGGTAACTGACTTAATAAATTGATCGTCTTGTAATAGTATATTATTGAAGTGTCATCTGCTGGTGTGTTTGCGGATATTAAGAAAATAAAAGGTGGCAATTCACAGGGGCATGATCAGAGATAATGATGTTGGCGATATGAGAATCAAGAATAGTGTGTGACAGTGACTTGGTAACACAGAAATAATTTAGCCGTGAGAAGGAATCATGGAGCAGTGCGTGAAACGTGAAATCAAAGTCTGTGGGGTGTGAAAGTCTCTAAGTATCTGCCAAACTAGTCTCTGAGATACAGCGGATACATGAGTCATGACATTTGGATAGTCATGACATTTGGATCCACGGAAGCAGCATCTGGATCTCCTGTCCATGAATGGCTCAAGAACATTGTTAAAGTCATTCCATACCACTAGGTTAGTGAGGTCCGATTGTAAAATGTTTTGTTTAACTGAGTCACAGAAATTGGGATCTGGCACAGTGGGGCCATATATATTCATAATAGATATAATATTAGCCCTAATCTGCAGCTTAACCCACGCCCACCTACCATTGTTATCAGTGTTTTGATTAATAATCTTGTAGGGGAGGTTCTTATTAATGCATGGCTACACCATTTTTCTTTGCTGGGGCAGGGCTGGCAGTTACATCTTGGCCCCAGAGAGATTTCAATTTCATTGATTCAGTCATGGACAGGTGGGTCTCCTGGATTCAGGCAACAGAGGGACAAAATCTTTTTAGATGTGAAAGTACTTTACACCAGTTAATTGGGTTATGATTTCACATTCCATGATATGCAATTAAATCCACTCATTATCTACTACAGATGTTTAAAGGATAAAAATGAACAGTACATGTTATAGCAATTGAATAGGAGAAATACCCATTGCAGAGTAATACAGAAAAATATAAGCATAAGGAAGGAATGGGCGAACCTCATCTGCTCAATTTTTAAAATCTGCCGAGAAAGTAAAACCATTCCGGATTCATGGTCAAAAGCCCTGATCGTTCCGATTTTTAAAAAGGGAGCCAGAGACGATCCCTCGAATTACAGACCAATAGCCCTGTTAGATGTCATTGGGAAAGTTTTTGCTACAGTCTTATTGAATCATTTTCGCAAATGGGCAGCCACTGCTGGCTGTTCAGATTTTTTCCAAACCGGATTCCAAAAGAATGCAAATACGAGTGCTAATATCCTGTGCTTGAACCTACTCAAAGACAGAGCTATGACGGGATCTTCTCAGATCTACCTAGCGTTCGTTGACTTGTCGGCTGCTTTTGACAGAGTGAACAGGTCCAAATTGTGGTCCAAACTCAAGCGTTGGAAATGTCCTGCGACCATTTTGAACCCAATAATCAAACTTCACTCTGAAACCAGTATAAAAGTACGCCTAAATAATCAAGGCCTAATGTCTAACTCTATCCCGACTTTTCAAGGAGTAAAACAGGGTTGTCCCCTGGCCCCTGCTCTGTTCATATCATTCCTAGGAGATTTCAAAGAGTCCCAAGCTAAAATCAGATCCTTTCCTCCGAAAATAGGCAATACTGAGGTGCCCAGACTTCTATATGCGGATGACTTAATATTGCTTGATCAGACCCAGATCGGTTTGCAACGACAATTAGACAACCTTTCGACCTACACCACCGAAAACAACTTGGAAATCAATAAATCAAAAACCAAGATAATGATTCTCCAAAAACAAGGCACTAAAAGAAAAAAGAAAGTGGTTCCAAATTGGTTCCTCTACGGCACCAAAATAGAAGTGGTCGAGTCGTTCAAGTATCTCGGAATTCAACTCGACAGCACAAAGTGGGCCAGGACCCTGCAAATTGACCTATGGGCGAAAGCCAAGAACTTAGCAGCACAGCTGAGAGCTGTCGATCGGAAATACGGGAAATTCTCTCTGCAACCTGCTATCAACTTTTATAAGGCCAAGGTTATCCCCTCGTTGACTTACGGCATGGACGCCACCCCGTCTATTCCTCAGGGCCTCTGGGTCAAACTCGAAGGCTTTATCTGGAGATCGGTGCTGGGCTTACCTAACTCTGTTGCTGTAGCCCCGATACGACGGGAACTCGGTCTTGTCTCTCTAAAAGCGGTGGTGGACATCGCAACTCTATACCTGTACAGGAAAGTCATCCACCCGGAGAGTCTAGAAATCTATCGAATAATTGTCGAAGAGATCGAGAAGGGCAATAACCTAACGATGAACAAATGGGCACAGGATCAAAATTCGATATTGGAAGAAATAGCTTGTACTAAAGAAGAACTAAAGTACAATCCTGTTAGGATTAAAACCAAACTACAGTGTACAGATTGGATCCAGACAATCGAAAAAGCAACTGGTAATAAATTATTAGCACATCTTCCTATGAACATCAACAAATTGAAAGAACCTATGGCATATTGCAAACGATATCCCAACAAAGCCTTAATGAGAACTTTCCTAAAAGCCCGCCTCAACGTTCTTCCGACGCAGGAAATTCTGGCGATCAGGACAAGATCCACGACAAATGCCTGTAGACTGTGCAAAAACGCTGCAGAAACGGAATCCATCAGACATCTTCTAATGCTCTGTCCTGCCCTGCACCAAGAAAGGATGGCCTTTTTCAGCCCCCTGACTGTTAACTCGTTTGCAAGCAAAGAAAGCATCTGGTGGAACCGCTTAATAACTGGGGACAAGACAAGATGGCATACGGCGTCAGCTAAACTGCTGAATCTAGCACTCCAAAAAATGACTCTGTCCACTGCCACTTGAGGCAGCATCTCTTAATGGGTGGAAGCTGATTCCCTGTTCTCCTGGTGGTGATGCTTTTTATTTTTTCTTTCCTCTACTTCTTCCTTTGAGCTCTTGTAAAAATCTAGTTTGATTATATACAAGTAATAAAAAAAAAAAAATAAAAAAAAAAATATAAGCATATAAATGTCATGGCGTGTGTAATGTGCCATTTTAGAATCAGTACGACACATAAGGAGGATACATAAGGAAGATGGGGAGGCAGATGGACCTGACATTTGTATAACATGCCAGAAGAATAGGAGATGTAGAGAAAGATGAAGAGAGTGAGAAGTAGTAACAAATAGGTGATGAGATAGTTGTCTGGTTAATAGAGAGAGATGAACAGAGAGAAGTTGAGAGCTAGGTGACACCTGGCCGGACTTCAAAATGAGTCCTACAGGATCAAGGGCATCCGAAGCACAACAACCGCACCCACAAACTATATCAAGAATAACTGAATATGAAGTCAAGGACTGCAGCGAAAAAACGGAACAATACGATACTGAGATATAACAGTCTGGGTGGAGAATCAGGTGCCAGAGGTAGAGGGCACAGGTGGAGTAGAGGTATCCATGATGTCAGCTTTGAGGGAGCTTATAAAGGATTTAAAGTCTGCAGGATCATCGAAGACAGACGTTTTCCAATTATGTGTTACTTTGATGGAGCAGGGATGGAAAAAAACACATCTGATGTAGAGCTGCTTAAGGGCGGGACGATACGAGAAGAATTCATTTCGCCGCTGTGCAGTTTTTCGAGCAACATCCTGAGAAATGTATATGCTGTTGCCTTGCCAGATAAGAGTGCTTTTTTCTTTAGCTTTGGAGTTGATAAACTGCAGCTGTGAAAATTCCAATAATAGAAAATAAGAGTACGTGGCATGGGATGGTCCGCATTAGCAAGTTTTAGGGGCCCAATTCTATGCGCCTGTTGAATATTGAGGACGATGTCCAGTGGATTGTGGAGAAGGGCTGAAAGCATGTTCTGCAGAAACAAGATGGTGTCTTTCCCTTTGCATCCTTCAGGTAGGCCTGAGATACAAAGATTATTCCTTCTTGCTCGATATTCAAGTTCTTCATTGTGCCTCTTGAGCTCTTTGGTTGATAAACTGCAGCTGTGAAAATTCCAATAATAGAAAATAAGAGTACGTGGCATGGGATGGTCCGCATTAGCAAGTTTTAGGGGCCCAATTCTATGCGCCTGTTGAATATTGAGGACGATGTCCAGTGGATTGTGGAGAAGGGCTGAAAGCATGTTCTGCAGAAACAAGATGGTGTCTTTCCCTTTGCATCCTTCAGGTAGGCCTGAGATACAAAGATTATTCCTTCTTGCTCGATATTCAAGTTCTTCATTGTGCCTCTTGAGCTCTTTGATGGTAGTTTCGAGTGATATTGCTCTAGGAGAGAGATCTTCTACCATGCTAACTCTTTTTTCGAGATCCTTCATTCTATTTTCAAATGCGCACATCCGTCATCGAGTTGTTGCAGTTTCATATTGGTAGTCTCATTGAAAGGCTTTAAGGACCTTATCTCCTGTAATAGTAATTCCATGCTGGGGTCAGAGGAATTGGATGGAGGCGTGGAGTCACTTTTGGGCCTTTTCAGTGTAGCTAGGGATGAGGCTGACTGGGAGTCTTTGTTCGTTTGTGCTAGCATCTGCCTGCCTTTTCCTGAAGCCATGGTGTATCTTAGTATAGTCAGTTGTAATGCCCCAGAGACAATAAGGTTTGGGCCAGGAAAATGTCTGTTGTGGTGTTGTGAGCAATAGCTAAAGTGATATTTCAGTCAAGTTTACAGCAGCATAAAGCTGGGAGAACGACAAACAGCCACAACCAAATGATGAGAGAGCACCCTCATTTTTCTAATCTTTACATGCATGGATATATTTGTAAGAACTACATTTTAAGGCCAATCAGATGATGCCAATCTGAAGTTGGCACACCCTTCCTATGCAGAGATTTAAAAAATATCATTTACTCAGGAGCTGTATCAGTGAACAATATACCACTTCATAGTTCCCATGTTAATTTTGTCCTTCACCCTCACACCAACTTTCAAATCTCTCAGAATCAAGGGAAGGCTCAAATCAAATTTTCCTTAATAACTTCTGTTATGTTTATCACACAAAATCGTGTTGGCATGGTTCAAATGGAGGTACTGTCACTTTTAATGAAAGACTGGAATGAGCGTTGTGGCATATACGCTGCCCTGTTTATGCAATAAAATGCATTTTTCTATTAAATAAACTCCAGCCTCCCATGCCGCGCTCACTCTGGCCCCCACCTTTGTTCTCATAAATTGCATTTCCCCTTAAGCATGTGACCCGCCAGAGGTTGGCTCATGTTTATCTTCGCCTATCCCTTCATGGCCTTGTAATGGCCCTGTCTGCCGTTTTAATGCAAAATTCATGGGAGTTGTGACCTCAGGGTCATTTCTGCTGAATAGACAGGTAGGGCTTTATCTATTTCCACTGTGGTTTCCAACAAGGGCAGTGTATTTCTTTATATTTCTAAGCAATGGACCTGATTGATTGTTGACAACCAGACCTCCTTCTTTAGGACTAGCAGAGGAAAGGTCTTTGAGGTTAAAGTTTCATTTCCGGAGAAATGACTGGCTGCAGGTAGAATTCTGCAAGAAATGGCTTTAACTCAAACACCAGGCATTTTACATGACATTTTATTAGGCACCTGCACCTTATATCCATGTGTAATGTACTTCTTTAATCTCACAGTTGCAAAAGACATTAGTATCACTTCTGGATGGTCCATATGTAGAGGGCAGTTATATAAGTAAACCATGTTCAAGTTCTAAAAATATAGTAGGCACTTCTCCCTGCATACTGGCATTTAGGATGAGAAAAAACAAAATCGTTCTTTTATTTCTTATAAATGCAAGAAGCTTGGTTTCACTGGAGATTTCAGGACCACGCTCTGGTATTAATGTACACACATTATCTGTCTTTTTAAGTAAAAATTGTAGCTTTCCATGGATTTAATAAACCAGCATTGCCAGCAACATGTCTTTCCTTTCCTTGCTGAAATGCATTGTGCATATCTTCGCACTTTTGAGATTTAGGCCTGTTTTTGGTTCAATAGGCCTCTTGCCTGACATCACCATTTCTGTGCTGGCTGTAGACTTCAATGGGACTTTACAAATACTCTGGCCTCTTTATTTCTGGCATTCAGATGCTATATTTTACCCCACAGCAGGGTGGGAGGCAGGAGGAGGGGAAGACAAACAAGGAAGAGGCTCAGTGGATAGAGGTAGGGGGCTATGTGCCCATGGGCCTCATTATGACCCTGGCGGTAGGGGTTTAACAGGGCCGGTAGAGCTGCCAGCCCTGTTAAACCCCTACCGCCTCATTACGAGGTCCGCTCGCGGGACTCAGTAAGGACGCCTAGTAAAACCAGGCATCCTTAGCGGTCCCGCGAGCAGCCCAGCATGCTAACAATGGACCCGTCATTAACGGGCCCGTTGTTAGCATGCTCCCCATTCCCACTTGAGCCCTATGGGGGCTCAAATGGGAATCGGGATGTACCGGGTTCGGGTTCCCTGAATGGGGAAATACTGGGCCCTCCAAGATCGGAATGGCCCGGTATTTCCTCATTCAGGGAACCCGGACCAGGTACCCGGAATGGGGGTAGCCATGCCGCAAATAGCGACATGGCTACCTCCATTCTTGTAATGAGGCCCCATGTGTTTAAAACAGATGTACAGGCAAAAATGGCCATGGAAAACACTTACCGGGGCAGATGCTACTCCAGGCGACCGCAGATGTAAGTGCATTCTGGACCTTGGCCCTGGAAGCAACTATACAACGCTAACACAGCTGGCCCAATCAGGGGACGGGGCCTAGTTGAGAGAACTGTTGCAAGGGTTGTGTTAGGGCCCAAAATATGGATTCTGATATCACTATCACAGAATCTTTTCCATTCCCCACCCCCCATAAAGACCATGGCTTGTCTAAAAATGTGGTGGGTTGGTTGGGGTCTGAGGGGTGGGTTGAAAGTGGTGTTACAACGCGTTTGAATAGAAAGAAAAGCTTGCAGTGGGCTCATGCCTGGTGTTGCTGAGGGATGACTTCATGTAGACATTGAAAAGTGGCGATGCAAGTACTTCTCTTAAAGGAAAACCCGAACAATGCTAAGGAATGATGGGCTGGCCTCAAATTTAGGATCAGAAGATTCTGCAGTGAGAAAGGAGTGAAGCCATGTATCTGCATAAAGAGGTTGAGCTATTCTGCCTCGTTCCCTTCCTTTACCTTCCTTCCCTCCCTCCCTCCCTCCCTCCCTCCCTACCTACCTACCTTCCTTCCTTCCTTCCTTCCTTCCTTCCTATCTCTCTCCCTCCCTCTGTTCCTCCCTTTCTCCCCCCTCCTTCCTCTCTCCTCCACCTTCTTTTCCTTCCTTCCTTCCTCCTTCCTTCCTTCTTCCTTCCTTCCTTCCTTCCTTCCTTCCTTCCCTTCCTTCCTTCTTCCTTCCTCCTTCTTCCCTCCCCCTTCCTCCTTTCCTCCTCTCCTCTTCACTTTCCCTTCCTTCTATTTCCTTCCTCCACCTCTGCCCATTCCTTTCTGCCTTCCTTCCTCCTTCCTTCCTTCCTTCCTCTCTCTCCCCCTTCCCTCTTCTCCTCCTCCTTCCTCCTTCCTCCCCTTCCTTCCTTCCTTCCTCCCTCCCTTCCTCTCCCTCTCCTTCCCCCTTCCTCCCCTCCCTCCCCCTCCCCTTCCTCCCTTCCTTCCTTCCTTCCCTTCCTCCTCCCTCCCTCCCTCTCTCCCTCCCTCCCTCCCTCCCTTCCTTCCTCCCTCCCTCCCTCCCTTCCTTCCTCCCTCCCTCCCTTCCTTCTTTCCTCCCTTCCTTCCTTCCTTCCTCCCTTCCTTCCTTCCCTCCCTCCCTCCCTTCCTCCCTCCCTCCCTCCTTTCCTTCCTTCCTTCCTCCCTCCCTCCCTCCCTCCCTTCCTTCCTTCCTCCCTCCCTCCCTCCCTCCCTCCCTCCCTTCCTCCCTCCCTCTCTCCCTCCCTTCCTTCCTTCCTTCCTCCTTCCCCTCCATACCTCCCTCCCTTCCTTCCTTCCTTCCTCCCTCCCTCCCTCCCTCCCTCCCTCCCTCCCTCCCTCCCTCCCTCCCTTCCTTCCTCCCTCCCTCCCTCCCTTCCTTCCTTCCTTCCTTCCTTCCTCCCTCTCTCCCTTCCTTCCTTCCTTCCTTCCTCCCTCCCTTCCTTCCTCCCTCCCCTCCATACCTCCCTCCCTCCCTTCCTTCCTTCCCTCCTTCCTTCCTTCCTTCCTTCCTCCCTCCCTCCCTCCCTCCCTTCCTTCCTCCCCTCCATCCCTCCCTCCCTTCCTTCCTTCCTTCCTCCCTCCCTTCCTTCCTTCCCGCCTTCCTTCCTTCCTCCCTCCCTCCCTCCCTCCCTCCCTCCCTCCCTCCCTCCCTCCCTCCCTCCCTCCCTCCCTCCCTCCCTCCCTTCCTTCCTTCCTTCCTTCCTTCCTTCCTTCCTTCCTTCCTTCCTTCCTTCCTTCCTTCCTTCCTTCCTTCCTTCCTTCCTTCCTTCCTTCCTTCCTTCCTTCCTTCCTTCCTTCCTTCCTTCCTTCCTTCCTTCCTTCCTTCCTTCCTTCCTTCCTTCCTTCCTTCCTTCCTTCCTTCCTTCCTTCCTTCCTTCCTTCCTCCCTCCCTCCCTCCCTCCCTCCCACCACCCTTTCTTTATCGAGCCCTTAACTAGTAGTCATTAAATGCGCTGCCCGGCGGCTGGCAAGAATAAGAAGTGTACGAGGGTGGATTTATTGTGTGAAATGACAAACACTGAGAGGGCTCCATTATTCCTCGCCACGGCTTTCGAAAACAACACTTTGCATCTAATGCCGAGCGCTGAAGGGACCCCCGTGACCCCCTGATGAAAGGCTGCGCCGAGCGAGCAGGAACAGCGCGCGCCGGGGCCTTTATCCGCTCCGACGGGCGTTTAATGTGCGTGTCAGGCTGCGCCAGCCAGTGTGTCCCCGAGGCGCGATTGTTTAACGAGTCATTTTGTTATGGCTCTCACATCAAGTTTCCAAAGGTGGCGGAACCGTGTCCGCGTGACATTCTCACAGGGGCCCGGGAGCTGCGGCTCTGATTGCAGTGGGAACCAGCATTTTCGGGGGCCCCTGTGGTTGCTGCCCAGAATCTGGAACGGTCAGAGCCTACAGGATATTGCGACATGAAATTGGGGCATTAAAAAAGCACATTTTGTGTTAATTTCAGCTTTTTAGAGGCAAGCCATTTATTGATTTACGGGTACTAGGGAGCCAGGGTGTAAAAGGGACAGGTTGCTAGAAAGACAGTCTGTGTGGCTACAAGAGAGCCACGTGGTCAATATTTCCACTTTAGTAAGTGGTCCCTGCCATTTTGATAGAAAGGCCCTCATTACAACACCGGCGCTAAACCATGGCTCTATTAGCACCATGGTTGGTGCCGGTGTTGTTACGAGTCCTTCATGGTAAAATGGGGAAATACCGCCCCATTCCAAGGTTGGCGGGGCGGTATTTCCCCATTTCACCATGGCCCTTCCCCATTCCCATTTTTGCCCCATAGGGCTCAATGGGAATGGGGAAGGCGACAATTACGGTACCACAAATTGCGGTACCGTAATTGCCTGCGAGGTCCCTTTGCAGGTCCCTACTTTAACGGCTGGTCCAGACCAGCCATTCAGGTCAGGTCCAGCAAAGGGACCTCATAGTAAGGCACTAAGTGGTTAACGGCGCCGCAGCCTTTTACAGCGCCATTAAACACTTAGCGCATGGGTCGTAATGAGGCCCAAAGAGTCCCAGATGCCCCTGGCTTGGCAGAACCGTGTTTACTTTTCTCTCCTTTCTTGGTGTAATGTGTGTGCCTTGTTTATATTATTAACTTCATTTGACATTATCAGTTGTAATGGTGCAAATGTTCCACTTCTATCTTCTCCAACCCCCCCACCCGCCCCCAAGCACCCACACACTCACCATTTACCACCGCCCAATCGCACTCACCAACTCTCCATCACAAGTTACCCTCCTAAACCTCTGAATCTGATGTTCATGGGCATACTCACTCCCAAACACGATCAAAAAACTCGCACCATGTACTCTCCAGTTCCTCTTATAGTCTAAAGTCCTACATTCTTTCTCGCTCCTTCTCCTAGTCCATCCTTCTGCATCTCGCATCCTTTCTCCCAGTCTATCCTTCTGCATCTCGCATCCTTTCTCCTTTCTCCCAGTCTATCCTTCTGCATCTCGCATCCTTTCTCCCAGTCTATCCTTCTGCATCGCGCATCCTTTCTCCCAGTCTACCCTTCTGCATCTCGCATCCCTTCTCCCAGTCTATCCTTCTGCATCTCGCATGCCTTCTTCCAGTCTATCCTTCTGCATCTCGCATCCCTTCTCCCAGTCTATCCTTCTGCATCTCGCATCCTCTCTCCCAGTCTATCCTTCTACATCTCGCATCCTTTCTCCAAGTCTATCCTTCTGCATCTCGCATCTTTCTCCTAATTTATCCTTCTGCATCTCGCATCCTTTCTCCTAGTCTATCCTTCTGCATGTCGCATCCTTTCTCCCAGTCTATCCTTCTGCATCTCGCATCCTTTCTCCCAGTCTATCCTTCTGCATCTCGCATCCTTTCTCCAAGTCTATCCTTCTGCATCTCGCATCCTTTCTCCCAGTCTATCCTTCTTCATCTCGCATCCCTTCTCCCAGTCTATCCTTCTGCATCTCGCATCCCTTCTCCCAGTCTATCCATCTGCATCTCGCATCCTTTCTCCCAGTCTAACCTTCTGCATCTCGCATCCCTTCTCCCAGTCTATCCTTCTGCATCTCGCATCCTTTCTCCCAGTCTATCCTTCTGCATCTCGCATCCCTTCTCCCAGTCTATCCTTCTGCATCTCGCATCCCTTCTCCCAGTCTATCCTTCTGCATCTCGCATCCTTTCTCCTAGTCTAACCTTCTGCATCTCGCATCCCTTCTCCCAGTCTATCCTTCTGCATCTCGCATCCTTTCTCCCAGTCTACCCTTCTGCATCTCGCATCCTTTCTCCCAGTCTATCCTTCTGCATCTCGCATCCTTTCTCCCAGTCTATCCTTCTGCATCTCGCATCCTTTCTCCCAGTCTATCCTTCTGCATCTCGCATCCTTTCTCCCAGTCTATCCTTCTGCATCTCGCATCCCTTCTCCCAGTCTATCCTTCTGCATCTCGCATCCTTTCTCCCAGTCTATCCTTCTGCATCTCGCATCCCTTCTCCCAGTCTATCCTTCTGCATCTCGCATCCCTTCTCCCAGTCTATCCTTCTGCATCTCGCATCCCTTCTCCCAGTCTATCCTTCTGCATCTCGCATCCCTTCTCCCAGTCTATCCTTCTGCATCTCGCATCCTTTCTCCCAGTCTAACCTTCTGCATCTCGCATCCCTTCTCCCAGTCTATCCTTCTGCATCTCGCATCCTTTCTCCCAGTCTATCCTTCTGCATCTCGCATCCCTTCTCCCAGTCTATCCTTCTGCATCTCGCATCCTTTCTCCCAGTCTATCCTTCTGCATCTCGCATCCCTTCTCCCAGTCTATCCTTCTGCATCTCGCATCCCTTCTCCCAGTCTACCCTTCTGCATCTCGCATCCTTTCTCCCAGTCTATCCTTCTGCATCTCGCATCCTTTCTCCCAGTCTACCCTTCTGCATCTCGCATCCTTTCTCCCAGTCTACCCTTCTGCATCTCGCATCCTTTCTCCCAGTCTATCCTTCTGCATCTCGCATCCCTTCTCCCAGTCTATCCTTCTGCATCTCGCATCCTTTCTCCCAGTCTATCCTTCTGCATCTCGCATCCTTTCTCCCAGTCTATCCTTCTGCATCTCACATCCTTTCTCCTTTCTCCCAGTCTATCCTTCTGCATCTCGCATCCTTTCTCCCAGTCTATCCTTCTGCATCTCGCATCCTTTCTCCCAGTCTATCCTTCTGCATCTCGCATCCTTTCTCCCAGTCTATCCTTCTGCATCTCGCATCCTTTCTCCTTTCTCCCAGTCTATCCTTCTGCATCTCGCATCCTTTCTCCCAGTCTATCCTTCTGCATCTCGCATCCTTTCTCCCAGTCTATCCTTCTGCATCTCGCATCCTTTCTCCCAGTCTATCCTTCTGCATCTCGCATCCTTTCTCCCAGTCTATCCTTCTGCATCTCGCATCCTTTCTCCCAGTCTATCCTTCTGCATCTCGCATCCTTTCTCCCAGTCTATCCTTCTGCATCTCGCATCCTTTCTCCCAGTCTATCCTTCTGCATCTCGCATCCTTTCTCCCAGTCTATCCTTCTGCATCTCGCATCCCTTCTCCCAGTCTATCCTTCTGCATCTCGCATCCTTTCTCCCAGTCTATCCTTCTGCATCTCGCATCCTTTCTCCTTTCTCCCAGTCTATCCTTCTGCATCTCGCATCCTTTCTCCCAGTCTATCCTTCTGCATCTCGCATCCTTTCTCCCAGTCTATCCTTCTGCATCTCGCATCCTTTCTCCCAGTCTATCCTTCTGCATCTCGCATCCTTTCTCCCAGTCTATCCTTCTGCATCTCGCATCCTTTCTCCCATTCTATCCTTCTGCATCTCGCATCCTTTCTCCTAGTCTAACGCGCTCTTTACCCATCCTTTGTCCTAACCTGCAGCGTTTTCTCTCTTTCTAGCCAGCACCCCCTTTCTGCTTTCTGGACCCCAGTTTCCCCTCTGCTTTCTTGCTCGTCGCTCTCCCCTCTGGGACACTGCTCCCCCTCTTCAGGCAGCATTTACACTTTTGCACCTCGTAGTGGAAAAGTGGAGCGTAAAGTCCGAAATCCCCTTAGTTTACACCTGACATTTACACTGTGGAAAAAAGGAGGAACATTGCCAGGAAATGTAAGTGCAAACAGATGGTCCCTTCCAGTACAATGAACTTGGGGGGCAACATATCCCACATGTCTTTCTCAGAGTTATGTAGTTTCATCACAAAGAACCAAGCAACAATATTAAAACACACGGGTGACCTAGTTCAGATCCACCAGAATTCTCACTCGGCAGAAAGACATAAGAGGCGTGGTGGGTGTGAGCAGAGAGCGCGGAGAGACTGCGGAAGGGGGTGGGGGCAAGAGATCGGGTGCTGGCTAGGATTCAGAGACACCTCCATAGCAGAGCTTGTCATTCACCCTACAAGGTGAGCAGTCGTTCTAAGTGACGCGTCTGATAAGATCACTTATCAATGCCTTCACTGCTGCCTCGTTCCTCACACTTCCTTAGTTTGGCTTCTGCTACACACGCGATCGCCCCCAGCATCCACAATAGGTTCCCATTCTTCAGGTTGCAAAGGGGGCATGTTGAGCCCAGGACCACCAGGAGTGGATTAAGGTGCAGACAAACTCCAACACCAGTGGAATCCTATCGGGTACACCAAGCCCAAAATCTGTCACTTTTCTGCATATCCAAAGCACGTGCAGCAGGACCACCCTCCAGGACCCACAAAGCCAGCACGCTTCCATGGAGATGGTAGGACCTCTTGTGCAGGGGCTCGCATTGAGAAGGACACACCAGTCTCTAGCGAAGACTTCTCTGCCCAGTTCCAGTTGCCATTTCTGCTTCATTGTAGAGGTCCTCTGCAGCTAGCCTGGCCACTCTATACATCTGTCAGTTTCAGACCCTGTGTCACTCTCGTCACCATCATTTCTCTGGCAGAACACAGGATCCCGATCTTTGCTCCCTTCTAGAATCTTCCTCAGCCCCCCGCCATAGCGCTTGAGTGCATGATGTAATTACAGTCCATCACACACCTGTTGCCAAGGAGATCTTTCAAGGGTGAGAGGCTGCGGGGCACCCAGTCTCCTCACACATATCTCAGGGTTCTGCAAGAGTGGGGTGCCAGAATGCACACACGGATCTCCCCTGAAGCAGGACTAGAGTGACAGGATGGTAGAATTCCCTAATTGACTGCCCCACTGCGTTAAGCGCTACATCAAAGACCCCAATCTCATCCCATTCGCCTGCACACATGCCTCGGGAGCGCAATACAGGGTCCTCACCGCCCTGATGAACCTGTCTCCAACTCCACCCTGGGAAAGAGCTGTAATGAGGAAGCGCCTGCCCTCCCTATCCAGTGCCTTCTCCGCATACAGTGACAGCACGGCACATGGGAGGCAACTGCAGCTGAAGAGAGAGTCTGGGGATCCAGCGCGGGCCTGATTTCCCGTCTCTTCCCCTCACAAAGCCCAACTGATCCCTATTAACTAGAAATTACATCCCATTCACTAGCCTGCTTGCAGGCATGCTTGCGTGGATCTTGGCGTCAACATTAATCAGAGATGTTGGGCAATGACCTGAAAAGTTGGCAGCAGGTCCACCTTCCTTGTGGATCACCTCCAGCAGCGTTTGTCTCTAGTTGTCAGATCCTACCGTTGCAGTCTAGTTCATCTCCAAGATGGCGTTGTATCAATAGACGTAACGCGTGGCATATGTCATCCATAGGGGCCGTGCCTACCGCTGGTTGTTCCCCGTTCTGCTTCCGGTTCCTCTCCTAGTCTTCCCGTTGTTCTTCTTCCTTCTGTTATTTGACTCCTCCTGTTTTCTACTCAGCCAGTTTTCCTTCTCCATGATTCCTCAGACTTGGCCACTCTTCCATGCTGTTGAAGTTACCTCAGCTCGTCGCTCTCAAGCCATCGATCCATCATTCCAAAAAGCTTTTTTCTCTCAGTGTGACGAATCAACTTCCGGGGCACCAGTGGTCCAGGGATGAATATCAGTTTCTAAACCATCAATCAGCCCCACACCTCTAGTACACCAGAAGGGATCCGAACAGGTTGGAAACGCAAGCAAATTATATACCTCCTAGTCCAATTTTCGGAACGTGGACATAGCGTAAGGCTTATCTCCTCAAAGTCGTGGATCGTTGGTTAGTTGCAACACAGCGGAAATACAATTATTACCCAATGATAAAAGCGACTATCAAGTCAAGGTTGTATACAAATATCTACTTTATTATTATCACAGCAGACCGTTCTAGCACACTATAAAATACAACCCGCCCTGTAAAGGAATGCAGAGGACAGACAGTTTCAAGAAAGAAAAGTGATGCACTCTGGATACTGACAGAAGGGTAGTCAGTAAAGTAATTAATCGAAATAGTTCAAGGATACTTAGTTTCAGCATAAAGGGAGCAATGGGTCGTAAAATGTCTCTAGGGGCCTTCGTAGAAGGACCAGGGGGACAGAACCACAATGTACCTTGAGCTTGTAGACGTTCTTGGTGCTCGACGGGATCAAGTCAGTTACGGGGTACTTTGCAGCTTCTGCAACAGAGTGCAAGATGGTAAACACCTGTGGGTATCATGCAGCATGCAGTTCGACGAGCGAGGCTGGACTGATGGCCGCAGGCTGGCCTACTTGGCAGCTCTGGGTCAGGAATCATTGTCTCAGTGCTGGTTGGCGGGTCTGAAGTACTGATCGAGACGTCTCGGATGACATTAGTGACTGCAGCGTGACAACAGTCAGCGGTGCAGTCAGTTACAGCTCCCAGGGCTCGACTGGCCCAAAAATCTCTTTAAGACGGACGCTGGTTAATTCTTGTTGATGCATGTCTCCTATCTTCGTCACTGGGTTTGTGTCGTTCTTTAAGGTGGATGGCCCAAAGCCGAGGAGAGTGTTGAAGACAACAACCTTGTCATTGTTTACGTTCAGAGACTCTCTGGCACTTCCCACCTAGGAAGCTTACTGCAGAGCCTAGCAGGGCACGCTGTTTGCTGGCTGGGTACCGGTACTGGAGCTGCTGCAGGGTCTTCTGGATTCAATATCTTGCTCTGTTCCCTGGTAGATGTTTAGGGGAGGGATCTTGCTTCCCTCTTTGGAAACTCTGGCCTTCCTTCACTGGCGGAAACTGTAAGGCAGACTGTACCTTCAGCCAAGGTGCAAATGAGGTCTTCCTGTTGTCCCTTGCAAATTATTCAAATGATCTTCCAAAAGAGGGGCTCAGACCCCTTTTAATGCCAAATGGGCCACAGTGATTGGTGGAGGCTGAGTCTACCTTAATGAACCAATCCTGGGTCGCCACCAACAATCTCCTGTATGCATGAGGTCATAAGCAGAGTGTTTTGCACCAGGAAAGCTAAAGGGGTGAAAACATGTAATACTAAGTCCCACCCATCTTTCTGTCTGTTGTGGATCAAAGGGCCTCTCCAGTTAACGGAGCTCTCTGTGGTTCCTGATTAAAGCAGCAGGTCTCCCTTGAAGCTACGGCGGGACCAGATTTTTGGTCTCGGGCAAACCACATACCTTCTGAATGGGGTCCCCCTGCGGGGATGACTACTGTAAATACATAGTTCCAGAAATGACAGGTCACCTCCCTTGAAAGTGAGAGGCGGGAGCTGGCTTCAGGTTGTCATAGTGCATATCACAGGGTGTTGGGGTTTTCCTGTCCTTTGTTACTCCTGTGACCAGGCCTCCTGTGGGCCTGTTTGAAATAACTCTAATTAGTATGCAGGGCTGTCACCAGCAGCTAAAAAGGAAAAAGTGGGTCCATGGAGCATTTGTTAGTTAATTAGGCTGGCCAGAAGGAAGGTTTTGCCTTCCCCCTTCTGAGATGCCTTGATGTGCTCTTGGCTGTCATCTCCCAACTAAATTTGACAGGGGGGACGGCACCTCTAGGCTGTGTCCACACAGAGTACATGGGTCTATGTGTATTTTGTGCGGTGAGCATAGGACAATGTGTGCTTATTAGCCCCACTCAATTTTCCAGAGGTTGATCTAACATCATTCAATTGCATTTAAAGTTTAAAAAAAAGACCAGGTGAGTGCACAACCACTGTGCGGATGGTCGAATTCCTCACACTAAGTACGGGCATTTTTTCTAAAGGGTCTGACTCTCCTTGGAGCCACTGTACAAGCCGAGATATCCTGTCTGTTGTGGCTGCAGGGGAGGAATGGCTTTGCTAAGCACGCTTTCAAGCTGTAGCAGCGTACAGGTAAGGCGTATTGCTGCAAGTTTGCAACCCCCATAAGAAACCTGTTTACCATTACTCAGATGCAGGATTTGATTGCTGCAGTGTAAGCTTTGACCAAAGAATTACAAACCTTGAAAACTGAAAATGTAGTATTTATGCAAACAATGAGAAATCATGAAACCCTTCCCGTACGTTCAGCTTCCGATTCTGCGTCTACTGAAAAATGTCAAGGCAATCCCAAAAGCGTACAGTGAATTTCTCCTTTTGACGAAACGCTTTTCCCAATTATCGAGCAAGAGTTGGGTTCATAGTAACTCATTTAAGTGGGAACTCCTTGTCATGGGCAGCCAAGTTAGTGGTCCTTGATGACCTGATCTTGAAAAACTTTGATAGATGTCTAACCACCTTTCGGAGACTTTGTGGATGTCTAGAAGCCTCTTACTCAGCTCAAGAAGGACTCCTTGGTCTCCAGCAGGTTCAAATGGATCTACCTACTTATACCATGAAGATTAAACAGTTACCATGGAAACTGTGTGGCCAGAAGACGCCTGTTTTACATTATTCAGATGTGGGCTACAGGATGAACTGAAGGATGAGCTTGCTCGTATTTCTAAACCAGCTACTTTTGATCAACTGGTACAAGTTACTTTACAAACTTATAGTTGCTTACAACAGAGGTGACAAGAACGAAGAAAGTAGCCTCCCAGAGCAGTGCCCCCTAACACTGCAAAAACTGCTTCCTCTACAGAACTTCAGGACCTATGCAAGTTAGTGCCTCAAGTGAACTGTTATCAGAAAACCTAAAACCTAAAGGTGTAGATGGAACACCACTGTCAAGTTGTCCAATAGTTGAAAATACCTTGAAAATGCATCTTCGAATTAATAACCATGTATGGGGAGCACATTACTTTTGACATCATTCGCACAGCTCATTATCTCTTTATGTTAGAGATTGCATAGCTAAATCAACACAACCCGTGTATAGATTGGACCATTTACACCTTGTTCTTAGGATTAGAGTATTGTGTGTCTCATTGTTTCAAAAAGTCAGTATCGCCAGCTTATATGTCAGAGACCTCAGATCTGCTCTTACAGTCCATGGAAGCCAATATAATCCCTCATCAGTATGCACCATTTCAGGCCATGCTCCAGGAAGAAGAATCAAACCCATTACTTCCTCATTGATCAGAAGGTTGTTCTGTAGAACTTTTACCCAATGCTCAAGTCCCTTTCAAAAGAATGTTCCTTTTATCTCCAGCAGAGAAAATTGCTCAAAGAGTACTTGGACAAGAATTTAAAGAATGGTTTTATAGGGAATTAGTGTCTCCCGCAGGGGCCTCTCGGTTTTTTATACCAGAAAATAAAACTCTAAATTAAGATCCTGTATTGATTACAGAGACCTAAATAAGATCACAAAGAAAGATAAATGCCTCTTACCGCTGATTCAAGATATTCTGGAAGCTCTACCGGTGGGGCAGCTTTTTACAAAACTTGACTTGTGAGGAGCATATCATCTGATTCGAGTGAGATCCAGAGATTAGCGGAAAACAGTGATTTGTATGTCATTTGGTCTTTTTGAATAGTGTGTGATGCCTTTTGTCCTAGCCAATGCCCCATCCATTTTTCAGAGATACATGTATCATCTTTTTTTGGATCTTTTAATGCATTCGGTGGTGGTGTATCTCAACGATATTCTCAATTTTTCTCGAACTCCTCAATATCACACACAGCGTGTCATATAAGTTCACCAGAGAATGCATACAAATCGTCTGAAAATGAAACCCTGAAATGTCTATTTGTGTAACATTGGTTCCGTAATTAGGATATGTGCTTTCTTTGTGCCTATTGCTTATTTCTACAGGAATTGTATTCCACGTTTTTCTTTTTATGTATTACCTCTCGCTCAGCTGTTAAAGAATAATTTAAAATTCCATTGGGGGACATGAAGCTGAAGCAGCCTTTGATAGCCTGAAAAAACCTTTATTTCTGCCCCTGGTTTGGTTCCACCGGATCATCGCTTATCTTTTATTCTTGAAACTGATGCATTCGACAAAGCTATTGGAGCAGACTTGAAACAATGTATCAAATATAATGAAGAACGTTAGGTAGTGTATTTTTCTAAAACCTTACTGAAGCTGAAAGACATTCCGCAGTTTTGGAGAAAGGGCTATTATCAATCAAACGTGCCTGTCAGGAATGGCGAAATCTACCATGTAATTGAAATATGTACGGATAATCAAAATCTGCGACTACTTCAAAACTATTCATGTAATTACAGCCGACATTCCTGCTGGGCTTATTTCTTTTTCTCATTAGGACTTTTTCTTACCCAAATTGCTGAATAAAAAATCATAGTAGCAGACATTTTGTCCCACCTTGGACATTTAATGAATGATACTCAAAGACAACATGAAAGGGTTTTTCTGGAACCCACCTTTGACCTTTCTGTGGATAAACGTTTGGACCAAGTAAAGGTGACTACTACAACCACTTGTGCAGAAGTACCTCCGATGTATCTTAATGATCTCTGCTTTGGGGAGCGTCTGGCATTTTGCAAAAGAAGCCAGTTACATATGCCTCCAGGATCCCTAAGGCAGGAGGCTTTGTCTTTGTGCCATGATTCCTTAGTAGCAGGCCATTGAGGCATTGCTTCAACGCAGGAATGTTATCCTGTCAATTTTGGTGGCCAAAGTGAAAAATGATGTTCATTCCTTTGTGTCTTCTTGTTCAATATGTGCTCAAGTAAAACATCCCTGATGAGCCCCTCTCGGGAAGTTATGTCAACCATCTATTCCCAATAAATCATGACAACACATTTCTACTCATTTTCATAGTAGATTTACCTTCTTCTCGAAATTATACCACCATCATGTTTACAGTGGATATCTTTAGTAAGATGGCACATTTTACACCTATCCCTAAATTACATTCCTCTGCGGAAATGAGTGCTCTCTTTCTGAAAGAAATATTTAGGTTGCATGGATACAAGATACTGTCAATTCGGATCATATCTCACAGTATACGTCCTATTTTGGACCTTATGCAAGGCGTTAGGGATTAAGAAAAACCTGCCATTAGAATACCACCCCAAAACCACCAGGCAAATGGAACGGGTCAATCAGATTCAGGGTCTGCACTGTTTTGTTACAGAGAACAAAGACAATTTGGCTACCCTTGAACTTATGGTTCTTTAGCAATGTGCATGCAATGGATGGGGTTCACAGAATAACTCTGAGTCAAAAAAATTGAACCAACTCAGGAAGATGGCAAAGGTTGCTATTTTATTAAAACTTATCTAAAACGGGGATGTTACAATGGACATCAACGGACGTTCGCTCAGCTCTCAACAAATCTCACATAAAACATAAACTTTGTACTGAAAATATGTCAGAGGTGACATCATACTATGTGGCAAATAAGAAAAACTTACACGAGATTGTAATTGGTTCAAGAGGAAAATCTAAGCATTCTTTCTATAAGGACTGGGATTGCGATTGGTTGCCCACTATCAGGTGGACAACTTATGTCTATCTCTAAAACATGTCATATACAACACTGTTAAGTAAAGGGTTTCTCATTGACTCTCAAACTATAAGGCCCTTCATTATAGGGCCCTCTACAGTTGGTTGGCACGCTTGTGCCATGTCTGGGATATTAGGTTCACTTAGCAGAACGTAAGCTCATACCCAGGTGCCAGGAGATGGACTTGAATTTACCTCCCAACCCAATTAGCCCAACATCTCATCACCCATGCCTACTGCCATGCAGGTTGTCTTTGAACTTGGCCTTGCAAAGTATCCTTGTCTGTGGGAATATATGGGAATATATGCTTTCACTATCATTGCTCTCGGACTCCAAACTCAACTCTATTTACATCTTTGGCTTACTTGACAGGAGACCATGATCTGTTCCATTCTGCAGCATTTTAATGTCTTAAATGAATAAATCTTGGCACTCTTGGTGTTCTTTATTTGCCCCTTAAAAAGGGATGATTCATCCTTCTAACATGTATTTCCAGGCCAGGCAGCCTCACCAGGCTCTTCCCCAATCTCAGCGTCTTCATGCTGCGACGCAATTCTCGGCCTTTCACCTCCATGGGTTTCATTTTCCTAAATTCTTGACACCAATGTCCAGCTTCTATACAATGGCGGCTTCGCCGGCAGTCTATTCACTACACATAGCCAGCTTCTATGATAACCTAGTCTACTTGTATTTCTGTGTCTGTACAATTATTGAACCTGCCGCATTTCTGTAGCACTTCACACACGTGCAATCTTCTTTTCAGCATACAAAAGTTTACTCGATTCTTATCTTCATCATTTGTTTGGAAAAGATCCATGCATTCTCTTCAGCCAGTATTCTCAGTGCGTCACGCTCGTCTCTTGTGACATCACTAGCTTCACTTTCACTCTTTTGCATATTCCTTCAGGGAGTTCCTCCCTCAGATTGTCATCTCTTTGGTGATACATTCGATACAGTTTTCTCAATGGGTACCTTTTCTTAAATACTCGCCGCGGTATTGGCACAACTGCTGGTGTTAAACATGGACCAGTCTCGGACCTCCAACATATATGAGGCAGGGGAGCGGGATTTCCTGCAGAGGTATGCAGCTGCTCCTCTACACACTTATTCCAACAGCAGAATTCTCCTCTAACAATTCTCTACAGTCTTCTCTTGGAATGTCACCTTTTTGCAATACCTCTGGTTTTCATCCCAAATGGATTCCGGTCTTATCATCTTCTGTATCCTCAGTACCCACTGTGGAAACTACAGCTCAAACCCTCCACGAAGTACACATTCTTGCTCTACAGAATTTACAAAAAGCAGAAAAGAGAATTAAACTGCATGCTGATAAAAAAAGAAAAACAGGTCAGCGACTCCAGTGTGTACTATAGGAGATGATGTATGGTTGTCTTCCCGACATTTACCTAAACATCTAATTCTAGGGAAATTTGCAGCTCGTTTTTTTTTTGGCCTGTTCAAATCAAATAATTCATAAATACAGTAGCCTACAAATTGAATTTCCGGCTTCATGGCACAGAATACACCCAGTTTTGTGTGCATCTTTGTTAAAATCTTATGCACCAAGGAATGCAGACTCTTCCATACAACAGAACCTGCTACAGTCCATCTGCTACCTTAAGAGTATAAATATGACAACATCCGGGACGCCAAATATTATAGAGGTGCATTGCAGTGTCTAATTCACTGGAAAGGATATCCCCCATTAAATGTTCTTGGGAAACTCTCCGCAATATTCAAGCTCCATGGTTACTTTGACAGTTTCATGACAGGTATCCGGAAAACGAGTGGAGCATTGCCTGGACAGGGGCATGATGTCGGATCCTACTGTTCCTATTGGCAGCGGTGGCAAAGGCTCCAAAGAATGACTCGTTGTCATTCTGCACTGTTTAAGATGAACCAACTGAGGCAGTCTAGTTCTTCTCCAAGATGGCGTCATATCAATAGACTTAAAACATGACATACATCATCCAGAGAGACAGTGGCTACCTCTGTTCATAAGACAGCTTCAGTGATCCAATAAGTCACGTTGCAACTCTCTCCGTTGTGCTTACGCACCCTGGTTGTTCCCCGTTCCATTTCCCATTCCTCTCCTAGTCTTCCTGTTGTTCTCCATCTTCCTTGTGTTATTTACTCAGTCAGTCATCCGCCTCTGTGATTCCTCAATCTTGGCCAGTCTTCCATGCTGTTGAATTTGCCTATGTTCGTTGCTCTCAAGTCATCGATCGACGCATTCCAATGAGGACTTTTCTCTTAGTACAGGAGTTTTTTCCTAAAGGGTCTGACCATCCTTGGAGCCACTGTACAGGCAGAGATGTTGCCTTCCTGTCTGTGATGGCTGCACGTTAGGACTGGTGTTTGCTAAGCACAGTTTCTAGCTGTAGCAGCGTACAGGTAAGGCCTACTGCTGAAACTGGGTAGAGGTCATTTCACCATCCCAAATGTTCTCTATAAACACCTCCATGCACAGCTTCAAGATTGGCTCCCCTAACTGCTTGAAAAACTACCCATAACTCCATCTATCCCAGACATTTTACCACTAAGCATGTCATCAGTGTCATTTTCTATTCGCCCAGCCTATACGATCCTTACATTTCCATCCATTGGCCTTCCTCTTGCTTCGCCATGGTCACCACATGCAGGAGGGTCTGTATTTCCTCTTTCACTGTCTCATACTATGCCACATAAAGCCAGGTGTAGTATTCTCTAAAAATTCCTGACAAATATCTCTTGCTGTGTGTTATAGTTTTAAATGCTTGATTCTACATTCCAGGCATTGGAATCTACAATCAAGGAGACTCTGAAGGAGTTAGATGCTGAAAGAAGAGTTGTGGCTGTTACATTATGAAGATTGATTTTAAATAAATACGTTTGCTTCACACTTACCCTTGCGTCTCTATCGCTCTCGAGATGCAACATAATTTGGTGATGAGTTGTCAGCCGCGACTATGACCTGGGTGCTGTTGCACCGACTGAAGCGTCCAGGACCAGTAAGAGTCAGTGTTGACGCACGGAATCAGGATGCTCACAAACAGGAAGGTTTGCGCAGAGGTGAGCGCAGGCAACACAACCATAGTGGAGCTAGGAAAACGACAAAGTAAGCAAAGGCCACAGATTAAGGAAGAGTGTGAGGATAGTAGAGGGTGCAGGGAAAGGAGCATGCTACAATGCATGTTAGAGGAAAGGACCCAAGGACGCAAGAAAAAACGTCCTATTGAGCAGTGCAGCAACATAAAAAGACAGCTATAAGAGAAAAGGACCTAGTAATGTCAAGAAAACGTCCTATTGAGCAACAAGGAAGTGGAAGGGCATGTCATGAACAGCATGAGGTGCTGTGAATGCATAGACTATCATTTAAATAAAAAACATAGAAGCACAGTGAGATACTGTTTCAATTAAACTGAGAAATGCAGGGAATTACAGTTCACCCTCCAGAGAATTTCCTACCAACACCTGGAAAACTGTCTGTCCCTTGGGCGGAATGGAAAGAGCATTGGCGTAATTACATTAAGTGGAACCAGATGGACTGTCTGCAGAAAAGAAAAGGCAAGTGTTGCTACATGCTTCAGGCCCAGAAGGGCAATGCAAGTAGAGAGAGTTGCCACAATTGACTTCGGTTGAAGCAAGGGAGATCAATGACCATGAGAAATCTATAGGAACATTGAGCCTATATTATGCACCTGAAACAAACATCCCAATGAACAGAATCAGATTTTATTTCAGGGTCCAAAAACAAGGAGAAAAAATTGAGAAATATGTTTCAGCATTGAAGACATTATCCTTGTCATGCAGATTAGGGGCAGGGATTACGGCGGAAGACTTAATAAGGGACCAAATAATTAAATATCAATCTTGGTGGAAACTACTGTGATTGCAAAGAAAATTGAGCACACCCAGATATATTGAACAGAAATGAAGACAAAAAAAGCAAGAGGCAATACAAGGAAAAGCAGAACAAGCGATTAGCGTAGAAGAGCCTGGACAGGTGAATATAGTGGAAAAAATAAAAGAGATCACGGGCCAATGAAGGAAAAAATAAGCTAACAAGATGAGGAATAGAAAAAGTAAAAAATAACATGGAACATTAAAAGCAACTCTGTGGGTTTTATAGCCAAGTATCGATGTTTCAGATATTGAAGTATTGTACATTTTGCTAACGCCGGATATAGGGAAAAAGTGTTCCATATGGAATATGAAAGGACATTTTGCAGTGATGTGCAGGAAAAAGAGGCGAGTGAACATGGTACACGAAGATGAAGAAAGTGAGGAAGTTAAGATGGCGATGGCCGTACTGAACTACAGAGAGTTTGAGTGCTGAGTTGCAAAGTGTTAATTGAGAATTGGAAAATTAAAATCATAGTGGACATCTGTTCTCCGTATACGATCATAATGGCAAGGGAAAGGAGAGAGCTGCAAGGAATGGGGGTGTAGACTAAACTGCATTCATCTGACATCAATAAATACATGAACCAAAAATTAGAAGAAAGAATCCAGGCAAATTCGAGGGGACAAGGATTGAGATTTTAGACAATTTCAACTCCATTATTCAAGAGAGGAACAGAATGGCAGTGATAAATATCTGTGTGGCATGGAAGGGAGATGGCATGACCAATGTGCACTGAAAATAAGACTTGATCCATGCATGAAGCAGCCAGTGTTGAGTGTATGATCAGAGGAAAAGTCGGAGCAGGAGTTGTTTCGGAAGTCTTTTCTCAGGGATTAGAATGGTTGAGAGGATATGCCCACAAAATGTATCGTTACTGCAGGATCCCTTATGGGTTGGCATCAGCTGATTCAGTTTTCCAAAGGATGGTGATTCATTTGCTAAACAGACTGCTGGGAACTGTAGTTTATCCAGATGATGTTTTTGTGAATGGAAAAGGGATGATAGTAGATTCCGTGTGGTTTTGGGAATATTGCAAGAGAGAGGATTGAAATTGGAAGTGAGCAAGTGCAGATTCAGAGTAAGTGAAGTGGACTATTTGTGACATGTAAGAAGTGGTGAAGGTTACAAGCCAAAATGAGATACCATGGAAGAGATAAAAAGGTCTCCAGCGCCCACGAGCAAGGATGAAGTGAGGTAATTCCTTGGGTTGACAGATGTGGTGATTCAGGGGCAGAGTTTGATAACTCCAGAGAAATTGAGGGAAATGATTATAACATTAGCTCATGAAGGACATCTGGGCATTTGTGGAACTAAACAAAAGGTGAGAGAAAAATATTGGCGCCATGGTGTGGATTTACCAGTTGAAAGATTTGTCAGGAATTTCTGGCCTGCATGAATTCTGGCACAAGTTGCAAGGTGGTGAAGCAAGGCATTAGGCCTGCGGAAGTTACAGCAGGTGAATGGAAACATGTAGGGATAGATATTTTGGGGCCATACAGGAACACAGGATTGAGTTCAAGGTATTTTTTAGTGATGGTAGATTATTATTCTTGGATGCCTAAAGTAAAAATGGCACGTGACACAAATACCCAGGTGGTGGTGAGGTTTTTGTATCAAGTGTTTCGCAAGGAAGAATACCCAGAAGAGGTGATCAGTGATAATGGTGTCCAGTTCAAGGGGCAGGCACTGTTGGAGTATGTAAGTAGCATGAACATTAAGAGGAAGTATTTGGTGAATTGCCATCCCGAGACGAATGGGTTAGTTGAAAGCCTCAATAGGCTGTTGATAGAGACAATTGAACAAGTGATGAGGAACATAACTGATGTGTTCACTTCTGTGGAGGAAAGATTGTGGAGTGTCAGGATGTTTCGGAATAAGCAGATAGGACAGTCGTTGTTTTGTCTGCTGAGGGGTAGGGATTTCAATACTAAACTTAAACCCGTGTGTTTTAATGAGCTAAGGAGCAAAGGTGAAATAGATCATGTCAAGGTGAGGGAGAGAATTGAGCATGGACAGTAGGCTCAGGATGCAAAACGGTGGAAGAGATCGAAGGAGATTGTAGTAGAAGATTGGGTGAGGAGGAAAAGAGATGAGCCAAGGTTTTTTTTTTTTTTATTCAGTACAGGTGGTGGAGGTTTTCTCAAATGCCATAAGAGTTACGGATGGTTCGATATGGAATTTCAGTAAAGTAGTAAGGTAGAACTGAGAGGAACCTAAGGAGGTGTGGTGAAGAAATGAAAGGGGCAAGGTGGAGAGTGGTGCATGCTGCGTGCACGTGGATGGAACTGATAGGTGAATGTGTATAGGCATAGGTGGTAATGGTGGCTGCAGGAGGGCGCGTAGAGCTCCTGTGTACTCCAAGGACTATGCTATTTAGTAGTGGCGTCATGCCTACATGTTAGCACTGTTGCTATGTTTCCAGGGGGAGAAGTTGGGGTTGATTAATTTGCAATGTGTGTTTTACCATAGTTCACGTTGATGTTGTTATCATTTAGTTTTTCTTTTTCTATTTTTTATGCTATTCTTGTGAGTTGTTATACTTTAATAGAAATTGTTGGGCATTCAAAGAGGATACGTTTGGGTCACACTTACCCTTACCTCTCAATCTCTGTCGAGATATAGCTCTGCTGTGACACCATCCTGTCTCCCTAATCCCCGTGAATGCCTGACGAAGCCTGGAAGCCATCTCTCCTTGCTCCCAATGGTCGTGGTTTGTATGTTTGCGACTCAGAGTAAAGGGAACTGTGAGGCGTTTCAGTATTCACAATTGAGGATTAAACCAAAGCAGAGGAAATTATTATTAAGCAAGAAGGCCAACAATTAGAATAATCAAAAGGTGGGGTGCATGGTGGGTGACAGAGCCCCTTCTATAAGAGGTCATTTGAAGAGGCAGCATCTGAACAATTAAAACCAGAGAGGGAAGAACAGGGGGCCTGACCTCAAACCATCTGAGTAGGGCTATGAGAAGGTGGCAGATAAAAACTGACATGTAAGGGCGGTCTTAAGACACCACCAAAATTGATGTTGCCATGTCCCCTGGGCCCTCTGGCTGAAGCATAGTCCACCTGAAAGAGCTGGGCTAAGAGCTCTCCACCATGGAATGGTGAGTGTGTGAGAGTGAGAGGCCACACCTACCCCATGGAAGCACCTAGAAAGTCCACGGCTTAGATCACGATAATATTACATGGTTGATGATTTCGAAGCAGCCAGCAGGCCTTGCTGAGCGAGAGCGGCAGTCGCTGGAGCATTGGGCAGCTAGTCAGAATGGATGATGCAATCCTCACAATGCAGGGGACCCGAGATAGCAATAGGGCCAATAGGGGGAAGTCTCTTAGGAGGTGGGGAGCGAACACAGACCATCCAAGGCCATCGAAGCCTGGAGGGGGTCCTGGCGCACTGCACATCGGAGGGGGTTGTGCAATCCGGAAATGCCCGCGTGAGTCCCGGAAGCGTCTGGAGGGGCAACAGGAGGACCGTTTGGACCGTTTTCATACGAACCCGGATGTCGTTTATAAAGTGGCTCCGGACGAGGCAGCACGTGTCCAACCATTTTAGAACTAGAAATACAGGGACGTCATTGCCCCTTTTGCATTCCTGGGGGGAATGAGAGAAGGGACAGCTTTCCTAGCAAGCACCTGGATGCTCTCATGCACAGCAGCAATGTATGTTGCATCTTTGGGTCAAGGGGCTACTCACGGGTAACCCAGGGGAAGATTGAGGGGTGCTTTTTACTTGTCCTCTGGATGAAATGTCCAGGAAACAACATACCGAAATAAGAGTTTTTCAGTACCTCCAAAAAGACGACTAGCCTTTTCTCACCGAATGCACCTTATGATAGGGACATTTATTTACCTTATTTTATTTTAATTAATTTTATTTCATTGGTGTTTTGTTTACTGCCAACTCAAAAGATGGATTGTTTCACAGCGCATTTGGGAGAGAAGAACAGGGCAGTGAATTTAAGCAATCCAGGTGCCTTGCCGAGTAGAGGGTATTCCTCTATGAGAACACACATCTTTGACAATTCTCAAAAACGGGTGAAAAGCGCGCTCAGAGCAATTTTCTAAGTCTCAGAAATTAAAGGTAAGGTAAAAAAAAACTAAAAAAAACAGGCTAATACCTTACTTTTCCCTTCCGAGAGATTGTCTTTCTACTTGGAGGCAGAGTGGGGTCACGAAAAGATGTACTCATAACTGCCAATGCCTTCCACCTGCAAATAGCACATGATTTTATGATGGCATGAACCCAATGGATTCCAATGGAATTCGCCTCTTTAATGCGCCTGCTAAAAGGAGGAGCATTCCATAAGGATTCTTTGTAACCTTTTTCTGTCATGCATAAACAGCAGGCAGAATTTACAGTTTTTGCAAAACAGGCTTTAACAAAAAGGCGTAAAGGTAATTTTACACTAATATTTTGCACAAGATTTTGCAAAAGAAATCAAGGTTAATGGGGGAAAGCAGAAGCATGATAGTGCTACTGTTGTCTGACCTCTTTATGCAGTTACAGCTTCTTGTACAACAACCTCTTGTAAGTGCATTATAGTGGCCCAGATTCAAGCGTGGGGGTAAGCGGGTCCCTGAAGGAGGTGATCTCGAGCTACGTAAAGAGCCAGGTAGAGTTCATTCAAGTGAGTGTTCTATCAGGGTTGGGTGAGTAGATCCGCGAATTTACTCTGGATGTCTGGGAAGGCTGCCTTGAGCAAGTTTGACTGTAAGGGACCATGACTTGGGAGAGCAAGGTCACCTTCAGGCTGCCACGGCAATCTCTGAAAGAAGAGTTAGCAGAACCAATATCACCGGACTATTCCTTGCAACCCCAAAAGGCGCTCGTGAAATATTGCTGTCTCTGAAGTGGAAAACTAGCAGAGGAGTAAAAATAGGAAATCACCTTAGCCTCCTCACGAATGGAGCAAGAGCTTGTAGTCATAAAGGCTTCTGTCAAAATCGCTCTAAGTTAAGGCTTAATATATCCTTAACAAGGAAAGGGAACTTCACAACTGCTGGTTGGTGAACCAGTCTTGCAGATAGTCTGGGTGGTGACTGATGCGGAACTCAATCTAAAGGCTCCAACCCCTGATGGAATTCAGGACCACTTCGGAGGTGCCCAAAAATTGGTTCCATTATACAAAGCCCTCCACAGAGCACCACAGTCTACCAATAAAGACTGAACCAAAATATCTGTGTTCAGGCTTCACTACGTAGTCAGATTAAAGCATGAATAGACCTTCTCTAGGGTATGGATAGGTCTTGTTCGGAACACTGTCAGCCCAGTGATCCGTCACGGCCCTATGGGTTTCATGGAGCAATACGTCCATTTTCAGCTTCTCGGAGAAGTCTTTTAGGTCTTCCTCTAAGGAACACGTCTGAGTATCTGGATGCAATCCAGGTCCACCGTCAAATGATAGCAGAATGTCAGGGGAGCATTGATAACTACCAGAGCCCTGACACTGCCCCTGCTTAAGTCCAGCGGATAGAGAACTCCAGATGATCCCTCACATGGATGACACACTCCACATTCCTCCGCTCGATCAAAGTCCTCAAGTGAAGAATGAGATGTGGGAGGGAAGAAGAAGCATCCAAGGAACACGATCAGATGTGCATCCACATAAAGTAGAGAAGAAACTTTCCTCCAAGAGCTGCCGCAGGTCCTTAGGGAGCAGCGGTTCTGTTATAAGAGCATGATTTCTAAAACGGAACCGGAGTGGTGTGGATCGTTTCAAAAGTCTGCATGTGCATCACAATGTCCACCAAAATTTAGAATTCCTTCGAACATCTGCTGATGAGTGCCACCCTGAAGCCACACACCACAATCAGGATACTGCTAGCATGACAGCCATTACTCTACAGCATGCCTTTCCCGCTAGACCTCCTGGAGAAGACCATCACTAGGAAGCACGCGACATGTAGCAGACGTCAGACTACACATTGTTGACCCCACCCACAAATCAATCCTGGAGTGGGTAGGTCACGTGTAATTCCTGGGCTTTGAACAACTGGTCAGTGGCCCCCACTCTTACCAATGACCACATCCTGGACACCATCTTTACCTGGACACAGCCATCACTGATATCACAATAGAAAAACATTTCTGGACAGACCAACTTGTGGCAAGCATACTGATATTCTCCTCAATAACAAGAGAAGAAACCTCAAGATACAGCAGGCAAAGCTCAACAGAAGTCTTCAACTGCATTTCAACGCATCCAGAAACCCCAGGCATCGGGTTAAGTCAACAAAATAATAGCACTCCCCCAATGAGGAGGCTGTAGATTACTAGGCCATCATGACCAGAAAAAGAAGTAAACCAGAAATAAAAGCATCTGTTTAATGGTCTGATGAAGCACTACAGACAGGAAGAGGCAAAATCAGAAACCCAAAATATTTTGGTGCGTATCTGAGAAGACCAGCGATACAACTGCATGCAGGATCCATTCCCAGAATTACCAGTCGCGGATCCGGTGCAAAAGAGGAAACAACTCCACAGCAGGATCACTGAGGCCAACCAGTACTCTGAGGTTCCCAGCATCCTCCATGAGCTTGATAACCCTCCCGAAGGCCAGCAATCAGCCCTGTCTCCAACCCCAACTGATGAAGGTAATTTCATCCTTGATCCCCAACAGAGTGGAAGACATCGAAAGGAGATCAACTCAGCCATCCTAGAGAGGTCCTCATGGTCTCACTGCAGGATCACCTGGGGCAACATCTGCTTTCACATCCTTAGCCACACTCACTCAGAAAGCAGGACCGAAAGTGGCCACCAAGTTGAACATGTCTTCTTCCATGAACACGTGGCCTTGTTTGGCGGCTTTCACGAAGAAACCCCTGGAATCTCTGGCTGCTCCATTAATCATCCCTGCAACTGATCTCTCCTATTCCGAGTGGTCTATTCAGCTCCAAAAAAGCATCGGTCATCACCCTTCACAAAAATCCCATAGGAGGATCACTCAGAGGCAACGCAAGACAACACAGAGCACCACAGGTTCGATCCCAGGGTCCGCACTTAGAAACCTCTGGGTATTAAGCGCGTTATAAATAACCTATCATATCATAAACATCTTGCAAAGGTTCACCCAGTTGCCAATTAGTCCTTCGAGGCTAACATTCTGCATAAGGTGGTCTCCGACAGGACTACAGCCAGGCCTGTGATGTATTCCATGAAGAGAAATAAGGTTTCATAACCACCCAGCATATGGAACGCACCCTCCTTAACACCAGGCATGAACTCCTGATAACCCGGGAGTGATCATCCCGTTCAGCCTCTCAATGGGATGTAGGTCAGTGGACCACCAACCAGGCCCTCGTCCTGAGGCTGAAGCAAGGCATGGGATCTCCAGGACAGCACAGGCCGGCATGACCTCTTCTCTCAAATTCTTGTGCTTCTAGGTGTCGATGGGCGACACAGCTCTGCATCACACATCAGATTCTACGGAGTCACGTAGGGTCTGCACTTTCACCATGGTTATTTAAGACACATAGAGGCCCCTTTTCAGCCCTACTGGAATCTTTCAAGACCCATTGTCACGGGCATGTGTACTATTATCAATTCTTCATCCACCCAGGACATGAGAAACACGATAGTCATGGCATCATTGGCTACCAACACCTTTTCTAATGGGGTATGAGACACAGTTTTCTGTGTCTGGACACAAGTAAAACAAACATCCTCATAAGTAGCCCAACCAAAACCAAGGACCGGCCATTTCACTGGCCTCTCCCATCCAATAGCCCCTTCTCCAGTAACAGAAGGTCACCCTGGACTCACAGCTGTCCTTTGGCCCACAGATAGATGCAATAGTCAGCAGGGTCAATCATATAGGCTCTGCAGGCTAATCCCCTTTGCGAAATAGGATCAGATAGTTGAGATGGTCCAGGCTCTTGTTCTGTGCAGAATAGGGGCTTATATCTGCCTATATGTGGGCGTCCTCAAATGACCAGCAATACACTAACTGCCAGTCAAGAGTAGGAGAGCACACATTCTACTGGGCTTGAAAAGAAGCCTTCTACCTCACCTGCAAAAGTCTCCACTCGCCGCTGTTGGAACGGACAATCATGTTAAAGTGGATCTGGAAATAAGGGTACAAAACTCCCCTGAAGAACTGAAATGGTATGCCCCGGTGAGGCGCTTCAGATGAGCCAGCATAGGCCACCTCCTTGTGGTTCAGTGCAACCGAAAACACTGAGATGGCCTCATATCCGGAGTGAGCGTTGCCACAATTTGCAACAAACTTCAGCTGACAAACTCCAAGTAAACTACCTCACTTCAGGAAGTACTGAAAGTCCTTCTCTTTCAGCGAGCAACGTGGGTTTGACGCAAATACCAGAGAGTTGCACCCTGAGAAAGGATCTAAAAAGCATTCCTTGATGTGCCCATCCCATGCCTGGCCCTCCGACCCAGTTTAACTGCTGTTAGCCTTGCTCTTCCTGCCTATTACAGGACGCTCTGGCCACTCCAGAGCCCCTGCCAAGGGGATGCTGACCCCCCATACCACTGTCCACTAACCGCACCACAATACCATTCTCAGCCTCTTTGCTCAAACATTATCAGGCCGATTCATGTAATTCCTCACAAAAGTGTCGCACGCGGCTGGCGCAGAGCGTGCCCGTGCGAATGTCTGCGCCAGCTGCGTGCGATAAAATCAATTTCCGCGCACATCGTATTCATGGATTCTCGCCTCCAAAAGCAGACGTGGCGCAGCGAACCTGCAGCAGCGCCAGTAACGCCCCCAAGAACGCCTTTGCGCATGGAAAAGCCATCAACATCGCAAAACCATCGCCAAGGGCTGCGCCAACCCTGGACCAGTTCAACGGACTGGCAAACAGCAAACGCAAAGCGGGGAACGTGTATTACGGGTTTCGGGAACACGCGTGCGCGAGAAGTTTCACACGCGATCTGGCCTGGGTGCGGGTATTCCCGGGGTGCGCGAGAAGTTTTACACGCGATTGGGCAGGGTACGTGTATTACAGGGGTGCGCGAGAAGTTTCACACGCGATTGGGCTGGGTACGTGTATTACAGGGGTGCGCGAGAAGTTCCACACGCGATCGGGCCTGGGGGAGCGTGTGCGTGTATTTCAGGGGTGCGTGAGAAGTTCCACATGCGATTGGGCTGGGTGCGGGTATTCCAGGGGTGCTTGAGAAGTTTTACACGCGATTGGGCAGGGTACGTGTAATACAGGGGTGCGCGAGAAGTTTCACACGCGATTGGGCTGGGTACGTATATTTCAGGGGTGCGTGAGAAGTTCCACACGCGATTGGGCTGGGTGCGGGTATTTCAGGGGTGCTTGAGAAGTTTAACACGCGAATGGGCTGGGTACGTGTATTCCAGGGGTGCCCGGGAAGTTTTACATGCTCGCCTACAACACGTATTCATGGAATCGAACGTGGCCAATCCGGAAACACGTACGCCACCAGGAAGTAGGCGTACGTCCACCCGCACAGCATAAAAGTGCACGCAAACAACAAACAAGCTCAGACGCCAGGATGAACATAACGTTCCTAGCAGCAGTGGCCGTGGGATACCGCAGGAGGTGGAGGAGGATAGTCCGGGCCAGAATTTTTACACCCAGAACCAGCCTTTTTGGGATGCCTGATGACCATGTGTATGGGAGGTACAGGTTTCCACCTCACATAATACTCGACCTGGTCAGTGAGTGGGAGGATGACCTCACATCAACCACCCTGTGCTCCCAAGCACTCAGCCCCCTGCAGAAGGTCCTCAATGTACTGCACTTCTTGGCCACTGGATCATTTCAGCGGACAAGTGCCATAATGGGGGGGGTGTCACAGGCCACGCAGTCACGCTGCCTACACCAGGTCTTGGCCATCATCACTGCACGCCCATCAGTCCGCAGGCACATATACCTGCCCAGAACACCTGCAGAAAGGCAGGCTGTCACCCAGGATTTCTAGAGGGTGGCACAATTCCCCAAAGTGCTAGGTGCCATTGATTGCACCCATGTGGCTCTACGTCCCCCCAGGGCAACTGAGCACATCTATAGAAACCGCAAGCACTGGCATTCCATCAACACCCAGGTAGTATGTGATGCCGAGGGAATCATCACCTCAGTATACGCCAACTATCCAGGCTCCACCCACAACAGTTTCATCTACAGAATGTCTACCCTAAAACGGGACATAGAAGCTGGGCGGCATGGCGATACATGGCTGCTCGGTGAGTATAAATGCCACTGCGCATGCATGCATGTCAGATACTGAGTAATGTCACAACCCCACTAATGATACCCATCACCACCTCCCCAGGGGACAATGCCTACCCTCTCAGCACCCACATGATGACGCCAATTCGGAACCCCACCACGCCACCCCAGGTAAGATACAACACAGCCCACATTGCAACCCGGGGCATCGTGGAGCGCACATTCGGAGTGCTCAAGTCACGCTTCCGCTCCCTTGACCGTTCTGGCGGGCAGCTGTTATACGCTCCCCCAGTAGTGTGCAGGATCATAGTGGCAGCATGTGTCCTGCACAACGTTGCAACACGCCGGGGCCTGGCCGTGGACATGGTGGTGCCCCCACATCCCCAACCACATGCATGCCCACTGCGCATGGGAGGGGAAAGGGCACGGGGTGAGGCAGCCCGTACGCAGCTCGTGGCTAATTACTTCACATAAAATCACACCCCTGTGGAGTGCACACAGCCCTGGCACATACCAGCTGACAATCAATGATGATTGTAACTGACAATTATGATGTGTCAATGGACAGTCAACTGTCACAACCATACGAGCCTGAGATTGTACATCTGGAAGTGTTCCATTGTGTGCTTCCCTACCTACACAAACACCACCAATGCTGTGTTCAAAAGACACACTTCTATGCTACTTAAATCATTACCCCCTTGCAAGACACAACATGACAACAGTGCCATGTCACCCAACTCCTCCCCAGCACCGCCACCCAACACACCATGGCATGACATGCCATGTGAGAGCAAACAAAGTCATCCCCCAAACATTACACATGTCACAAAGTACAGTGTCCCTAATGGAAACTGGCCACACACAATATGCCCACATAAATGTAGAAACAACAACACACATGACCAAATACTTACCACAATACAATCGACATAGCATAAACATGACAGTACTAAGGTAAAGGATACGTAGTCTTACAACATGAGAATGCCAGCACATCCACCACCTCCAACTGTACAGTGTTGTTGCCACGCACATCTGGAAGTCCACTGCTCACAACATGAGCTCCATCTCCAAAGTGGACGGCCTTGTGAAGACATGAGGAATGAACCTGCAAATTAGGAGGGAGACATGGATGCACAAGCACACATCAATACACCATGCAGTGCACAATACAACAACAATATGCACTAGGAATGTATACACAGCATTGACTACAGACTGCCCACACATGTCGTGGGAGTCCAACGTCACTGTGTAAGTCACTGTCACTTGGGCACACCCTTTGCAAGCCCATGGAAACGGGAAGCAGGAGGGGTGTGTATCTCACGAACCCAAGCATCTAACCCAAACTCAGGACAAGCCTGCATGTGCCCAGCCGGAATACAGTGGATGCCCACGGGAGCCACACAAGGCAACACACTGCAACAAAAAATCAAAAATCAAAAATCAAAAATGGCCATGTATGGGCCAGGGGGGGTGGGGGAGGCCACCCAGGAGGTCCGAGGACAGGGTGCCCACCAACAGCCACCTGCGTGAATGTTGGGGAAAAAAAACACCTCCAGGGGCTCATGCCCTGCATGGCTACTAAATTGTGGGAGATTCACTGCTGGATTCGCTCTCCTCAACCTCTGCTGCTGCTGCCACAGGTGGTGGTGCTATGGGAGGCAGCCCACGCAAAGCCCTAGTTTGGTCCTCTATGGCAGCAAGCATGCGGGTGTAGAAGGCCTCGTTCTGGAGGGATATGGTGCGGAGATCCCCATGCAACACCCGACGTGTTGCCCGGACCTCCGCCTGAGTTGCCTGCATCTCTGCTGAGAGCGTACGGGTGACGCGCTCCAGCAGCTGTTCCGTCCTGGTGACAGTGGAAGCCTCAAGGTCCACAAGAGTCTGCCTGAGGTGCCGGACCTCTCCCCTCAGGGCTTCCCTCTGTCCCTGGGCATCTAGAGAAATTGATTCCCTCAGATTGTCCAGGGCCGCCTGTCTGTCCCTGTTGGACGCCAACATGTCCTCCCTGACTGATTGGCAAATGGAGTCTGTTGCCTGCTGTAGTAGCTCCATCTGCCTTTCTGGGGGGACAATGGAACTGGCCACCCTCTCCGTGGCTTGAGCAATCATTTCTGATGATGCTGCCTGTTGGTTGGCCATACCGTATATTGATTGCTCCCATGCGGTATTGCCCGGTGGCGGACGGCCACCGCGTTGGCGGGCACCACACCTGTCTGGGGCAAGGCGAACTGCGCCTTGCTGTGTCGGCACTGCCTGAGGCTGCAGGACTGCATTTCCCCTCTGATCTGCTGGCCCAGGAACAGGATCAGATGTTGCGGAGTGTGGCCCTGCATCCGTAACCACCACAGGCGCACCTACCAACACTGACATCCCCATAGTGGGCTCTACCCCTGGTGCAGGTGGGTCGGACAGAACAGTATCCCTTCCATGAACACATACCTGCGAATCCACATAGGTCTCATCCGAATCAACACCTGAAAAGAGTTGTGGGGAGGTGCAGCCAGGGACACCCCTGGACAGTATGGCCTGCAGCAAGAGAGGGTTCTCCCCCACCACCAAACCACGACCCCCACTGGTGCCTGGGCGTGCTACAGATCCCTCCTGGGCCTGCACCATCTCCTCTCCCTCAACAGCATCAAGTGCGTCATCCTCTGCAAAAACATGAAAGACAAAAAATGGAAACAGGCATTAGCACCATGGCACGCTATTAGGCCAGACAAGCTACAGTACCAGTACTTGATTTACACATGTCCCACATGACTATAACCCTCCCATGCATGCACTGTCCATGAGTTGGAAGGGGAGGAAAATGTCAGACACTGATGACACCAAGATGGAAGAGCAACACATTAGCTGCATGCTGGCTAGCAGTGCCATCACACATTGGCCTGGGAGTGGCATGTCCAATACACATACATGACATGCCATCATACAGATGGCATGTACCATAGGCATGTCATATATGTGACAATAGGGCATAGTGATGTGCAGTAGAACCGGGTGAATTTCTACAATCAGCCTGAATGAACACAGCTAAATACGGAACATTGTTGTTGCAAGATGCCACTTCAAGGGCAACTGGCGCGATGTAGTGCAAAATGCCTACTGTGGGCAGAAGGGATACTGTAATACCCAAATCCTGGGGCGCCAAATGCATTGGATGAAGCACATGGGTGGCCCAAGACACTCAGGCACACACACCCTGACCTGGCACTCAACCAGAACCCCTCCCACAAACAACATACACATGGATCACACACACATGCATGTGCACTCACCGGACAATGCCTCGTAATCTGGCAGTTCTTCCACACCTTGGATCTGCTCCTCTGTGACGTAGGTCCCAGCAACATGCTCATGTAGAGTGAGTTCAATGTCCTCTTGTGGAGACCCACCTCCAGTCACCAGAGTTGCGGCATGACCTGAGGCCAGCTTTTTCTTTGCCCTACGCTTAAGGTCGTTCCAGCGCTTGTAGCACTCAACAGCTGTGCGCCTCACAAACCCAAGGGCACTTATGCTGTCCGCGATGGACTGCCAGTGTGCCTGACGTCGAGCAGGTGTGATCCTACACCCTGAAGTGACCAACATTTCGGCGTCATGTTCGGACACATACTGCACAAGTGCATCCAGTTCGGCATCATTGAAGCTAGGCTTCCTTGGCGTGCCGGACCGTGTAGCCGTGTCGGGATCATCAGCCTGTACTGGACGAGCACTCTTTCTTTTTGTGGGTGGTGGGGATCCGGAGTGCCCTACACCGCTCTGGACACTAGAGGCAGGAGCACTGGTGGACTGTGTAGTAGTAGTGTGCACACTGACCACATGACTTTCTGCAGGCATTAGCTGAAGTGTGATGATGGCAGGGGGAACCTCAGTCTGATGTACCGGGACCAACACTGTCCTGGCTGGGAGAGTCAGAGCTGGGGTGGACGGAGTGGACGGAGCTCCAGCTCCCCCTGCAGCCTCCCCACCCCGCCTACTCGGGGCAGCAGATGACATGGCTGCCCTGTACCACGTGGCCTGGTGACACTGGCTTGCGCCGCCACCCGTGGCCTAGACTTGGCAACCTGGAAGTCAGCCTGGGAGTCACCCTGTGCTAGGTCAGGTGCCACAACGGGCCGGTCCAACAAGGGCTGAGCAGGGATGTGTCAGCCACGTTTCCCTCAACCATGGGGAGGTGGAGGATGTGTGTCCCTGACTGGTCCTCCACACGTGGGGGGCTAGGGGTAGTCTGCAAATCCTGGCCATGTCCCCTACTGCGCCCACCACGCCCACCTCTTGAGGCTCGGCCACCTTTGCCACCCTTACCACTTGCTCGCCTCCCAGCCATGACACTGATGGAGTTGTGCGTATGGGAGTTGCAGTAGACAATTGTCCTGGGCAATTGGGGGTCAAAGGGGTAGGGTACTAGATGGAATTCATACCCAAGTGCTCTAGCAAGGCTGTATGGAACCCCTGGGGAAAGATGACGGGTCACGCAACGCACAGGCACCCCTAAAACAGAAAATGACGTGCACGCGACCCCTCGTAGACCACGTGCGTGGGAAAAGGAACCCGCACTACGCTGTGGCACCCAGAAACACAAAAATTAACGTACGCGTGTCACACGCAGCCTACAATGACCTCTGAAGGGGTATGCTACACACGGGGCTAGCACAGTTGGTAAATACGTGCGCGACTCACCGTCTGCCTGGGAAAAGAGCGTGAGAAATACACGCGTGTGCACGTTGGCAACACCCCCGCCAAAAGAAGATTTGTACACTGTCTGAGGAGACAGGACAAAAGGAGAAGTCAACGCTGTTTGAGGAAACAGGTCGAAGAGAAAATCAGAAAAATACTGACAGAGGTAACAGGGAGTACGAACTAGAAACGCTGTGAATTAAATCGCGTGTGAACCGACAAGAAGTACAGATTTCACCCACTCGCTCTCTACGAGAAGCACGTACAAGGAAATTACATACTACACGTACCTTTTAAACCGCACCACAAGTCCAACGTCACTTCCGCGTATACGCACTGAGGCCCTATCCTCGGACGTGCAGTTTTTGGTCTTGTAACATTCCCCTGGGTACAGGGAAACGCCCGCGCGTGTCACGTCACAGACGCGCCTGCGCTGTCAGGGCCTTTGGTCCAATGGAATCGCGTACACAGGCCAATCACGTGTGGAACTTCTCGCGCACCTCTGAAATACACGTGCCCAGGCCAATCGCGTGTGGAACTTCTCGCGCACCTCTGATATACACGCACACGCTCCCCCAGACCCGATCGCGTGTGAAACTTCTCGCGCACCCCTGAAATACACGCGCCCAGCCCAATCGCGTGTGGAACTTCTCACGCACCTCTGATATACACGCACACGCTCCCCTAGGCCCAATCGCGTGTGAAACTTCTCGCGCACCTCTGGAATACACGCGCCCAGGCCAATCGCGTGTGGAACTTCTCGCGCACCTCTAAAATACACGCGCCCAGGCCAATCGCGTGTGGAACTTCTCGCGCACCCCTGAAATACACGCGCCCAGGCCAATCGCGTGTGGAACTTCTCGCGCACCCCTGAAATACACGCGCCCAGGCCAATCGCGTGTGGAACTTCTCGCGCACCTCTGATATACACGCACACGCTCCCCCAGGCCCGATCGCGCGTGGGACTTCTCGCGCACCCCTGTAATACACGCACCCAGGCCATTCGCGTGTGGAACTTCGCGCGCACATTTTTTTCCTGCGCAGGGACGCTACCGCCTGCTGTCGTGTGGCAGACATGTATGGGCCTGTACGCGTCTTTGGCCGTGCGCTGTTTTTCCCTATTCCATTCCATGAATACGTGTTGTAGGCGAGCGTGTGGGCGTTCCGCACACTTGCCTCCTGTACTTCCCCCGTGACGCCCACATTTTCACGAGTTGTTCCCCATTCTGCGTGTAACGCCCCGTGTTACGCCTACTTTTGTTGTGTGCGCCGCGCTATGTGCGAATTCGCTGTGGCCTTATCGCACGGCGTTCGATGACCTGTGCGCCAGCGTGCGCCAGCGTGCACCGCGCACTTTTTCAGTGCACATCCCACATTTTGCGTGTGCACGGACTTCCATGAATAGATGTGCGCTGTTTTCTATGCGATAATCGCACTTGCACTGCGATTTTCGCTATTTCACTGCGAATCGCAAGTTTTCGCACGTGTGCGCCATTTTTTCAGCGCACATTCATTCCATGAATCGGCCTGTGTATGTGCATACCAGCTCTGCTGCTTACACACAGCCATCGCATAACCTTGCCAGCAGACATCATGCAACAGAATGCCACACCTGCACAATGTATGTACTGATTGCAGTCTCTGCCAATGCATCGCAGCACCATGGCTCCCATCTGGACATAAATGCCTCTTCTGGGCACAGAACGCCTAGAAACAGACCCATACACAGACATTGGGCTAGTTCCGGTCTGCACACAACAATGTTGAAACAAAGCTATCTTGCATTCCCCCCCCTCCCGTCCCCTTACCTAATCCCTGCCTTGTTCAGATCCCCCACAGCACTTAGGGACTATGGAATGAAATAAACCCCAGTAATAAAACAAGGCTTGGCTCTCTCCGGGGTGGTCGCCTGATGCCCATGATTGCTGCACCATACTTGAGCTAGACGGGCACTTCCTCCAAGCAAACCTTTGGTCTCCCAGGCATCGACCCCCCCTGTTCTACCAACACGGTGTAAAGATGCCCTCCACCTCTGTGTGAGGCCTCAGGGACCCCTATTCTCCCCGACGCTCATGCGTCTGCCTTGGCACGCGGACCCCATGGACTGCAGGATAAATGGCTACATCTGCCACGCACGTGATGGGTCCAAAGGAAAGTGGGGGTTACTGGGTGATGGTGGCGTGAGAATTCAAGAGCACTTGAGTGCGCCCCAATACAATGATAGGGGAAGTGGTCTAAGAAATGTCTTGCACAATCCAAGAATCACTAGCAACTTTAACCCCTTAAGTGCCAAGGACGAGTGTGCTTGTGCTTTTTGCATAATAGCCTGGCAGTTAAGACGTGTGGTTTATGTAACTACCAAAGTGGCCAACAGTCACAGTCGAGTTTTTGATCTATTGCAAAATACAACTGCCATGCAAGAGTGCAAAATCACCGAACAAGGCTGGCAGGCACCCATGCTGTGAGAAAGCATTTCCCCCACTGCATCCCTCTCTCCCTTCCTCCCTCTGCCTGTAGCATCTATGTTTCTCTTTCCCATCCTCCTGTCTTCTACTCCCTCATTTCCTTTCCCACAGACAGAAGTGTAATGTCCGGGTACCCCTGGCCTGGGAACAGTCCACAACTCCATTGACAAGTCTAAGCACAGGCGCCAGGTTCACAGGGGCAAAGGGGGCAGCTTCCCCCTTTCTCCTTGAACAATGGGGGCAGGGGTGTCACTTCGTGGACATTATGTAAGTACTCGCATAGGGGATCTTTGCAAGTGCGACCAAAACCGAAGATAACAAAACATCTGGATGGAGCGAAGACAGTCTCACTGGGCGTGGCAGGGCTTCTGGACCTTCTCCTGCTCTGCTCGGTCTTAGCAGGAGCCTGGCACAACTGGGAAGACCCCCTCATCACCACAGCCTTGATTGTGGGGACAGTTCACACGACATGCTCGTTTATAATTGTTCTTTTATAACGCGCTTAATACCAGTTTCTAAGCAGGAGCCCGAAGTTCTGCTCGGCGTTGCCTTGCTTCCAAGACAAAAGCGTTGCCCCTGAGCTATCCTCCCCTCTTTGCCCCTGAGCTATCCTTACCTCGCTGACCTCCTTTTGCTGTTTCCTACTTTTTCTCTTTAATTTCTTAAATTTTTTATGCTTTGACTTTTTATCTTACATTTAATTTTCTGTTAATTTTGTCCATTCTTTTTTCTTTCTGAATCTTTTTCCAGCAATCTCACTGGTCAACCCTCCCCTTTTCTTTGATTTTCATGTGCCCCCCCATTGCCCAGTCCAATGATTGTTCTGCTGTCTCCCTCTCTCTCCTAAGTGGTGAGTCGGCCCCAAACTGCTCCTCTTCACATATTCCTGGCTGTTTTAAACTCAATAAGACAGCTCTGCATGTTAATGCACCTGTTGTGGCACACTGTGTGCAACCAGAGTGTTCACCAAGACTGGTACAGAGGAATGGAAGAGCGAGAAACATGGAGAGAAGGACAGGAAGAAAGGAAAGGGAGTGGGAAGGTAGTTGAAGACACGGAGAGAAAGTGGGAGGGAGCTAAAGGCATGGAGGGGGCTAGTGAAAGAAATGTGCAGAGAGGAGAGGGAGGGAGGGCAGGATGGGGAGAGAAGGCGCGTGAGTAAAGGTTTGGGAAGAGGCGAGCAAGGAAGGATGGAACAATGAGGGAGGGATAGGAAAGCAATGTGTGAAGAGAAGGAGAGATCAGAGGAAGGGAGGCTGATGGGGAGTAAATTGGGCAGATGGATGAGAGGAGCAAAGAGAAGCAGAATTAAGCATTTGAGGGATGGAGAGAGGGAGAGGTAGAAGAGGAGGGGCCAATGGGGAAGATAGAGGGAGAGTGGGTCGAGGGTACTAGTAGAGGATGGCAAGATATTGGAAAGAGGAGTCAGATGGGAGGGGGTAAGGGAACACAAGAGTGGAGGGTTGGATGCAGGAGGGCTTGTGTACATATGCTTCATGGAGCAGGAATTCCATCCCTAGACATTTACACACAGACACAAACCTTGAGAAACAAAAGGTATAAAACAGAAAATTAATCAATACCCCCTGCAGAAGCCCAATGGATCCATGAAGGGTTTTGCCAACCTCCAAGCAGTGCAGCAGAACCACGGGACTTCCGAGGCCCTGCTTCTAATGGGGCTGAGAAAATGACAACTAGTTACTGTGGTGTTCAGCCCACCTCAGAGATGTCGCTCTGACGTCAGAGATACTTCTAAGTCTCCCAGGCACCGCGTCCCGGCCGCGCAACAGTTTCAGCTGAAATGAGCCCTGAGCCTCAGAGGGGCCCATGTTGGCAGTCTTATGACACAGCAACATGGTCCTTTAATTCAGAAAATTAAGTGTGTGCTTTGCAGGGCACACATTACAGATTGCATTTAATGGCACCTCCAAGCCATCACTCCCCTCGGGGCTCTTGCAGTGTGCAGAAACCTTCTTATCACCTCGTTTACTCTGGTTTCCTCTACATTAGCATCCTCATGTCAAAGCCTGATTAGTAACGTTTAAGTGGTTATTTAGTATGCCTCCCTGCTGGCTGCCTGTTCATGAGAATCTGCAGCTATTAACCCCCTTGCTGCATTCTTTTGACTCCATTATAATTTAAGCACTCCATGGGAGTTTTGGGCTGTTTTTCCTAGCTGTAGGTAAGGGGACTCCAAAACATCTTTTTGAAATGACCCCTCACGAGCCCTGAAACATTTGCAGACACATGTCTGTACCTGTCTGTTATCACCTCAAGCACACAGAACGTGTTTTAACCTAGTAATGCAACAAAAAGATAACGTGTTAAAGTGTCACCTACTCTGCAACATATCACACCAGTGAAACCAGTAAAAACCAGCTCATGAAGAAAAGTTACTTATACCTGTCTCCGCATTTGAAATCAGTTCAAATGTGGGCACTGCAAAAGAAAACGTGATGTGCAGAAATGAGAAGGCGATAACACACAGGTAGGAAGGATTGTTGATATTCATTAGTGTGATTCATTCTGGTAGTTTGTGAGTTAGTGTTCCTACACATGAGGGATTATTTCAAGACACTGTTCTTCTTTACTTTTTTTATGTATTAACAGATCTACTGAAGTTTGGTGTGATCAGGTAGGGATAAACTGCAGAACATATATATGACATAAGTCATTTATAACACACCTCTACACAAGTATTTCTAGGTGCGAATATACTTGCCATATTGTTCTTGATCACCTGTTGACATAGTCTACCAACACATTGTAACTATGCATATTTCTTAATCTGCAGATATAACCCGGTTAGATGGACGGAATTGTCTACTTTTGCCACCTCCCAACTGTAGCACCAATACATGCAAGATCGGCTATTAAGAACGCACTAACTATACATGAGCTTAAGTTAACCATGAAGGTCGGCAGGGCGTTGTAGGGGGGGCTAAGGGGGCTATAGCCCCTGATCTTTTGGTTGTAGCCACTGATAGAATCTCAGGAGCTAGAGCCAAAAGACTAGCTAGCCCCCAGTCCCAACAGTTCCGACATCAGCTTAGCCCCGTGTCTTTTCCAGACCTAGCAACTCCCCTGGAGGTCGGTATGCTTTTTATAGCACAGTCATGGGTTTAATGATAATAGTATCAAACCCTTTTATTTGCTAGTACCTGACTCCTTTCAAATTAAATGGCATAATAGAGATAGAAAAAAGGAGGGGGTGTGGCCATTTTGATCAGAACCCATTTTGAAGTTACAAATGTCCATGCCCTCAACTGGGATGTTAAATCCCAGGTGTTGACGTGTACCTATCACCCCTGCCCTAATGAGGCCTATCGGATAATACTTTGTTATAGGCCTGCTGGTCGAGCTGCTCCCTTCTTGGATAGTCGTGATGCCTATCTGGGGGTAGAAGCCCTTCATTGTTCTAAATGGATTATTTTGGGTGACTTCAATATATGGTGCAATGTCCCAGAAGATGCAGATGGTAGACCTCTCTATGACATCCTGCCTATTCCTGACTTGCATCTTGCCTCTAACTCACCAAGACACGCGGGTGGTCATTGCCTAGACCTTGTTCTTTACAATGGTATTCAACTACGTGAATACAAAATCACCCTGGTGAGTTGGTCCGATCCAGCTGGGGTGAGTTTTTCAATCCTCATCACCTGCAAAAACTAGAACCATAAATACCAAGGTGCAGATGGTCTGACGAAAGAAAGATCTAGATTGCATTTCAAGTTACGACCTGTTGGAGGATTTAGAGTATGTTCAATCACCTACTGAATGTACTGACCTGTGTACACATATTCTGACACATTTACAAATTGTGATAAAATTGCCCCCTTAAAAAGCTTAAAAAATCCCTTGAAGAGAAACAACCAATGGTATAGTGAGAGGGTGAAAAATCTCAAGAAAGGCTATAGAAAAAAAGAAAAAAATCTGGCTTAGGGCCAGAGATATTCCTGATTGCCGGAATGCCAAACTGGCTTTGGAGGAATACAAACATGAGATAATCTTTGCACAATCATCCTCTCTGCAGAAACAAATCAATCTTGCAGATGATAGGCCTAAAGCAGAAACTTTTCCAAACCAGAATGTACCAATTTTAGTCTATTAGCCTGAACTCAAAAGGCCAACAAGTTGAATACCTTTCTATGGACAAAATTACAAAAATTTGAGATAATCTAGACTCACAATTTATTGATCCTGAGTCCAACTTAGTTAATAAAAACACTAAATTGGACAAGGAAAATTCTCATCCCAAATTTTAATTCTCAGCAGTAAAGACTGAGGATATTATTAATTTGTTATCCAGGCTTAAGCCCATCTATAGATACCGCCAACACCTTGATAGGGTTTCAGGCGTTGGCCCCAAAGCGCAACAACTCTAGATAAAACTGCTCGGTTGAATCATTGGTCACTATGGCTGTAAACACAAAGCTGGGTGTTACCCATAGATCTTCTGCAGCACCTAGGCTTGGGTCGGGGTTGGGAAGCCTCCTTTTTCTGCATCAACCAAAGAATGTTTAATAGGACACACCCAGTGAGAGGCTAGTGGAAACAAAGTTCACTGGGCACACGAGTCCTCCCAACCCGGCAGGATTCATGCAAAAAGCCGTGAACGTTGGCCACCCTTGTGCACCAGAACAGGGTTTCAATCTACGCTATACCTCCCTGGAATAGAAGCATACAAGGAATAGAAGAACATCACAGTGAAGTGGCCACCAGTGCTGCAGTGCACACGAGCTGTTCACATGAAGAGTTAAACATCTAAATAGTGCCCTCTTAGGGGGTTTCTGAGGGAATGCCCCAGAATGGGTAGGCACACAAGGGTGTTACTGTCGCCCCGTGTTGGAGGTAGAGCAAAGCTTGGCTATGTTTTGGCATATCTCCTGTTGGGAGGAGCAGGTAGAATGTGGCTGAGACAGAATGGGCTGGCTTAAGATATGCAGAACAGTGCTGAAGGTTAAGCTGCCAAGGGACATGTGGATACCATTAACCCTATGGGGGTTGCCTCAGGCCATGCCTTCCCGAGCCTTCACCTGGCCACTCAGCTCCTCATGGAGGATTCTAAGGACCCTCTGCATTCTCTAGGAAAGTTCCCCATGTCCTGGAGCCTCTCGGACAGCACACTTTGCATGCGCTTCCATGGTCATACCATCATGCACACCATTGTATTACGTGCCGCCCAGTTCCAGCTGTCAGCAGATGTGCTCAATGGAGGATGCCATGGTTATGAAGCGCCAATGAAACCGTACAGTGTGTAACCCTTTAACTGCGGAGCTAGCATGCATTTCTATGCAAATAGGACACACATACTCGTCCTCGCACTTGTGTTGAGTACCTGTAACGAAGAGGTCACTTGGCACACACAGAACACTTACATTTCATCAGGAGATGTACACAGCACACACACAACTCGCTCCGTACACAGGGTTGCCATAGTGCCCGCCTGTATCCTACAAGGCACCTGAGCTATCTCCAGTGATAGAAGGGTACCAGAAAAGTAGAGGAACTCCGCTCCTGACCGTTCCCAATCACTTCGACCACTGGCTATCTTGTGGAAGAAGGCAAAGGCTCGCCTGAACGCCAGGAAAGCAACCACGCCCTCTCTCTGCTTGGACATTTTGTGGGAAGGAACAGTGAGATCCCACAGGCCCACTGTGTCCCATCAAGTAGTCATATCCACGTATCCGGAAAGGCAAGGGGGGTTCACTGAAAAGAGCAGCATTAGATTTGGGAGTAACTCTACCAACATTATACACAAAGGACCTCATCACGAGTTGGGCGGTAGGGTCCACCCAATCACGAGTCTGGCAGCATTTACCCCCAACTCTGGGGGTAAATGCACCAACTGAATGCCCATTTTCAGTTACAATTAGCGCGGCAGTATTAGCACGCACCAATTGCACCAAAAATGCACCATTGGGTCCAATGGACCCAATGGGGAAGAGGGAATGCCCATTACCACCCAACCCTTGGTCCGGCGCTAATACCGCCGGGATACCGGTCAACTCGTGATGAGGCCCAAATAGTTTGCCATTACTCAAGCACTTAATCACCTGTGACAACTCCAACACGCTAGAGCTATTGTAATCATATAGAAAAATTGCGACACAAGTTCGTCCCTTGTTTACTTGTCCCCGAAAAAGAAATGAAAGCAGCCATGACCGATGTTGACAGCTGGTTCCACCATGATTGTAGATGCGCCAAGACAACATTAATTGGGGAAATTAAAAAAATCAAGGGCGAAGGCAGAAATAAAGTCATCTGTCTGAGACGCTCCTATAATGGGCTAATAGATGGGGGGTTGGCTCTGACAGATGGCAGAATTAAGGGGGGCCTTCTGGAGACTAGTGACATTGAGTAGCTCAGGGAATCGTAGTGCTATCCATTGTAGCATCCCTGATGAAGTACGGTATAATGTATTTTCTCATCTATAGGCCACAGCTGATGATACCTTCCTCGTAACTACCTGTGTAAAGGAAGACGTTTCCACCATTACGTCCCCTGCTGTCATGCATTCCACCTTCAAATTCGCTCTAGAAGAAGTCACAAACAAAACAATGTCCCAGAAACCAGGAAAGGCACCAGGACCTGATAAAATCCCAGGAGACCTACATATGTAGAACCCGATAATTGGGGTCCTGTGCTAATGCTGGTGTTCAATGCAGGCTTAGCGACAGACTTGGTCCCCTTCTCCTGGGTTATGGTGAAATAGTCCCCCCTATATAGAAAAACCGAGTCATTGAATTATAGGCCTAGATCCCTCCTAGATGCCGCGGCATAGTTATATACGCTAGGGCGGTCTAATCACACGCATTGTGCTGGATGACCAAAAATGCTATGATCAACCACCTTCCGGCTGAGTTTCAGGCTGGATTGAGCACTGTCGACCAGTGCCTTAGGCGATACCTTCTTGTCCAAAAGTACCTAGAATTTAGGAGGATGAACATGTATGTACTATTTGTAGATTTATTAACCATGTTGAATGGGTTCCTGAGGTGTACACTCTGCCCAGTCCTGAAAGACGCAAACATCCCAGCTCAACTGTTCACTGCCAACTTTGACCATTTAGGCTTAAGGTTGAAAGGCTCTAGCAAACGGGGAGACCAGATGGACAAATCATCACTGTCCTTAGAAAGATCGAGCAACACCATCGCTAAATTACATTTTAATCATGGAAGTGGCGCGCTCACCTCTGCGCTTAAAACCTATAATCCACAGCCCGGAACACGGTAGCTCGGAATTGGAGAGTGAATGTTGCTCCCGATATTCGTGAATGGTGGGCTAGAAGGTGGTTTGGGGCCGCAATTAGTAAAAATTGGGGCCTTCAGGGTGAGATGGCGAAATATGTTGACGTTTGTAACCCCTTGATTCAGTTTGTTCGACTACATGATTATCTCGGGGTGCAGCATAACCCTCAGCATTTCCCAGCCTACGTATTATTATGATTTAGAGAATGATTATTTTAAGACCTAACTGTTTCTGATGTATGGATAGGATGCCCTTAAAGTTGGGGTGCCTTGGAATTTCATCTGCAGCTATTTTGAGATGTACATTGTCATTTGCTTTGTTTCGAAGTCTAACATATTGTCTCAACTCTTCAGTTGAATTATTTTAAAGCTAATATGGTTATTTTTTCAATGGGACCAATAAAAAGTGAATGGCAAAAAAATCTAAATCTATAATTCAGGCCACGGCTTCAACTTCATACGCAGCAGAATTATGGGGCTTTGCAATTGCGTAAAAATCAGGTTTGTAGATAATACTTTTATAAAATAAATCACAAATCTACCTTTAAGAACCCCGAAGATACCACTACATATTGAACTTAATCAGAAAATCATCACAGAAGAAATATCAGAAAACCCATCCTGTATTGGGCCCGAGTGTGCTGTACGCCTCGACCTGACTGGGCTGGTCCACCGCGAGGTGTCCATTCTTGGCAAGCTACCGTCAAGTATCTCCTCCCCCTTTTTAAAGTATCAGAAAAATATAAAATGTCCATCTCATCATGATGATATGCTGTGTGATTACCTGTTGCAGTACCTCTGCCAGCTGCAACTGCAGTCAGGAGAGCAATGCTGTCCTCCTGGCATCGCTGAATTGGCAAGCAGGTCTAAAAGATCACTGCATGGTCACCTGCCAAGGCAAAGCGCGATGAGGAATGTGAGCTCACGGCCCATGGTGGGCCCTGTCATTCGGAACAGGGAGACCTGAAAAATGTATTTACAAAAGTCAAAACTCAAAAAAGATCAGGGGGGGGGGAATATAAAAAGCACCTGAGATCATTCACCTTCAAAAGTCCCTTCTACACGTGGACCTCTCCTCGCCCCAACATCTCTCAGAGAATCCATTGCAGGGCTAAAACATAAACATTCACCTAGAAAAGTCAACACTAAACAAGAAGAGGAGGAGAAACATAACAAGCAAAAGATAAAAAGTGTCTAAAAAAGTCTAAACTGAAAAAAGAGCAGCAAGAGAACAGTAAAAAGGCAACAGAGAAAGTAATGCATCCAGAAAAGTAAAAGCAGGTTGCACTGTCTTGGCACAATAACAAAATCTGCTTTCTTAAGATGACGTTTTAGCCGACAGTGGATTTCTTAAATGCAGAAACGCAAAAGAAATTAAAAGACCTTAACGTTTTCCTTGGATAAAGATTTGCCAATACAGAAGGATTGAGGCACAACAGAAACAAAAGAGGAACATAGAAAAAGCTGTAAAGTTCAACCAAAGAAATTCGAAACTGCAAAAGGAGCAAGTCGGGAGTATGAAGAAACCGCCGAGAAAAATGAGAGCATTCACAGAGCAAAGCTTCCCCAATTAATGTGTGCCTAAGATTGCTTTGGTGCACCCCCACACCTACAAAATGCATGTGACTAACACTGCATTCATGCTGTCCCACCAGACAAAAAGCACGTCTGTTAATGGATGGTTTGGTTTACTCCCACACCTACAAAATGCATGTGTGCTTAAAGGTGCTTTAACATACTTCCCGTGTACAAAACTGACACGTGAATAACACTTCTTAACCGTATTCCGATGCCTACAAAATGCACATATGCTTAACACTGCTTTGGTCTACTCTCATGCCTATAAAATGCACACGTGCCTAAGACTGCTTTGCTGCACTCTTCCACCTAAAAAAGCATGGGGTTCTAAAACTGTTTTTGTGTACCCCCACACCAACAAAATGCATGTGTGCCAAAGACTGCTTCGGCATGCTCCCACAGATACAAAATGCATGTGTGTCTAAGATTGCGTTGGTGGAATCACCTGTGTAAAACACATCTGTGCCTACAATTGCTTTAGCATACTGCCACATATACAAAATGCATGCCTGCCTTAGTCACACTGAAATATCTACAACGTGCATATGTGCCCGAGACTCTTGCTTTCTCCTTTACCTATAAAACTCACATGTGCCTAACACTTCACTGGTGTACTCCGTCCCCTACAAAATGCACGTGTCTAAAACTGCACTGGTATACTCTCACCTCTACAAAATCCTTGTGCAAATAAGTCTGCTTTGCTGTACTCCACCACATACGAAATGCGCATGTGTCTAGGACTGTTTTCGTCTACTCCCACTCCTGCAAAATCACATATGCCTGAAGTTGCTTTGGCATATCACCAAACCTACAAAGTGCATGTGTGCCTAACAGTGCTTTCACGCTCCCCCATCTAAAGAATGCATGTGTGCCTAATGCTGTTTTCACGCTCCCCATCTAAAGAATGCATGTGTGCCTAACGCTTCTTCACACACTCCCCAGCTAAAGAATGCATGTGTGCCTAACGCTGCGTTCACGCTCCACCAGCTAAAGAATGCATGTGTGCCTAACCAACGCTGCTTTCACGCTCCCCCAGCTAAAGAATGCATGGGGCCTAACGCTGCTTTCACGCTCCCCCAGCTAAAGAATGCATGGGGGCCTAAAGCTGCTTTCACGCTCCCCCAGCTAAAGAATGCATGTGTGCCCAACACTGCTTTCACGCTCCGCCTGCTAAAGAATACATGTGTGCCTAACACTGTTTTCAAGCTCCCCCACTTAAAGAATGCATGTGTGTGTAACGCTGCATTCACGCTCCACCAGCTAAAGAATGCATGTGTGCCTAATACTGCTTTCACGCTCCCCCAGCTAAAGAATGCATGTGTGCCTAACCAACGCTGCTATCACGCTCCCCCAGCTAAAGAATGCATGTGTGCCTCAGACTTCCTTCACACACTGACTTGCCTGCAAAATGTACATGTGCCAGCACTGCTTTAGCATTACACTCCACCTACAAAATGCATGTGTGCCTTACACTGCTTTCAAATACCTACCCGTCTAGAAATGCCATATGTGTTTAATAGCACTTTGGTGTACTCCTACATCTGCACCATGTACATAGTTCCTGCTTTGTTGCACTGTATGTCTGTATGTCCATCCACCAATCACATGCCCCTCCAATTCTAAAAAAGATTCAAAGGAATAACATAAAATCAAAACTATGACCATTTAAAACAACGAGATTGGTTTTATCCAGTATAAGCCTAAATCATGTCATCAGCCTTGAAAAAGGCCCCAGGTGTAAAAGGTGTCAGCTTTTTTGGCGGTATATTGTTTTTCATTATCTTGATTAATTGTGTCTACACGCTCGTATTCGAGCACAATCATTACTCATATTTCACAGTATGTATTATTGAATAATATATGAGATGACTTTATTAAAATCCTAACTGATGAAATTCAAAATAATGCCAAATACAACTAGTAGGTGTTAAAGCCATAATTAACTGCTAGTGTAGGTGTGGTGAGAGTATTATATTTTCATATAAAAAAGTTAGTTTCACTTTGTAGTTCCTCTCAGTGTTAGGAAAAAACAAGCACAACTCCCCTTCAAAAGAAACCCCAAACTAGTTGACTATAGCCCACCCCTAAGAACCTGCTGCTGGCTGGGATTGACCAGGCCCTCCATCATGGACACATTCCTATTGGCCAAGTAGCTTCAAAGTAGCTGCCCTAAATCCAACTGTGAAAGCAAGTCCAATTTCGCTAAGGTCTAACTCAGTAAAAGAGAAACTGTGGAAAAACCTGCAAAATTCTATATTGGAGAAACCCAGGAAAATTCTACAGGTTCGAGTTCTGAATGAACTGTGGATCCCATGTTCATTATCCCGGTCCTGTTCAACGCAGAGGGCAAGCACAGCATAAGGACGGACATGTCCTAGTAGTAGAGTGGTTAGTACCTGTATCCTTGAATATTGCATAGAATTAGTAGAGATTACCATTAAGGTGATTGTCTTGCCATCCTCAAGTATTTCATAACTAGGCTTAACCCATTATTTGGGTCATGCTTTTCTAGTTATTAGTTGTTTTCACTTGCCAAACTTCAAGCGTCAGTGGTCCCCGCCGTCCTAGGGGGTTTCCGTTAGTGCTTGGTTTTATAATCCTTAAAGTCCAGTGCTTCTGAAGGCTGAATTAATCTGGGGCAGAGTAGGTCATGTGTTAGGCATGCTTGATTCAGACTTTTACTTGCTGATTTTACTCATGTGACTGACTCATCCCCAACACTAAGCAGCAGATCCAAACTTGAACCTCAGTGTGCAAATGCACAGGCTGCAAAAATATTTGTGTACATTGATGGTCACAGGTTACCAAACCAGTAAAATATTGCAGTGGCCAAGACTCCAGTTGCACAGACCTCTATGCAATCTGCATATCCAAGGGTTTCAACCGTGTAAGATAGCTCATTGGGTTGAGTGCCTGCAGCAGAGATATCTGTGTAACCTGCAGATAGCAAAATAGATCCCAGTAAAATAGCTCAGTTTTTTAATGTACCTGTTACACAAATCAGTGAGAATCCTACAAGATTCAAGTTCAAGTATGGACAGGGGGATTCGGCCCTTCATTCTTCTGAAGTGCCATTGAATTGGGTAATTATGATGTCCCAAGTGGCCTCAAGAACACACCAACACGAAGAGAAGGTTCAAGGGTTTCATTGCAGTTGTTGTAGGGGGCTCACTAGGAGTCATCTGTAGAGAGGCAAATGTACACATCATTTATAGAGCCCACCTCCTCCCCTCCGTCATACTGGAAGAACAGCAAGAAAGCACTGTGTTTGACACCTGGTATCATCCAAATACCACATCGAAAGTATGAGAGACGCTCTGCGCTCAGACAACCGTATTGAACGTACCAGCGAACTGATGAGTACCTTAGTATACTGGATTGAAGTTAATAATAGAATGCTATTTATATCAATGCACAGCTTAATGCACTGATTAGCACTTGATATTTATTCCAATAATCTTTGACACTTTTTTTATTAACATTACACTAAGAATCCCTTGTACAGACTTTTCATGAAAGGTAAATGCACATGTGATGTCATCAGTGATTTCATCAGTGACATTTGTGATGTCATCTTTGATGTCCTGGGGGTTAGGCTTAGCAGTGCACGGTGGTGGCGCGAGTTATCATAACTGGCAAATTTCAGGGGTTTTTCAGTTTTACTTGGAACCATAACGTCCCTTTAACAAAGTTTATTCACTGAATTTCATAGGTTTTTAATAGCGCAACTTAACCATAACGTCCCGTTAACAACGTTTTTTTACTGAATTTCATAGATTTTTAGTAGCGCAAGTTAACCATAAACTCCCTTTAACAAACTTTTTTCATTAGCACACAGACAATATACAAAGATGGAGTGTAAAAAGCAATTTCTCAGGGATGGCTTTTCACAGAATGTTGCAAAGTAAGAATTTATGCTAGTTCACAGTGAAGGTCAGCTGCTTCCATTTTTTGCTCGTGGGCTGGAGTGGCCCACGACTCGCACTATAAGGTTCTATTGTTTTTTGACCTTGACAGACAGGGATCGTGCCAAAAGACTTCTTTTGAAGGAGGGGTGCAAAAACATAAGAGACGATAAGGATGAAATTTCTGAAACTAAACCGCTTTTATATATTATATCACTATGAGAAAGATCGTTGGCACAGACGGAGTCGTATTTAGGAAATGCATTACGCGTAGACAATGGAAAATGCCAATACAATGTAAGTAACCCTTTAGATTATTTTATACCGGAATATAATAACAATAGCGTGGCGTTAAAGCCCGGTTAAGTTGTACTTGTTCGTTCAATGTGGCATATTGTTTTGTACCGCGCACTATCACTGCCGAAGTGGTCCCCCGGCACTCAGACGGCTCTGAAAAAGGCAGAGGAGAGAGGGTGGGTTAGTGGGAATAAGTTAACATACTCCATTGCACTATCCTCGCTAGCAAATAGTTTCACGCCCTAATAAATAAAATGAATATTTTTAATGAAGATCGGCTCGTGAGACTAATGTATGTTTTTAAAACAGGTACATCCTGCCCTACTGTCAATGCCACAATTTCAGACCCCGGCCGACGGACTTTTTAACTGCCAGGTGCAGCTACTTCTAAACAACTTTTTTGGGACAATCGGGACAATCGCCAAGTACCAATATGCTCTTACGTGGTACTAGCGGCTAGAAGCAACATACCAACCATTATGGTGGTCTAATGCCTCGTTGTTGGAACAGCCTTCCGATTATCAGTGCGACCATAGTGCTTCTTTTATCATAATCCAACACCCTGTGTACCGCAAAGGAACAGCGCGTGACTCAAGATGAACTTTTGCGGATCGACAGCAAACACAAATGCAAATTGCTGAATATTCTCTAAACATTTGATGTCAAATAAAAGTACTTTACGAAATGTACAATCTTGCTGTTTGCTTTTAAATCACAGTTTCATATTCCGAAATTGTGATGCGCTGTGTTGTGAGATGATCTGTGTTGTTTTCCGGGTTCTGTGTAATGTCACGTAGGACTGGAGACGACTGGGCGCGTATGGCTACGCACCCTGTAACGTCACGGAGAGAGATGGGGAATATGAATGCTTTGATAATGTCACACTTAGGGGCGGGAGATATGATTTAGTGTTGCAAAAGCAGGTCAGCCAGGTCGATGGGGCAAGTGATAGGATTATCACATAATGTCGGCGCACAGTAGCCTGATTTATCGTTTGTTTAGTGGACAAAAAGTCGGGTAAGGCCCATAGGAAATTGTAATGTCAACGGACATAAGGAGGGTTTTAGAACACTTTCAACCTGATAACGAACAATACGAACAGCGTTCTCAGAACACCCCCATTTTGTTTAATTGCAAACATTACCTCCACGTCCACTCTTCCTCGTCCCAGTACTTACTTCATGAGGCCCCTGCCTCCAACACAGGACCTTCTTCTATTTCTTTAAATTCCTATAACTCCTCCCCCACATCCACATCACTCAGTTTCATATTACCAAGCTGGAGCATGGGACCTTCCCCGTAGGGAGGGTGAGGAGAGTCGTCAGTACTGTGACGAGGAAGAGTAGGACTAGGAGTAATGAAGATTACCGGTAAGTAATCAGAGCATTTCAGGACACCGTGGGTGTTCTTAGAACACATTCAACTTGCCAGAGTACAATACGGACAGCGTCCTCAGGACACCCCCATTTTCTTTATGTGCGAACATTTAAGGACACCGCAAGTGTTCTTAGCTCAATTTTAGCTTGCTTGCGAACAAAACGGACACATACTCCGTCCTCAGAACACCCCACCATTTAGTTTATATATAACATTTCAGAACAGCTGTGTTGTCCGCAGACAAATCGAACACAACAAAAGTGTCTAGCATATAAAAAAAACAGAACATTGAACCTATCTCATACTCCCCCACCCTCCCCAAACACTCTTACACACCAAAACACTCCACTAAATACAATTTCTTATCCAAGTTTCACCGCGCTGTCCGCGGTCATCGGCGAATGCAAGATGGCGGGCGCCACAGAAAATCTGACCCGCTTCACGCACCACGCCGTCCAATCAGCGAACACGTTGCATGTCCGCGGACATCACGCAAGCCGCTCGGCCAATCAGGGCACTGTCCGCGAAGCGAACCGGAAAGTCCGTCCGCGGAGCGAACGGAGATATCACTAATTTTTTTGCCTTACATTTTGGTCATTTTAAAAAAAAATACTGGACAGATTTACACCAAATTTTCAAAAGCACGCTTTCGGGACCAAGCCCCCGCTCTTGCCGCAAATTTGGTGTAAATCCGTCCAGCGGTTTGGGCTGGAGGCGTGCGCAAAGTTTTTTCCCATTGTGTCTATGGGAAGAAACAAAAGTTTTGGGACCCCCCCTATAACTTTGTCCCCCCTGAACCAAACCTCTCCAAAGTTTGCAAAAAATTCGGAGTGGGCCATATACTTTTTTTGCAAAGTTTGGTGAGGATTCGTCCAGAGGGAGCGAAGTTATAAGCCACCCAAAAAATGTTCTTCCTATGGAAACACCAACTTAACCATAACTACATGGATGCTGCCGCATCCATGTAATATGCCAATAAGAAGAAAACCATATACACTAAGATGAGTTACGTGAAATCTAAGAATGTACACATGCTGAAACGCAAGATAGATGAGACACATAGAAACTTGCTAAAGTAGGAAATAGAATGTGAGTAAAGCAGCCATACTAAGAAAATGGACGTCAGCATTGTATAATAGTAAGCAAGAAGCCTCGAGAAAGGAAACCAAGGCTGCAATGTTGACAGCACTGGAATACACATTCGTGCAAGAACAAAGGGTATTTGCTTGGCTCAGACTCAAGGATGACGCAGCACGAGCAACTACATTGCTCAAAAGGAGTCGAAGAGGATAAGCTACATAAACAGAACATATTTCTCCTAGATTAAGTAAGTGAGCGAACAGTTGCGAGTGTCCAGCATTGTTCAATTAAACGTGTAAAAAGCACATGCAGAATGGAGCAAACAAGTCTTTGGAAGCCGAGAATCTTAATAGCACCTAATATAGCATTACATCGAAGGGCAAAATTGACAAAATCATGGTCTCCTCACACATGATTCAGGACCAGAAAACAAGGCCTATTCAAAAAGCTCCAGACAAAGATAGCAATGTACCTTCACTCCCTTTACAGTTAAGAGGTAGAGAACAGTCAGCAAGGTCAACCTCAAAAAAGGAGACTTGATTAGAGCCTAACTGATGAGAGATTGTGGACTAATTAGCTTTGAAAGGCAGTTGTATGATGTTGTTCTCTTGCACCTGGGTTTCTTTGCTTACGTGCTGCTAACAAGCCGAATGTCCAAGGTTGGTAAGAGAGTGCCAACCAATCATGAGGGCCTATGTAATGGTCGACCATACACTGTGGCATTATCCTATCCGCTGCTGGTGTTATGTATTTATCTAATTTTACATAGTTAGAGGTGGTTCAAGGCATGCCTACCAGATAAGGGGCATCCAAGGGTGATACTAACAATCATGCAAACTATATGTATACATTTCCCTTAAACAATTCCTCCACCCAGTACGTTTTTACTGTCAGCCACATATGATGTCACTGAAATGCATTGAGAGTGTGTGAGCTACAATCTCCTTGTTCACCAGGTTTCCCTACTTTATTGAATTGATAATAAAGTAGTATTTTGCCATATTCTTTGAGTCTGTCAGGTTATTTGGGCTTCAGATCATTTATTGTGGTAATCCCATTCCGCACTTGGAATACTCCAGGTGCTATTGCACATTTGATATCAGTGCGGATGGTTCAGATCCAGACTCTTGGATTTTTAAAGTCTTCCACCATCAGCCGGAAGATCGCAGAGTTTTGTGTGGAGAGCAGAAGAATCACGCATGTAAATCGAGATGGCCGGCAGGTGCCTCTTTGAAAAAATTAATGTCCGGTCCCCACGGGCCCCCCGCGGACTGAAGGCAAAGTGGTCTATTGGGGAAGAGTCAATACCGACGGGCTCGAACTGAGCAATGGACATAAGTAGAACATCAAATTGGCAAATGAAAGGAGAGGTATTGTATTGCATGTGAAAATATATATAGTGTGGAAACGTAGCTGGGATTGATTTAAGGAGAGCTACCTCAATACCTATTTTCAAGAAGATAGAAGAAAACATGACACACTCCAGAAAAGAGTATTACGATGGGGGATTCCTGCATTAAGCCCAATGAAGGATGTGATTAGACTCCAAAATGGGGTAAAATAGAGATTAGATACGTTTTACTAGAGAGTTAAAGAAAGACGATCGTAGAAATTGTTGAGCACATTTGTTTGGGGTTATGAATATGTTATTTTAAGAAGTTGATTTGGTTGAAAAAGACACATGTTTTTTATTATTTGTAATAATTTAGGTTGTAGACCAGAAAACTAGAATGATGGTAATAATTTGACTGCTTGTCAGACACAAAAACAAGTGATTGGTGCCAATAATATGAGGGTAACAGTTGAGAAAATAAATAGTAAGATTAGATTCTTAAATTGTCAATAATAAAATAACAGGATAGTGAGAATCGATAGAAGAGTAACTAAGAAGCAAAGAGAATATTATTGTGTAGCCTTGGACAGGTTTTTGTAAAATATTTTTGGAGGAATTGGTGGCAATTGATGGTGCTTGCCCAAATTGATTGTTGTGGTATATGAAGTATTGCGAAAGGAGGAAAGAATTACATTGATATAATATTAATTGATTAAAGTAGTAGCACAATAAAAGATCTGGTAAGTATTGGCAGTTAAAAACGACTGGTGTCAACATACCTTGCTATGATGCCTATGTATCCCTTGTTTATCCTTTTCCTGGGAGAAATTGTGGAGGACCTGGGAGAGTGATTTAGGTTGAAATATTTCAGAGAAGGAATGGGAGCAAGTTCAGAAAACTGGTTTTCAGAGTAAAAGGGATTTGAATTTAAGACTTGTCCAGCATAGGATTTTGGGTCACCTATATTGTACTCCGGTACGTATGCACAGTGTGGGTTTGGTAGACAATGGTGTATGTTCGGGCTGTGGAAAAGAAAGTGGCACTTTGTTACATATGTTGTGGAGCTGCCCTAGGGTGTGTGGCTTTTGGAGGAATTTGTTGGACACGGTGGATGTGGTGTTATCCATAGATTTTCCGAGATTGCCCTTTCAGATTCTCCTATTATCTGGCAGTGAAAGATGTGAGATTGCCAGACAATACAGAATGGGTTTATAATGCGCTGATGGTGGGAGCAAAACAGATGTTGAAGTTGTGTAAACCCAGGAAGGATCGGCGTACAAGTGTTATCGGAATTTGAGAGAGAGTTGTTTTTCGTAGAGAGAATCGAGAAGGACTTTACTTGGAACTCTGGTCACCATTTAATAATTTGAATGGTACATAGGTTTATTTTATTTTTTTGTAATGTATAGTGTCTGGATTTGTAATGATGATTTGGGTGAATTGTTAGATTGTGTGTGGGTTTGGTTGTCTGTGCATATGCTGTGTTGTTGTGTCTTGTGTGTTTGTTTTAAGTCATATCTAGGAATGTTCTGTTTAGGGATGGCTGGCATCATGTTCTTACACTTGCTGTTAAACCTTATTTGTAGTTTTTTAGGATGTGTTACATGGTTTGGCGGGAAGTTCATCCATTGCCGGTGGGGATTTGATCCTAGTGTTACTATGTGCTCTTAACATTTGGCTTGGTCTTTTTTTTATACAACTGCAAATGCTTATAAATAAAGAGTTTAAAAAAAACAAAAAAACTCACTTGTCATAATGGGAAACACTCCCCTTCTACATTTGTGCAAAACATTACAGAGGTACACACCTATGGTAAGGAAATATCATGCTGAATGGGTAAAAGGCACGGCTGACAAAATGTTCATACTGTGGCCTCAAGAGGGTTCTCTATCAAGAACAGTACTGCAACACATGACAACATACTTACATGTTGTGTATATGGGGAAAAGGTAACAGAAAAGGTTAGCTATCTTAGAGCTATGTAAAATGTATCAGAGGGAGAAGGAAGACTTGCCTGAGAAGGAGTGGATGCTTAATCAACATGTTATGTTATGTTGCTTGGCATTTATATAGCGCCTTATATATCATTGGTATGACCTCATAGCACTTGTAGGTTGAACACCCTCGGGAACCGTAGTTCAAGTCAGTAGAAAGAGATAGTGTTGTAAGGTGCATGGGTGCACCGGATATGTGTGCATCTGGTGTAGTTGTTGGATGGTAGCTGCTTCTTAGCGATAGGTGTGGTGCTGAAGATATCAGTTGGATGTGTGCAGTCTGGTGGGTGGACATCTAGACTGGGTTCTGGCTGCGTTAGGGCTGAGGAATGCCTATGCGAGCATTGTGATGCTGGAAATGCATCGGAAGGACAGGGCCTCCGTATCCTTGTCCTTTACTGTATTTTATTATGTGTTCTGTCGTGTTTTCCGTGCAGGAGTTCATGTGGGACTCCTGGCGGTGCAGCTTTCTCTTTAGGTTTGGTGTACAGACCCATGGGATACCCTTATGGCACCCATGGGTAGGGGTACAACCCTTTTCCCCTAGTGTATGTTTTTGGGCAGCTGTGTGTGGCCCACAGAGCAGGGTATGGGCTTTTGGCAGCTCCATGCTGAATTGACTGGTGCCCTGAACATCCTCCATTTTGGGATGCCCAGGCCCTGTCATTGGAATCGGTAGATTCCTGATGGAGACAAGATGGCCCCCGTGGCCTCTTGCCTTCCATCGCCTGTTACCTTGATCTTCCCGAAGTCCCGGGAAGCCCTGACTCTGTCCCCTCCCCCTGACTGTCTGTTGGGTGGAAGTTCCATATATGGTAGTGTGGGCAAGTGCCGACCAGACTGGCTGGAGCCTTCCCAATGACCGTATGTTGTGGGTACGCCTGTGGGTGGGACCTGGGTGAATGGAGTATGTGACGAATATGCACTTCTTGTTGTGGATGTCTGGTTTCTGGTGTTTGACACAATGACTGAGACAGCCCTGCCCGAAACTGGTATGAATGCAGTGTGGAGTGTTGAATGGCTGGGTACTTGTCCCAATACATATAACTTGTTGTGAGTGTCTGGAGAGAAGTGAATGGCCTGAATGCACTATGCACCTGATTGGCTGCCTGCCTGCATGAATGTCCTTCTGACCGATTGGTGTGACCCAGCAGAACGAATGGGAGATCAACTAGTCTATCTGGGGGCCTCTCACTGCTAGAATTCGTGTTCAGAAGCAGAAGTCCAAACTGCTAAGAGTAACTGGAGTAAAACTAAAGCTTGACCTTGAAGCCCTGCTGGAAGAGAAGTCTTGCTGTTGCTCTATTTCATCAATCTGAAAGCTGCTGTGTCTCCAAGGACTGACCCAGAGATGACCTGGTAAGGCGCCCTCTTCCCGAGCTACGAGGAACCATCGTGCACCAGCTGATCTTTGCCAAAGCTCCCTGGTAGACAAACCTACGACAGGCTACCGATCGGAGTCGGGGACTGCCGCGGAATCCCAAAGAGAAGCGCCCGGACTGTTGCCCGCCACCATCAACGACCGCCGTGCCGACCGGAGCCGCCGTGCTCCCGTTGCCTAAGAACTTCATCTGATGCAAGGATGCTCTCGCCTGCACCGCCGCCTGCCTTATCCCACCGGAGAAGGCCAGGCCATCGACGCGCTGAGGAGCATCCACCGTTGGGGTTTCCCGCCACCCAAGTACCACAGAGATGCTGACGACTCAACACCCTTGCTGGGCCACAGTTCTTCAAACTCTTTGTGGTCCAGAACTATCGACATTGAGGTGCCCCACACGCCTCTTTCTTGCAGGACGTTTACGCTTCCCGTCAACGAGCACCACTAGGAAAGAAGCTGCCACTTCACCATCGTAGCTCACCCTGTTCTCCATCAGACGTTCGACAACCCGTGACTCCTGCCTTACAGGGAGGGCACTCAAGAAGGGCCGTTGATTCCCAGACGAGGAACGCTACAACGCCAGGTACTTTGGGGTTGCAGAACTATTGGGAAGTCTAGTGTGAACAATATATGGACTGGGCTTGTGATATATCTTTATTCCACAGGTTGCCCAGGTGGGGGGATCTCCACACAGAACTGTGACTAGGTATCGGGGCCATTATTCTGCCAATTGTTCTAACCAACTGCTTTCCTCTTATATCTATTGTTGGTTTCCTTTACAAACTGATTTGTGTGACATTTAACCATACAGTTGATGCACTTTAATGAGATCTAATAGTAATAGTGGTAGCACGTAGAACTGTATATTTGCCATTATAGATAACCGAGTACAAAGTGAGTTATCGTGATATTGTACATAAGCTTGAATATTAATTATATAAAGACTGTGTTTTAACTACTACAGTGTGCAGACATTCCTTTGTGGGTGCCTAGGAACTACACTGTACTTAAGAACCAGCCTGCATCACCTCCTGAGAGGCTAGGCCTTGATTGCTCGTCCATTGCTACCTTATAGACAATCTTGGCTGGGGTCCTCTGTGCCTCTCCTTAACCATATAGAGAGCAGAAGTACAGCTCCCCCCTCTGGTCTTTACAAGCAGCTAGGCCTGAATGTACTCAGCCAGCTGCGTTTCATTAGGGTGATGAGGTGTTCAAGTGGTCGTATTTGTAAGTGGACAGCTAGGCCGAATTATCAGGGGTATAGCTGTGTTCTAGTTGAATGATGGTGTGTAGTAGAGAGTGAGTGTAGTGATGTGATATGGTGGTTATCTGTGAAAAGCACCTGAGACAAGTTACATGGACAGGACGGTGGGGACATACATAGTGACATAACAATATATAGCAACGGGGTCGATAGGGGCATATATGGGAATACAGATATATACGGGGATACAGATATATAGCATAAATAGGTGGTTACAGATATAATGGCAACAAATTCCATCCACTTTGTCCAATTCCATCCACTCTGTCCAACTCCATCAACTCTGTCCAATTCCATCCACTCTGTCTAGTTCTATCTACTTTGTCTAGTTCCATTCACTCTGTCCATTTCCATCCACTCTGTCCAGTTCCATCCACTCTGTACGGGAGGGCACACCGCCCTTGACTCCGCTTTCTCCTTCTGAAGACAATAGCGCAACCACTTAGAAGCAGGGATTCTATCCTCTAAAGGAGTTAAAGCAGCTCTGGGGTATATTAATCCAAAATATGCACTCCCTGCTTACAGTAGTGAAGATAGTATAGAATAAAGTAAGAGTAAAGAATCCAAATATATGTCTGGATGTAGTAAATATGAAAAGTATAACCAGAGAAGGGACCCACTAATAGTGATAGAAGAAGAAATCAAGGGACAATAAGGACAGAAAGATAAAGTCAGTTAAGTGACAAGTGTACAGAATAAGTAGATGGGAGGACAGATATTCCTCAAGAATTGTGAAAGGGCATACAAAGATGAGAAGGAACAAGAGCAGAAGCGAAAGGAAGAACAAAGACGGTATGAAGAGCGGGTAAAGGAGTGAGAGAGAAGAGAAAACAGAGATTAGAAGACAGGAAGAGGAAGAAAAGAAGGAAATGAGGAGTAAAGGACAAAGGGATGATGAAATAGATCACATTGTTCAGAAATGTGTAATACCAGTTGAAAACGAGAACAATAGGAGGAAGAGAGAAGGTCACAACAGCCCCACAGGGAGCTGCACGAGATACCTAGAGTACCAACATGGGCTGATGAGCATGAGGCAGAAGGCATAGGGAAAAGGATTGGAGAACCATAGGCAGATGAGGGGAAATAGATGGCTACGAGACCAGAGGCAGTATCGAAGGATCTCCATCGAGAGAAACAAGAGGTGGATCTGATGATGGACAAGCATAGAACGCTGACCGTAAACAGATTAGATCTTGATGACGAGGAAAGGGATAACAGCCATACCAGTTTGGGTATAATGATGTCAGATGAAGAGAGGGAAGAAAATGAGAGAGTGTGAGAAGATGGAGCATGTGGCACTTTAACAGACACAAACATAGAAAGAGGGTGTTCAGATTTAGGGGAACCAGAAGGAAAAACACCAGACCCTATATTATATCCCGAACAACCACAAGGACGGTCGCATAGCATAGGGTAAGTGCCCCCACCTTATTTAAGTAGATTTAGGTCATTGCCAGGAAGAAGACAAGCGGGCGAAACCAGCCCCACCTGGAAGACAAGAAGCATAGGTGGATATAATTGTAGAACAGTATTTACACAATTCCCAGTATTGGAGAAAGGAGGAGGACGACCAAAATATATACCATGGCCACAAATGGATTAAGATAATTTGAAATGTAAATTACCCAATTTGACTTCAAAAGCATGTAAATGGATTTATGAGTTAGAAAGAATGACAGCAGGCTTGACATTAGCAGTGGGTGATGTAAAAGGCATACTATCAGCTATTCTAGGGGAGAGAGTGGACGACATTTCGAGATGAGTGGGATATGCGAGTGTAACAGCACAAAACAGTACACATGATGGAGCAGCATTTAATAATTGTAGAGCAGACTTATGGAGGGCACTTAGAGTGCAATATCCTGATACGTCAGACATGTGCACGATCTTGACAGCAAAAATGGGAGAGAACGAAGATCATGTTGCTTATATTCAGGAGATTCAAGAACATTGGTCTCTTGAGACGAGGGAACCGTTGGATAAAATCATAGCGTTATTTTTTGTCAGGGACTGCCCGAGCCAGTGCAAAGGCAGATGAAAAACAGGTATGCATGAAGTCATGGCCAGAAATACAATTGCCTATTCTACATCATTGTCGATTGTTACAAGAAAAAAGCTGAGAATAGGAAGCTTGAGGAAGCAAAGTTAGTCCAAAAGAAGTTGTCGAAATGTGCTATAGAAGGAGCAGTACTGACGAGTGGTAAAGGCGTGGTCACACAAGAGTTGCCACCTGCACCGCCAATCAGTGTAGGGTACCCCGTAGATCAGGGTGGGTACCATTTTTGACCACATGGTAGAGGGAATGAAACTAGAGGATGAGGAGGCAGATTTCAAAACCCTCAAGTCAGAGTAGAATTTAATGGAGGAGAGCTGCAACAGTGCTGCAATTGTGGTACGACAGGACCTATTGCCAGAACGTATAGAGGTAGAGGGGGCATGCAGCTGAACTGGCAAGCTCCAAAAGGGGGGAAGGGTTATTTCCCACCATATAATACTGAACCACCAGAGTATTATGCCCAAGATCACACATAGTATCAGACAAAAGTGTCATGAATGCAGTAAATGCAGCAGATTTTGTTGCAAACACATTCACCAAAAGGGAACCACAGCAAGCTCCTAAGCAAACACAACAATTACAGACACAACAGTACACTCTAGTACAACAGGCGACGATGACACAATAGAAGGCAAATACAGGATACCCACAAATACCTACACCCAGCATAGGGAGTGTGACAGTAGTGGGAGGGAACCCTTTCAAAGGTACAGGAATGCTTTTATATCCAAAATAGGAAAGCTCACAGAGTTACCTGATGTGTTCAGTACTATCAGTGACACCAGACCCTGAAGAGGAAACGAGGGTCAGGGTAATGATAGGAGGCAAGACAATTTTGTTTCTTGCAGACATGGGAGCGCACAAAGCTCTGTGGCTTTGAGTTTGGTTCTGTTAACTGATGAATTACCAATTTCAATAAGAGAATATGACATGTCTATGCCATTATTGTATTCTCGACAGAGACCAGTTAACATATTAGGACGTGACTTGATGGCAAAACTTATTATGACGACACCTGTTAGTGATAAAGGGATAATATGTTCCACTCCAGGGATACATTACATAAATGTAAGATAATGCATATTAGCATTTACAGATCAAAACACATTATCCATGTCCAGCAAAGCAGACAAAGGTGTATTTGAAATGATTTCTGCATTGATACACCAGGGAATAAGTCCCATCAGATTCCCCACATAACATGGCTGTGTACGCAGTAAAGAAACCAAAAGGGGGATCATGGCGATTTATTCAAGATCTATGTCCCTGTCACGACCATAGCCCCTGGCCTTGGGACTCGGGGTCTCTGGCCCTCGCCACAGTGTTCCTGCAAGGCCCCAAGGGCCCAATCATGCCCCCCTCGGCTGTCCTGGAGCCAGTCCTGGCGCCTTTGGGATCAGGCTCATATGGCAGATGGAGTTTCCATTGGGGAATGGGCCAACATGGCTGCCCCCGCAAGGTTCAGTTCGGAACTGAAAGATGCAGTCTAGCATCTAGGGCATGGTCCACCCTGGAGGCACCTGGGATACCTGCATGATATTTAAGCCACGCCCGAGCTGAAGCACGCACTTCGCGTTGTTCTGCACTCGCAGGGTCACATTCACTGAGACCTGCTCGCAGCATTCCAGGCCAGCATCTATAAGGGGAGAAGAAGAAGAACACCATTATTCCTCCTTACCTGTTCAGCAATCCAGCTCCTCGATCACTCTGGAGTCTTCCCAGGAGCTCGTCCTCACCAGCAAGCAACATCCTAGGGAGAAGAAAAAGAAGAGGACAATTTAGTAAGTGTTTGTCTTCCGATTCCAACGCTTTTCAGACTCGCGCTTACCCACCGAAGCTCTCCTGGAATTCGACAACAGTCCGGAGATCTTCCACTCTACATTCCACTTCCATCTGGCTGCACTTATGCCAGGAACTTCTCGGCGACCTGCAAGGGAAGAATAGCACAGGTTAGCCCGATTCAAAATATGCTCATAGAGCCGCGCTCCGCGAATTCACTTACCTTCTCGAGCACCGCCCTCTCCATCAGCTTGTCGTTTTCATCATCCCTTCTGCACCTACGAGAGAAGGAGGAGATTAACACGGCTACTAGTATTGCGGACACACTCTTTAAGAACTAAAGACTTACCTCAAGAGCGGAGTTGCAGCAGGACTGGACTCCTGGGCCCACGCCAGTGAAGGAACTTGGCTGTAAGGTGCCCAGCCACGACGCGCCCCTGCACAGACCAGCAGGACGAAGAGCGCACCTTATCCAAATACAAGAATAGATCCAAAGCAGAGCGAGTCCCCGGGGGAGGTGAATCCAAGTCAGAAGCGATCCAGCCAAGTCGGGTGGTGTCCCTGTGGATACAAGGTGAGCGTTACAGAACGCGAAGCCCAAACATTATAATCCACCCGGGCGCCCAGTATGGAAACCTCGGAAACCGACCAGTTGGCTCAGTTGTTGGGGCAGTTACGTGCAGAGGTACATTCAGCCCGACAAGAAGCCAATGCTTTGCGGAGAGAACTAATTGTGGCCAAAGAACGAACTGATGATCTCGGCAGACAACGCCTTCAATCACAGGCCGGACAAGCCCCGTTGCCCAGAATTAGCCCATCAATGACAACCCCCTCAAGCAATCCGGTGCAGATCACCCTTCAAGGGGCAGTTCCACTAGTGTCGCCTCCACTAGTGTCGCCTCCACTTTTTGTGCAGACCTGGGGCGTTTCCCAATGACTAGTCGCGAGTGGCCTTTGTGTTATCCTACTTGAGTGGCAGTGCAGCAGACTGGTCGGTACCGTTCATTAGCCGGGATGATCCACTGTTACACGATTTTGAGGGCTTCCAGCAGGAGCTGGAAAAGCTCTTCGCCCGTCGTTCTCATGGACAGGCCTTAGACAATGAACTCTTGTCCCTCCGTCAAGGAAAACAAAATCTGTTGACATACATAGCCACCTTTAATAGGCTTGTGGTCGAAGCAGAATGGCCAGAGTACAAAAGAACCACCTTGTTCCACCGGGGTTTGCGAAGGGAGTTAAAGGATGTACTGGCCCAAGTAGTGGATCCACCCAAGGACTGTGTCGAGTTCATTAATCTGGTAGTTCAACTAGACCATCGGTTGCAAGATCGGAGAACAGATCAAAGTAAACCGGATGCACACCCCATGTTCGTGCACCCCAAAGATCATGCCCTGCGGGGAACAGAAAGTTCTGTAGAACCAATGCAACTAGGAGGAGTGAGGCCCCCTCTAACCAAAGCAGAACAGGACAAGAGGAGGGAACAGCAGTTATGCCTGTACTGTGGAAAGGCAGGCCATTTCCTCAAAGAGTGTCTGGTAAAACCACCAAGAAGAACCGTAGGAGCCACAGACAAGAAGAAACCAAGTGAGGAGTCGGAAAACTACCAAGCCCGGCAATTGTAGGGGTCCAATTGTCGAGCGAATACATCCAATTGCAGACCTCCCATTTTGCTTTACCCGTGATCCTGATCACCCATCAACAGCCGTCAAAGATGCATTCATTAGAAGCTTATATTGATAGCGGAGCCGTGGGGAATTACATGGACTAGGATCTTGAAGCAAAGATGGGGCTCCCACTCTGCTCTAAGCCCACCACAGGGACTCTAACCACTCTAGATGGCACCGAAATTGCCTCCGGTCCCGAATCCGAATGTACCACTGAACTCACCCTCTTATGTCAGGATGGTCATCGAAAATCAATCACTTTTGACCTCATCAAAGCACCGCAGTTCTGTTTAATCCTAGGAATGCCGTGGCTTGTTGCACATAATCCACGGATCAACTGTCGTGCCCGAGAGTTGGTCTTCTCCCATGACTGCACACATACCTGCTATCCCAAAGGAAGGAAGAGTAAGCATGCCGGCTCGTCCGTTCAGGAAGGGGCGATAAGTGTCTTAGGTGTGGTTGCTACCTTACCAATTCAATACCAGGACTTTCAAGATGTGTTCCAAAAAGAACATGCAAATATTTTGCCGCCCCACAGACACTATGATTGCCAGATCGATCTGATATCTGGTGCCCGAATTCCTTGTGGCCGTATCTACGCACTCACTGAACCCGAGAACCAACATTTGAAGTCATATCTGAATCAATATCTGGCCAACGGTTTCATCCGCCCCTTAAAGTCATCAGCAGCACCTCCCTTATTCTTCGTGCCGAAGAAGGAAGGAGAATTGAGGACCTGCATCGACAACCGTGCACTGAACCAAGTCACCATCAAGAATCGCTATCCCCTACCCCTGATCCCAGAATAGCTAGACCAAGTCAAAGATGCCCAAATCTACACGAAATTGGACCTTAGAGGAGCCCACCATCTTGTGCGCATTAAAAAAGGGGACGAGTGGAAAACGGCGTTCCGTACCAAATATGGCTTATATGAATATCAAGTAATGCCGTTTGGCCTGTGCAATGCCCCGGCCGCATTCCAATATTTCATGAACAATGTTCTGAGAGAGCTGATTGACGTCTGCGCCTTAGTCTACATAGACGACATCCTGATATATTCGGCCTCAGAGCAAGATCATGTTAAGCATGTGCGGTCCGTACTTACCAAGCTCCGTCAACATCATCTCTAGGCCAAACTTGAGAAATGCTCATTCCACGTTACAGAAGTAGAGTTCCTGAGTTTTATCCTCACTCCAAAAGGAATACAAATGGATATGCACAAGGTCGATGCCGTCCTCAATTGGCCAGCCCCAAGTTCATTCAAAGGAGTCCAGAGCATGCTAGGTTTTGCAAACTTTTACCACCGATTCATCCCAGGTATCTCGCAAATAGTACTCCCGATCACTTCGCTGTTAAGGAAGTGCAACAAGACATTCCAACAGGACAGAAGAGGCTGAAAAAGCCTTTCAAGAACTCAAGGTAAAATTCACTACTGCTCCAATCTTACGACATCTGCGCCCAGACCTTCTGTATGTGGTGGAGACAGACGCTTCCAGCATGGCTATGGGTGCTGTACTATCGCAAAGGGACCCACACACCGGCCAGCTACATCCTGTGGCCTTCTGGTCACGTAAATTCTCACCACCTAAGCTGAACTATGCCATCACTGATAAAGAGCTTCTGGCCATAAAAGCAGCCTTAAGTCCTGGTGACATTATCTGTTGGGAGCCAGTCACACTATCACTGTGATAACTGACCACCAAAATCTACAATACCTGAAGAGTGCGAAGGCTCAATCCTCTCGACAACTACGCTGGGCCCTTTTCTTCGCGGAGTACGACTATGTGATCATGTTCCGGCCTGGAGTCAGAAATGGCAAAGCTGATCCCCTTTCACACATGGGCACCAACGAGCTAGTGTATACACCTCCTGATCCCATGGCCATCATTCCGGGTGACAGGCTCTTAGGCATTACAACCACCATGACTCAAGACGAGTTGCTGCAAGAAATCCGACAAGTATTGACTCAAGAACAACTGCATGAATGGAATTCGAGAGGAGAACACTATGGGGGTTAAGGACCAATTACCTTACTACAGGGATCGGCTATTCGTGCCTGTAAAAGAGCTTCAAGAACAGGTTATCTCGGAGTATCATGACTCCCTCATGGAAGGCCACCCGGGAATTGCTAAAACCCTGGCCATGGTCAAACGAAGTTACTGATGGCCAACGTGGCGCAGAGACGTTATTCATCACCTCCTGTGGTATCTGTGCTCAAAATAAATCATCAAAACAAAGACCAGCTGGGCTCCTGCAACCACCGGACATCCCGCCGGCTCCCTGGCACACGTTGTCTCTTGATTTCATCACCGTCTTACCCTCTTGGCAAGGTTATAACACCATCCTAGTGATCGTAGACCTGTTCTCCAAGATGGCTAATTTCTTTCCGTTTAAGGACTACCAAACACATCCAGTCTGGCAAAAACCTTCCTTGAACACGTGGTACGGCTACATGGGTTCCCATCAGTTTTGATCTCGGTTCAGGGTACCCAATTTGTGTCCAACTTCTAGAGGAAATGTTGCTCAATGGCCCAAATAGACATTCGACTATCCACTACCCATCACCCCCAAACGGATGGTCAAACTGATAGGATGAACCAGACGCTCGAACAATACTTGCGCTGCATGTTTCACCAAGTGGAAGGGGATTGGAAAGACTTATTGTGGATCGCTGAGTATGCCTATAACAATTTGTTACACAGCAGTACCGGGCATACTCCATTTTGTACTGTGCATGGCAGACACCCACACACATCAGAAATGGACATTCCTACGACTCTGGAAATGCCAGCCATCAAGACCCTACACACAACCATTTTGCAGGCTTTCACATGAGCCATTGAACATTTGCGCCAAGCTAATGTTCGGCAGAAAGAATACGCGGACCTGCATTGTGAAAAGGCCCCCGACTACCAAATAGGGGACAGGGTGTGGCTAGCGTCTAAGCATGTGCCTCTAAAGGGAACCCGGACATTCCGCCCACGGTTCTAAGGGCCGTTTCCCATTGAGTCCATCATAAACCCAGCAGCAGTAAAACTGACATTGCCAACCAACATGTGGATACACCCGGTGTTTCATATATCCCTGTTGAAACCAGTTCAGCCTAGAACTCGAGTAACTACCCCACGAGGATCTGTGATAATTCCCAGAGAGCCAGAATTTGAAGTAAAGGATGTCTTAGATTCAAAGTACATTAGAACAAAACTTTACTACCTAGTAGACTGGAAAGAATATGGCCCGCAGGACAGAACATGGGAGCCCAGTGATTACATTCATGCACCACGTCTGATACAACGTTTCCATCAGGAGTACCGCACCAAGCCGGGACCAGACAGAAGAATCACCTTGAGAGGGGCCTTAGGGGGGAGTGCTGTCACAACCATAGCCCCTGGCCTTGGGAGTCAGGGTCTCTGGCCCTCGCCACAGTGTTCCTGCAAGGCCCCAAGGGCCCATTCATGCCCCCCTTGGCTGTTCTGGAGCCAGTCCTGGCGCCTTTGGCACCAGGCTCATATGGCAGATGGAGTTTCCATCGAGGAATGTGCCAAAATGGCTGCCTCCACAAGGTTCAGTTTGGATCTTAACCATGCAGTCTAGCATCTGGTGTGTGGTCTGCCCTGGCGGCACCTGGGATACCTGCAGGCTAACTAAGCCACGCCCGATATGAAGAACGCGCTTTGCGTTGTTCTGCACTCACAGCGTGATGTTCACTGCTGCTCGCAGCATTCCAGGCCTGCATCTATAAGGGGAGAAGAAGAAGAACACCATTATTCTTCCCTACCTGTTCAGCAATCCAACTCCTTGATCGCTCCGGAGTCCTCCCTGGAGCTCGTCCTCACCAGCAAACAACATCCTAGGGAGAAGAAAAAGAAGAGGACAATTTAGTAAGCGTTCGTCTTCCGATTCCAATGCTTTTCAGACTCACGCTTACCTACCAAAGATCTCCTGGAATTCGACAACGGTCCGGACATCTTCCACTCTACGTTCCACTTCCATCTGGCCGCAGTTCTTCCAGGAACTTATCTGCGACCAGCAAGGGAAGAATAGCACAGGTTAGCCCGATTCAAAAGACGCTCATAGCGCCGCACTGCGCGCATTCACTTACCTTCTCAAGCACCGCCCTCTCCATCAGCTCGACGTCTTCATCATCCCTTCTGCACCTACGAGAGAAGGAGGAGATTAACAGGTCAACTACTATTGCGGACACACTCTTTAAGAACTAAAGACTTACCTCAAGAGCAGAGTCGCAGCAGGACTGGACTCCTGGGCCCACGCCAGTGAAGGAACTTGGCTGTAAGATGCCGAGCCACGACGCGCCCCTGCACAGAACAGCAGGACGGAGAGCGCACCTTATCGAAATACAAGAACAGATCCACGGCAGAGCGAGTCCCGGGGGAGGTGAATCCAAATCAGAAGCGATCCAGCCAAGTCGGGTGGCATCCCTTTGGATACAAGGTGAGCATTACAGTCCCCTAAACAATATTGTTGAAGCAGGGTTTCCTCTGGTTCTGAATCCAGCTACGATATTATGTCACATCCCAGCGACAACCAAATACTTTACAGTAGTTGATTTAAAGAATGCTTTCTTTTGAATTCGCCTTCATGAGAACTCCCAAGATTTGACCTAATCTTCATATAGAAACCAGCGTTGGGAACATATTACCTCAAGGTTACTGTGAGTCCCCATCAATGTTTAATAGGATCGTTCAGATGGACCTAGGTAACATGCAACTTGAGAGCACAATAATCCAGTAAGTAGATGACATAATAAGGTGTGCTGTGAGACAGAAGAAAAATGCAGAGAGGATTCAGTCCAGTTAATGACAGTCTTAGCAGAAAAAGGATACAAAGTGGGCAAGGAGAAACTACAGTATTGTCAGAAAGAGGTCCTGTATATAGTGCAGCTAATCTCTCAAGAAGAGAGAAAAGTGACACCCGATGTAGCAGAAGCAATCATGAAAACTCTAAGACCTGAGACACTGAGGGAAATGCAGCAATGTTTAGGCCTATGCAATTATTGTAGGGCCTGGGTTGTTGATTACAGTACATATATTAGGCCACTTTTAAAAAGACTCAAAGAAGAGCAGACAAGTAAAAGTGAGATAGTATGGACGGATGAGATGACAGAAGGATTTGAAGAGTTGAAAAAAGGCTATATGTATAGCCCCTGTTTTAGAGATTCCAGACTATATTGAGGAGTTTTATTTATTTTCACGTTCAAATGGAGTTGTGATGACAGTAGTCCTTACGTATAAGACAAGATAAGGACATGGCCATAAACCATTTGCTTATTACAGTGGGATTGTAGACCCAGTAATGAGAGGGCATTACCCATGTGAACAAGCATTAGCTGGTGCTTCTTTTGCAATTGAAAAATCTGCAAGTATTACAATGGGGTGCTCGATGATGTTATTCATTGAGCATTCCTTTTTTGCCATTTTAGAGAACCCTAAATGCACATTGACTCTACAAAGAGTGTCAGGATATGAGGTGATCCTTTCAAATCATTTGATCAAATTTTTTAGATGCAGAGTAGTGAATCCTGCAACATGTATAGCAGAACCAGTGGAAAAGGTGGATTATGTACATGATTGCACAACGTATACTGGCCCTCATTACAAGTTATGCCGGTAGCCATGCCGCAATTTGCGGCATGGCTGCCGGCAAAACCGCATCCGTGTCCGTGTCCTCGGAATGAGGACTTACCGGACCATTCTGAGTCCGGATGGCCCAGTAATTCCTCACTCGAGGACACAGACACGGTTCATCCCCATTCCCATTTCAGCCCCCATAGGGCTGAATGGGAATGGGAGAGGGAGTAAACAACGGGCCATTACGAGATGGCCCATTGTTTGCTCCCTCTTGCCTGCACGTTAAGCATGCCTGGGAAAACCAGGCGTGCATACCGGGTCCCGGAAGGGGAACTTGTAATGTGGTGGAACGGGTTGAACGGCGCCGCAGCCTTTTACGGCGCCGTTTAATCCATTCCGCCAGGGTCGTAATGAGGCCCACTGAGTTTAATGACAATATTCCCCAGGTTAAATAAACCGCTCTAGGAGGGGGGATTTCTATTAATTGATGGTTCTTTCAAAATTGATCAAATGATAGGAGAAAGACATACGGGATCGGCAATAGTGAAGTTAAAACAGAATGGTGACTTTGAAGTAGTGACAAGTGCAAGATTGCCTTTGCATTGTTCAGCACAGGCTGCAGAATTAGTCGGCTTTATTTGCTGCGCTCCAGAGATATGAGGATGAAGAGGTGACAGTGTACTCTGACTCCACCTATGTGACATCAACCGTACATGCAGGATTGTCACGCTGGAAAAGGAGGGGTTTCCTCCGCACAGATGGCACACTAGTGCAACACGCGTCGCTATTGGAGAACCTTATTAAGGTACTAAAGCTCCCATTGGCTATCGCCATTGGTGAAGCGTGCAGCCCATACTGAGGGCAGACATGATTTCTCGCAGCGGTAATGAAGCCGCAGACATTGAAGCAAAAAGAGCACCATATTTCCCCATATTTCTAATTCTGAAGTAGAAAGTGTTAAGGAAATGTCAGAACGATGCATGATGATGAAAGAAGGGTTTAATATGCTATCCATTGTACAGTTCATTGAACTGCAAGGTCGAGCTTCACAAAAAGAGCAAGATCCATGGAAAAGACGGGGGTGTTCTTTATCCCCACAGAGGCTATATGGAGACAAGATGGTACTGGAAATCCAGTTATGCCTCTAGCATTGTTGAAAGTTGCGCTGGATTATCTTCACTATCCCGCGCATTTAACCAGAGAGAGTCCTGCGGCCATGATAGCAGAAGACTGGTTTTTCGCCAGATTTGTTACAATGCAGTGCACAATTTATTGTGAACTGTATTGTCTGTCAGAAATTCACAGCAGGGCACACTTTGCGAACAGTGAGAGGAGCAATACCATGTCCCAATGGTCCTTTTAAGCATTTGAATGTAGATAATGTGGATATGTTGCGAACATACAATGGCTACAGATACATGTTAGTGGTAGTATGTCCCTTTTCTTGATCAATTGAGGCAGGTCTATGCACAAACCCCAATGCCACATATGCTGCCAAGTTTCTTGTACTGTAGATATTTACTAGATGGGGTGTATGCGAAGTCCTACAGTGTGATAATGGGCCGCATTTTGTAAATGAGATGGTTAAAGAAATTACACTTTTATTAGTCATAAATCATAGGTTTTCATCTGATTATCATCCACAGGTGAATGGTATTTGCAAGTGTTTAAACGGACTCCTCAAAGAGAGGATAGCAAAGATAAAGATGACTTTGAAGAAGGGATGTCTGTATTGCTACCCCTTGCCCTATTCGCATTGAGAAACCAGCCTGGCTCAGATCACCACCTGTCTTCTCATGAGTTGGTGATCGTATGCAGCATGAGAGTATCCCTTGCGCCTCCCACTCAAAGAAAAACTGATGCTCATAGTGTATCAAAAACATTAGGGGATGAGATGTATGGTATGACATGATAGGTTATTTATATCGCGCTTAATACCCAAAGGTTTCTAAGCCCGGACCCGGGGATCGAACCTGTGGTGTTTCCTGTCGTCTTGCTTCCAAGATGGGCATGATGCCCCGCAGCTATCCTCCCGAGACTGAATTGATTATTGACAAATTTGACCACCTGTGTTTCTTTTATATCACAACAGATCAAAAATTGGAGGCAAGGGTCGAAGAAGATTTAAGAAGACAACCAAACGATCAACCATATTGAACTTTTGAAACCACTTACTTTGTATACTGGAGACAAAGTGCTCATCAAATGTGTCATTCGCACTTTACACTAGTCCCGTTTGAATGACCATACCTAATAGAGGAGGTGACCCCCACTGCTGTAAAGATTAAAGGAAGACAAACTTGGCTGCATCTGAAAGACATAAAGCTCTACAAACAGAGACCCTTACCTCTCTGGCAACTATTGACAGTGAAGCAAGAGAAGAAATTCCATGCATGCAGACCAGATCGGCTGGCAAGAGCCAACAAGAGTCATCAAAATAAAAACAATTCAGACTTTCGATCATTCCCATGTTTAAATGGAAACAAATAACTTTTCAGTGTTCACAGTATTATCCCTGCTAGGTTTAAGAGACAATGGGCCTCATTACATTGTTGCGGGTCTGGAATCAAGGTGCCAATAAACTCACCGGCACCCTTGTTTCTGGACCGACAAACTATGTGTTTCCCCACCGGAGCTGCTGTGCCCGACTGGTCTGACCCTGCCGGGCGCAATGTTCACTGTAAGCAGACCCTTCATGGAAGCATTGACACCAATAGCAATGATGCCGGTGCTATCGTGTCCCCACGCCCATTGGACTCTATGGAAATGGGGATTAACAAATATACCCGCGCCTGACTTCCTGGCACCGGGAAGTCAGGCACCAGTAAAGAAGAGCATACAACACTTTATGCTGCCTATAACGTTGCACACATTTCTGCATGCTGTTTTTACATTTATACTGTGTTCCTGCCCAGCTCTAGTGAGACAAAACGTTGATCTTGTCACCTTTATTTGGAAATCCAAAGACAGACGCCATTATCCACAGGATCATCATTCTAATAGTGTTACAGTTTCTGTTATAAAAAAAGAGTGGTTACTATAAAAAAAAAAGTAGCAGGAACTAAATATTGATAAAGGAGAATGAGAATTTTCCATTTTTTAAAATGCACCTTGTTGGCAAGAAGACCGCTTAATATGCAAAACGCAGTACAGCACATGAATTATTTTGCAATAGTTCTCGTAGCTACATTTTGTACAATGTGTTGTCTTTATTTCCTTATTCTTATAGAATTTCGTCAAATGATGTTTTATAATATAGATGGAGTGTCCAACAATGAGACATCTATTTCTATCCCTAAAAGCACAAGTGACTTTTCTCTGATATTTCCAAACAAATTAATCATCTTCAAAGGGATGCTGGAGGAGATTATCAGGATACAAATGCATACCTTGATAAGTCAGCCCATTTAAAAATAACCTCTGGTAGCAGCACATGGGTAAGGTGGGGAGGGGAACATCAGATGAGAGTTGACATGAGCACCGCCAGAACATTTATAGCAAGTGAAAGACCTAAACATGATGCAAGTGCCTCTGGCATTTAGCAGCATGCATGAAAGGAGGACAATTTGAAGGGAAGTGGGCGATCCTCTGATGGATGTCAAAAATAATGTCCCCATATGAAGATGCCTCCATAAAATCACAGAAAATGATAAAAGACCTGAGCCCGAAGAGAAAAATGACCCAGAGAACATTGAATGGTCCAAATAAAGGAGAGGTGAAGATTGTTGAACCAAAGAGAGTGGATTGTGCAGACACATGGGAAACACCAAGAGTGCCAGGATGCTGGGAGATACCTCAGCTATTGGGATGGGATGCAGGCCACACTTATTGATGACAGCACCAGTAAAGATAGTGCAAGTAGTAAATGGTGGGAGCCTTAAGGAATGGACCAAGTATTCAAAGTTATTAACATGGGTCAAAGATGAAACAGGACCTGCACCCATATTGCCAGTGAAAAATGCAACACTGTTTCAGAAACAGTGATCAGACCAAAGTTGGAGAAAATAAAGGATGTAGATACATAATTGATGTGCTAGGAATGAAAGGAGGAACTTGCATGCTGATGGACCTCTATTGGGCTTGTGGAGCTCACATGACGGTGCCTCTAAATTGGGGAGGAATATGTTCCATGGTGATAATACATGTTCCTGCATTGGTGGTTCCCCAAAGTGACCTCAACATAGACAACTTTCCGAACAAGGATGGATATCAAAGGAAGAAGAGGTCCCTTAACCTCACCCGACAGAAGAGAGAACATTATTGTTACTCACCACTCCGAAATAGGCCGAAGATGCAGAGAAGTGACCTTGGAGATGATGGTGGTACAAGAATCGATATTCAGCCTTCCATGCCAGCTCCCCTGAGTACAAGACTCAGGCTTCCTCAAAGAGGGGCTCTTTTCCACAATGTACCTCTCTGCTGTTTCAGTTGAGACAGACAGAGGTGTCAATTGAATAAAAGAGCGGGGAGAACACACACCGCCAATACCAATGCTGCAAAGGAATACAAAGATATTAGACAGTGTTGAGGTTAATGCAGGTGATTAGAACAGTTGAATTAAATGGGCAACTACCTAGATAGATATTGGAGTGGAGCTTCCCCAGGGTGGATCTACAAGGAATAACACAAAATGAGTGGAAGTAGTCTAATTCAGTTTCGGTCCCAACTATATATAGAATCGATAACAATTGACCTGAATAAGGATATATTGAGGAAAGGAATCCAGGAAACAGAAGACAACGACAGGAGAAAATAACAAACAGGGAGGTTAGTATAGGGAAGTAGCCCCGGACGGCACGAGGGCCGTACTAGTGCCGGGTTGGTGCAGTTTCAGGAGAGCGTTTATATGCACTTAAGGGCAATCTCACATGAAAGTCACTCAATGTCCCAGAATCCAACAGAAGACAAATATCCAGACAAGTTGTGGAGATAAACAGTTGCAGAGATGGGGATAGCCAATTAAGTCTGTACCTGAGCACACATGTATCCTGAGTAGCTGTAGATAAGATCCGGATAGAAGACAGCAATTTGGCTCTGAGTGCAGAGGCGGCAACCAGGAATGAAGTACCGCAGAAGGGAGCTGATCCAGTAACGTTCCGAGTCAAACAACCAGACGAGCACGACAGGAATAAAGGAGGAGACCAGGCAATCCAGTAGTCAGGCAAGAGGTCAAAACCAGGAGTTCAGCGGAGGAATCGTGTAGGAAGACGCAAAGAGGAAAAGGACGAAACCACGAGTAGCTTGTAACACTAATTAGCAGCAACGAGCCCCTTGGAAGACGTTGGTTTTATAGTCGTAAGAGGGGTGTGTCTTGCCGTACGTCTTCCACGTACAAGAGTCAGCTGACCCGGAGTCCGTCGAAGTTTGTACAGATGCCATGGTAGCCTGTATCTGGTCCATAGAGGAGCTTGTAAAGAAGTCGTACCCTGCAAGGAGGCCCTTGAGGAAGCCTGAAGAGTAACAGCTATTTTTCAGCAAAATCAATAGAAGCTTATCACGCCATTCCAGATGAGCACAAATTGTTTAGTAGGACCGCAGTGATATTTACAGCTATATTCAATAGGTGCATGAATATTGCAATACTAGAGAGAGAGATAGGAAGAACCAGTATATGTAGGTGATCCTGTCTATTTCATATGTGGAGAAAAAGCATATCCCTGGTTGCCTAGAAATTGGGGAGGTACTTGTTACTTAGGGATTCTATTCCCAGGGATATTCCTTTCAAAAACATCAGACATAGCAAAATTATCCAGGGCAAGGCCACGACGAGATGAGGAGGCTGGATTTGTTGCAGAAGATATAGCAAAATCATTTATACCATTTTGGGGACAAGCAATAAATTCATATAACACAACTGTCCAGAATTTTAGAAAAAACAATAAATGGAACAACGGATATATTGTATAATATAACTCTGGCCAAGAGGAGGGTTTGTTAGTTTAGAAAACACCCTACCATAGCATGGACGGTATATTATGTTGGCCGAAAACCAACCGCATCATATGTCTAGCATCGTCGGTACAGAATCGCCAGCATAACCAAAGAGCATCCATTTTGTAACACTAGAATTCGCCATTTTGCAATTTTGCTTTTTCTTGCTCTTCTGTTCTAATGCTGTGCTAAAAGTGAATTCTATTTCGTTCTGCTCATGTACAGAGCAGGGCCACAAGTTACATGCCAAGAGACTAGCCCAGACAGCCTCAACAGCAACACACTGTTCTCCCTCCCTCTCAAGTCCTTGGAAGTAAGCAGAAAGGCATTTAATAACCAAGCAGGTGCCAGCTAGTCTCGCTGAAATGGCAGACAGTGAAAAATAGACAATTAATGGCTTGAATTATGCTCTCCTTTACGGCCCCCCTGTTCCTGGGCCCCTGTAGATCGAGCTAAGCTCTAGCTCACAAATAAAAACCAAGAGATAATAGGGCTTGCAATGTGTCTCTCCTACGAACACAGCTTGCTTGCAGAACAAGAGCACTATGTTCCTTATAACAAAGAATGGTGTCTGCACCTTTGCAGATTGCAACTGTTGCTGAATAAATGTCTTAAACGTGTCATATTTGTCATAATTGTCAATCACCAAACCCTTGCTAAAGAAGATACATTATGCGCGGTTTTCAGTGTGTCACGACTGATAATATGATGGTCGTTTTGTATATATGTGACTGATGTAGAATGTTCGCTCTCTTGCGTCCCACGAGGCCTGGGCAACACACGTTGTGGGACGTGAGATCCGGTCGGCCGACTGAGACTATTTGCTTTGCAATAAACCCTAGATTTTGGGAATTGAACCTTGTGTCTGGTGTATCAGTTAGTGTGTGGTGATTGTGCCTTGTTTCCATGCACAAGGGTCCCCTAGGGGCCCGTCAAAAGATGGCTCCCGAATAGAGACCCTCCCCCATTTGCTCCATCGTGTACATTGAAATTTGAAGAAGGCGGGAAAAACTAATCGAGGACGAGGCTGTCGAGCCGGGATCGAGAGGTGTTCGGGGCACCCCTGTGAAAGTGATGAGAGACTCCTTTGCAGATCTGTACACAACTGATCCCTGATCGACGTGTCCAGCCAGAGAGCAAGAAGGCGAGGGTCCCGAAACAAGGCAGATTGAGCCAGATACGCAGACACGACGATCCTTGGTTGTGTCAGTATACGGACGAATTGCGTCTTCTTGTGAGACAAATTGATTGATCAGGTGAGTCATGCCCCGATTCTAATAGTCCTGATATTGGTTGAGAGTTGCTCTTGCAAGATCAAACGCCTAGAGGAAGGTACGAATAAGATCAAACATGCCTGGGAAATTGTCTTCCTGTCTAGTGGGATTTTTCCACTGCGGTAGACAATCTTTGGAAACTAGTGAGGTTGCGCCACCGGTAGGGTCACCAGCAGTTGAGATGTATGTGAAATATGGAATAGGGGCAATAATGTTTTGTGAAATTTGGCAAAGGCAGACCAGACATGTAGAATATTTGCAATGGCCTAAAAATGGGAGTTATGAGATGGCGCGTATAGATCGTTTGGAATCAGTATTGCTGCGCAAGAAAGCACATCATGCGCCATTTGACGTCATTAGAGACTGGAGGAAGGAAGCTAACCTCCTCTTGAGAAGCAGAGAGAAACATGCGCGTAGGCTCAAATCTAATGCCGATAGAGCGCTAGAACAGGAAGAAAAAGAATGGGATGAGCAAATTAGAAAGGCACACAGAAGTCTCCAAATGGGAATAGATAAAATATATCCTCAACAAGAATTGCATGCATCAGATGTACTAATCAATACGATTTCAAACAAGAAAAGGCAAGAACGTCCCAAAAGTAAGACTGACATTGCCCGTTGTTCAGCTTCAGCCCCAGCCCATCAAGGCTACTCAGCCTCCATTACAGCCTCAGTTACCACTCCCTCTTCCAGTTGTTCCATCTGCACCAGCCCCTCCTCTACACGTGATCCCACTTCCCCCTCCACCTACCGAGCTTGAATCCACAGTAATCAGAGAAGACAGTATGGGAGGAGCGGGGCCTGCACAAAGAGTGTATGCTAGAATAACCCATAGTGCGGTCAGCAAGGAGAGGAGGAAGGAGTTGAAAGAACAGGCAGAAATATATGTAGAAGGAAATTATGAGGTCTCAACGCTGGGGTCGATGTACGATTATAGGAAGCTCAGTGAAAAACAGATACTGTTGGAATGCATGGGGGAATATCTTATGGAGAGATGGAAGCAATTAATTGGTATGGTGCCGCCGCAGAAGTTGCGGGACTTGAATGCCTTTGTGCGTATAAGAGAAAGTGATTCCGATATGAAAGAGCATGTGGACAGGCTTTTTTAATTTAAAAATGAACTTGAATTGTATTCAGATATGTTTTCCATGCCTGGGTTTCGGAACAAGGAGGTAAGAAGAGGGAAACAAGAGGCGGTAGCATACGTACAACAGCAATTTTTTCCGCCATCAAAACAGGTTAGTGAAGAAATGAAAATATGCACACGAGAGGCGCTTAGATGGATTACAGATGCTAGCATCCCTACAATGGAGGTGCATGAAACATTTGATTAATATACATTAGGAATGCAAAGGAAGGCATTACAGGTAATGGTTGAATATTTACAAGACAAATATGTATATAATAAGCAGAGTTGTCCACCTGAAATAATTGCAGTGTATAAGAGAGCATTTTCACGAGATACAGGAGAGATTGCCTTATCCCTTGATTTAGCAATAGTGCTGCATAAGAGAGAGGAACAAGGAAGAACAAGTGCGATATTTCCCATGAGGGAGGTTCCACCCACTTTTGTGCCAAAGGTAGTAATTCCTGGTATTAACGGGGCACCAGCGCAATTGAAAGAAGCACATTATACAGCACAATATATGCATGTCCCTTTCTCCAGACAAGAGGTGAATAATATAAAACAAACGATCCCTGATTTAAGGAAAAATCTGGCGGGATTCTATAAAGAAATTGAGTCCTATTTGAAATCGTCCATTTTCACTATGAACGATATTGACCTATTAATCCCTGTGATTCTCCAAGCAGATATATGAAAACAAATAAGGAAAGTAGACGATCAGGATAGTTTTGGTCAACGTGGGAGAATTTAATAAAAGAGGATGCAGACAGAAAAGCAGGCGAAAAGCCAGATTCAAATATGTCAGCGTTACCAACACGAATAATAGAGAAATTGGAGGTTATAGTTCCAGAAAAGAGAATTGTATGGGACAAACTAACTGCATGCGTACAAGGCAAAGATGAGTTGGCTATGGACTATTTTAACAGATTTGAAGAAGTATATACAGATTTTAGTGGACAGGATTTAAGCACTGAGCCTTGGAAAAGACTATTTGTTGACAACTATGTAAGAGGATTGTTATCTTTGATCCAAAATTTGATAATGACATCTGAAAGTGCATGGCAATCAAAGTCACAGAGTGAGGTATTACACATGACCCAGTATTATGAAAATAGAGTGACTACAGAAAAGGAAAAAGAAGTAAAAGACAGAGTGAATCTAAAAACAAGAGTGTTACTACAAAAGGTAGCGAGTCATAATAGAGGCAGAGGAAATGCACATGGAAGAGGAAATTATTTGAACATGCATGGAGGTCCACTTGGACTAAACCAATGTGCATACTGTAAGGAAGAGGGTCATTGGCGAGCACAGTGCCCACATTTGCAAAATAGGAATGAGAATGGCCAGAGAAGACAGAACAGAGGTCGCCCGGGAGCACCGGGACAGAATAGAATTAATCGCACACAGGAAAATCTAAATAATCAAGGAAATAGCAATCAGAATCAGTACCAGAATCAGCACAATGGAGGTGGGGACGGGAATGTTTTTGATCCTCAATCAAGTACATACTATTCTGGTGAATATACATAGATGATGTATTGTTCTGCTAGGATAGCCCAAGACGGGGGTCGGAACCATTGTCTATTGCCGTTGATCAGAAAGGACCCTACGTAGAAATGAAAGTTGGGAATAAGGAGCACATTTTTCTCATGGACACAGGTGCACAGAAGTGCTCAATAGACCACCACTTGGTTCCAGAGATACCACTGTCAGGGTAAAACAATGTTTCAGTAGAGTTTGCAGGCACCCCAGTAATCAGTCCCATGTCCCAATCAGTACCAATAACACTAGGACCATTCACTGAGTCTTGCCCATTCTTGTTGACGCAGAATTGTGGCGAGAATCTATTAGGTTTAAACTTGTTAAAGAAACTAAGTGCGGTTATTCATTGTTCTCCTAATGGAGTGTTTTTAACAATATTGCCACAAAATATACCAGTCTCCCAGTTCCTATCCAAACCCTTGCCAATTCAAACAGTCCCATTCTTCCATTTCATAAGAAAGGAGGTAATGAAATACTGTTCCGTTTTATAATTGATTTACGCGCGTTGAATAAAGTAGTTGATCCCCAGTTTCCATTGGTCCCAGACGTCACTACCATTTTGACAATGATTCCAGCTTCATCTGCATATTCTAGTGTAGTCGATCTCAAGAATGCATTTTTTAGCATTCCAGTACACTAGGATAGCAGATACATATTTGCTTTCACACTAGGAGGGCATTCATTCACATTCACACGAATTCCACAAGGTTACACTGAGAGCCCGTTAAAAGAACAACTAGACATGCTAGAACTACCAGCGGGTTGCGTACTATTGCAGTACATAGATGACCTGTTAATTGCTGGTGAAACAGAAGAAGTTTGTAAAAAGGGAACTGTTTTGTTATTATCGCATTTAGCAGAACATGGACATAAAGCTTCTTTAAAAAAATTCCAGTATTGTCGAAAGAAGGTGGCCTATTTCGGCTACCTACTTTCGAAAGAGGGAAGAAGACTGACACCAGAAAGAGTAGAGAGTATCTCTGTTATGCCTATTGCAAAGTCACAGAAGGAAGTCAGATCCGTGATAGGCATGGCAATATATTGCCACCAATGGATAGCACATTTTGCAATGATTTTAAAGCCAATGGTGGCATTGACAAAGAAGGATGTTGCTTTGCCTTTGCTATGGGGCGAAGAATGTCAGAATGCATTTGATCTGCTCAAAGTTGCTTTGTGCCCAGCTCCAGTTTTGGGCACACCAAATTATGAAAATGTTTTCAAATTATTTGTACATGAGAATGAAGGCTGTGCGCTGGCTGTTTTGACACAGGAACAAGGAGGAAGAAATAGAGCATGCAGTTATTTTTCTTCCGCGCTGGACCATGTAGCATGCGCTTTGCAGCGTTGTTTGCTAGCTGTTGCTGCAGCTGCCGCGTCAGTGAAACAAACCGAAGGGATGTTGTTAGGGCATTCTGATGGCGCCACACGCAATAGACGTTCTCTTTAACAGAACGCAGATGAAACACCTCACATCAGCTAGATTGACTAGATATGAAATTGTCCTGTTTGCACAACATATTCAAATTCAGAGGTGTTGCACTTTGAATCCTGCAGAATTAATGCACCTTCCCAGTGAAGATGTAGGTGAGAATGAATCACCTCCCCATGATTGTTTAATGGTTACTGAAGAAGAAACTAAAGAAAGAATTGACTTAACAGACATCCCACAGAAAGAGCCAGATGGAGAACTGTTTTGTGATGGTTCCTGTTTTAAATTACCTGATGGCACATCAACTGCTTCCTATGCCATTACGACACTAACGAATATTGTAGAGAGCAAAAGGATCCCATACAATTCAGCGCAGGCAGCAGAGATAATAGCATTGAGATCATGTGAAATTTCTGAAACTCTAAATGTAAATATACATACTGACAGTCAGTATGCATTTGGGGTGGTGCACAATTTTGGCTGGCTCTGGGCTGAGAGGGGTTTCCTAATATCACATGGAACCAGAATCCAATATGGCCCTTTGATAGCGTGATTGCTGTCTGCACTTACATGTCTGAAGGGACTGGCAATAATGAAATGTGAAGCACATAAGAAAATAACATGTAAGGTGGGGGAAGGAAACGCATTTGCAGACAAAATTGCAAAACAAACTGTCACTGATCTAGGCACACAAATGTTGGTCGTACAGTTAGAACAAGTGCCCTGCATGATAGAGGATGGGATTGCTACCGTCAAAGAAATGCAGGCGGATGCAACTGCTGATGAAATAAACGGGTGGGCTGAGGGCTCTGCAGAATTAGACTTGGAAGGTTGCTGGGTGGACAAGGAGAGTAGAAAATGGATGCTGCCCAATTTCTACATAACTGCAATGGTCACCATGGGCCACAGTCCCATGCACATCTGTGCGAAAAAAAAATTGTTCAGCATTTGGCTACAGTATGGCAGAACACGCACATAAGAAAAAATGTGGAAAGACTAGTTCAGAATTGTATAACATGTCTGCAAAACAATATTGGAAAAGGAACAGCTACTCCAAGAGATAGTTTTGCCCCCCCCTCTATGCCCTTTGAGGTGATCCATTTTGATTTCATAGAAATGGAAAGATGTCAGAACCTAAAATACATCCTGGTGGTAGTGTGCGCGTTCATTAAATGGGTAGAAGCATATCTGCTGAAGGACTGCACAGCCATGAGCACTGCTAACGTAATGCTGAAAGAATACTTTTCCCGATTCGGCCTGCCATGGGTCATCTGGTCAGATAACGGCCCGCATTTTTTTGCTGCCATGATATTACAGATTTGTGCAGGCCTCCAGATTGATAAACAATTCCATTGCGCCAGACACCCAATGAGTGCTGGCTCTGTTGAGTGCCAAAATGGCATACTAATGAATAAAATAAGTAGATTCTGTGCAGGGAGTGAGCTGAGATGGACGGATGCATGGCCTTGAGCTTTGTTGTGCATGCACACATCTGTGCAAGCAAGGAGTGGACTCTCCCCATACGAGATCATGATGGGGAGACCTGCTCATGTTTGGTGTGCGCCGCAACCCAGGCGGTTCAGTGAATTTGAATATCCTGTGCTTAGTACATATTGTAACATTTTAATACAGAAGCTTCATTTGATTCATCAGCAGATGCAGGAGGCTCGTCCCGTCAGATATAATAGCCTGGGGCATTGTCTGCCACCAGGAAGCTGGATCCTCATTAAAAACTTTGAAAGTAAGTCATTGCTTGCACCAAGATGGCATGGACCCTATCAGGTTCTCCTGGCTACACAAACTGAAGGACATCATTGCCAGTTCTCTGCCGCAAATTCTGCCTAAACCTGAGACAAACCCTGAAAAGTTTGCTAAAAAGGAGAGAGGGCTAAGAAAGCCCCAACTTTGCACAGCTGAATCTGCATTGCCACAGGTTGACACGAAACCTGCATCGACACTTTGGCACCCACCGTCACTTGCTGTGCCACAGGCTGACTCCGAGCCTGAATCTGGGAGTGCACATGCACTATTCATCGATCACACAGTACCTGGAGCAATACGGTACAACCTACGTTCTCAAAATGGAAAAGTGATCTGATCTTCGTGTTCATTTTGTTGCCTCTATTTCCCATCACGGATGAAGTGGGAATCGGAGGCCTAGGGGAGTGGAGCATGGGGGTTGTGCCAATCTAACAGCTCTGGAACGCAGCTTCCCAGTGCTATCTTTGAAAATAAAAATCCATGTGTTGATCACCCTGTGCGAATGAGCGAGGCTCACATGGTACAAAGGCAATTGATGATTGCTCTGGAGTCCTTTGAGCAATGTGCAGAAGCACAATAATCTTGCCTAACATTTAGCAATCCAGGCTGCCGAGAACTGGCCTAAATACTTTGATAACATTTTCAAACGTACTGGTATTTCAACGAGTGCAGCGGTGAGAAATATTCACAACTAACATTGTTGGAGGAGAAGAATCAAGAAGATGCCTATACCTGCTTCTGCCCCCACCTGCACCAATGCTGATGATGTAGTAGATATAGAGACGATAAAAGTACAGAGAAAGAGTTGCCGTAAAAGATGTATGCTAATTATCACAATATTCATGTGCATTATGAGAATACTTGCACCAATATCAGTAGTCCTGGCATTATGGTATTTAGAGTAAATACATCCATTAGGGGTATTCTTGCCTATTAGTAATGCTTCTGTCACTGAAAGCCAAGTCCATGTAATCTCTTACACATTATCCCCAATGGAAGAAAGACACATGGAAGGTTATGGAAATAACACGTTACTTTTGATAATGAACATTACACACTCAATCCTGAGAAAAAAAAACAATTGTTGGGTGTGCACACATATACCACAACATGGTGGAAAGGGAACAGGGTGGTATGTGCAGCCATTGCCGTTAAGTTCAGCATGTTATGCATCACTAAGTATGCTATATTATGGGAAATGGAATAAGAGTGAAGCGGGTCGATTAGACAGGACAAACATTGACGAATTTGAAAAAGTGATAATGGAACCTGTAGGTTGCTCCATATTCAATATAGCAAGGGTAATAAAGCCAGTAGTAAGTGCCCTATAAATCATCTGTAATCACGTTTCACGTGAACCCGCTAGGGAATAAAGATGCAGTGCCCCCCTCGTATACAATAAATTACAGCCCTTGCAATGTTCCATTTTGCTTGCGGAAGAAAGGCTCCTATTCAGTAGGAACATTCAATAGGTGCATGAATATTGCAATACGAGAGAGAGAGAGAGAGAGAGAGAGAGAGAGAGAGAGAGAGAGAGAGAGAGAGAGAGAGAGGAAGAACCAGTATATGTAGGTGATCCTGTCTATTTCATATGTGGAGAAAAAGCTTATCCCTGGTTGCCTAGAAATTGAGGAGGTACTTGTTACTTAAAGATTCTATTCCCAGGGGTATTCCTTTCAAAAACTTCAGACATAGCAAAATTATCCAGGTCAAGGCCATGACGAGATGAGGAGGCAGGATTTGTTGCAGAAGATATAGCAAAATCATTTATACCATTTTGGGGTCAAGCAATAAATTCATATAATATAAGGCAACTGTCCAGAATTTTAGAAAAAACAATAAATGGAACAACAGATATATTGTATAATATGACAATAGCAATTAGATTAATGGCACTTCAAATTAGAATGGCTCTTGATATAGTTTTGGTTGACCGTGGGGGGGTTTGCAAAATCGTGGGGTCGTCATGCTGCGTATTTGTAAGTGACTCCTCCCCTACAATCAATTTTTGAAGCAATAAAGAAGTTACACGTCCTGAGCTCTGACCTACATCCCCCAGCAGGTAGTTGGGAACTGAACATAAACTCCTGATTCTGGGAATTATTATGCTCATGGGTATGGAAAATAGTTGCAATTTTAGCAGCAGTTTTCAGTATCTTCCTAACATGTTGTTGCTGCATACACTGTCTAACAATAATTTGCACTGAAGTAAGTGATGAATGCATACACATGGTGACACAAAAAAGAACTCCCAAAGTGAATACAATCACGAACCACGAAATGCAAACTGTGAAACAATTCAAGTCTATTAATATTGATGATGATGATGAAGATTACAGCAGTATGCAGAGTTCAGAATCAGATACATGGTCAGAGGAAGACGCAATGTATGGTTGATGTGTTTGGCTTACGGCCAAGAGGAGGGTTTGTTAGTTTAGAAAATACCCTACCATAGCATAGACGGTATATTATGTTGCCGAAAACCAACCGCATCATATGTCTAGCATTGTCGGTACAGAATCGCCAGCATAACCATAGAGCGTCCATTTTGTAACAATAGAATTCACTATTTTGCAATTTTGCTTTTTCTTGCTCTTCTGTTCTAATGCTGTGCTAAAAGTGAATTCTATTTCGGTCTGCTCATGCACAGAGCAAGGCCACAAGTTGCATGCCAAGAGACTAGAGCAGACAGCCTCAACAGCAACAAACTGTTCTCCCTCCCTCTCAAGTCCTTGTAAGTAAGCAGAAAGGCATGTAATCACCAAGCAGGTGCCAGCTAGTCTCGCTGAAATGGCAGAAACTGTAGAAATAGACAATTAATGGCTTGAATTATGCTCTTCTTCATGGCCCCCCTTTTCCTGGGCCCCTGTAAATTGAGCTGACCTCTAGCTCACAGATAGAAACCAAGAGATAATAGGGCTTGGAATGTGTCTCTCCTATGAACACAGCTTGCTTGCAGAACAAGAGCAATATGTTCCTTATAACAAAGAATGGTGTCTGCTCCTTTGCAGATTGCAACTTTTGCTGAATAAATGTCTTAAAGGTGTCATATTCATCATATTTGTCAATCACCGAACCCTTGCTAAAGAAGATACATTATGGGCGGTTTTCAATGTGTCACAACTGATAATATGATGGTCTTTTTGTATATATGTGACTGTTATAAAATGTTCGCTCTCTTGTGTCCCACGCGATCTGGGTAAGACACGTTGCGGGACGTGAGATCCGGTCGGCCAACTGAGACTATTTGCTTTGCAATAAACCCTAGATTTTGGGAATTGAACCTCGTGTCTGGCGTATCAGTTCGTGTGTGTGGTGATTGTGCCTTGTTTCCATGCAGGAGGGTCCCCTAGGGGCCCATCAGGCACGTAATTGATGTGTCAGGAATGAAAGGAGGAACCTCTATTGGGCTTGTGGAGCTCACATGAAGTTGCCTCTAAATTCGGGAAGAATATGTTCCATGGTGATAATACATGTTGCTGCATTGGTGGTTCCTCAAAGTGACCTCAACATAGACAACTTTCCGAACATGGATGCATATCAAAGGAAGAAGAGGTCGCTTAACCTCACCCGACAGAAGAGAGAACATTATTTTTCTGCAAAATTAATAGAAGCTTATCACGCCATTCCAGATGAGCACAAATTGTTTAGTAGGACAGCAGTGATATTTACAGCTATATTCATGCGAGGCACTGTAGAAAACACCAGGTGGTTACAAATCACAAGATGGGAAGTTCTACAAACAATTAACACAACAATAAAGGGATTTAATGTGATTAAAGAAGAAAGGAGGGCTATCAGACTCATAACCCTCCAAAACAGGTATGCCCTGGACTTAATTACAGCAATGGAAGGAGGTGTTTCCACAAAGATTGTGCCTTCTTGCTGTACATACCTGCCCATGATGGAGAAAATGGAACATTGACAGAGGCTAAAACTCTATCATCAACCCTACGTATGAAATGGTGAGAGAAGTAGATGAAACCAAAGAAGTTGAAGATTCGTTTTCATACCTGTTCTCATGGGTTCCAACCTGGCTGGCGAATGCATTCAAGATACTGATAGCAACAGTAGTGATAGTATTGCTGGGATTCTGACTCCTAAGAACAATCATAGGACAATGTAAGAAGACAGAGGTTGGAATTAAGATAATGATCGATGTGAATGCTGTGAATGATGAACACACATACAAACCGACAACACAACCCGTGAGAACCTGAAAGGAAGCCCTATGGCACTCCCAGGAATGTTTTATTATTACATGGATCATTAGAATTATATGCGACGTTGGGTATTTTGTTCATCGACTGGGGAGTGTTGCCATATGACCTGGAGTGTGGATGAACACATAAAGAATGCAGGTGACCTGAGGGAGGTGATAAAGATATGGATTTCGAAGTAACCACAGTTTGAAGAAAATTTAGGAGGTGGTCGGGGACTCGACCAGAGGGGGGAATGTAGAGAGGAAGATGTGAACATCATTTATAGAGCCCACCCTCTCACCTCCATCATACTGGAAGAATAGCAAGAAAGCTCTACATTTGATATCTGGTATAATCCCAATACCACATCAAAGGTATGAGAGACTCTGTGCGCTCAGACAACCGTATTGAAGGTACCCTCAAAATGATGCGGTCGACATGAGCCTACAAACATCACTGGATATAGAAGAACTATAAGTGAAGTCTGGCAGATGTAAAGTGACGCCACTAAGATTGAAGATACTTGGATGCACCAAACTCGATGTATGGATATCTAAACAAAAAGAAAAAAAAATGTGATTCAAGTATGGAAGTAAATATATGGAATAGGCCAACATGACCGTATTCAAATTACTGACCCCACCAAAAGGCCTAAAACACATACCAAAAAAGGTTTGAACTACCAAAAGTTTGAACTTTTTGTGGTATTGGGTCTTTTGGTGGGGTCGGTAAAAAAAATAAACACAAAGGCTGCAGGGGCTGTGGGGGTGCCCCACGCAACACCCCGCTCACTATACTATATAGTATAGTGAGCGCGGGTTGCGGGGGACACCCTCGCAGCTCATCCGATTAAAAAAAAAAAGAAAAAAGCCGGGGGCTGTGGGGGTGTACCCCGCAACACCCCACTCACTATACTATATAGTATTCTGAGCAAGGATTGCAGGGGACACCCCTGCAGCTCACCCGATCATAAGTTACAAAAATAAAAATAAGAAAAGAAAAGGACCCTGCGGCGCCGGTTCCCAATCACGGAAGTGAAAGGGAACCAGCACTGCATGTAAACAGTGCATCAGAAGGAAAGGTAAGTAGGGGGCGTGGGGTGTGTTGGGGGTGGGGTTAGGGTGTGGGTGGGGATTGGGTAGGGGTTTGTGCACATCGGGAATGTTCAGGGGAGAAATGACCAAAGATTATTTCGAACAAGTAGTCTTCAGTCATTTCTCCCTCGAACATTTCCTTTTGCGGACAAATCACACAGATTCAAATATATATGCAAATATGAAGAAAACCATATACAATAAGAAGATGAGTGATGAGAGATGTAATACATGTGTATATGCAGAAACACAATGTAGATGAGACATATAGAAGCTTCCTAAAGTGGGAAACTGAACGTGAGTAAAGCAGCCATGCTAAGAAAATGGACGTCAGCATCGTATAATAGTAAGTAAGAAGCTTTGAGAAGGGAAACAAAGGCTGCAATGTTGACAGGCACTGGAATGCCCATTTGGTCAAGAAGAAAGGGTATTTGCTTGGCTCGGAATCAAGGATGCCACAGCACGAGCAACTACATTGCTCACAAGGAGTCGAAGATGATAAACTACATACACAGGACATATTTCTCCTAGATTAAGTAAGGGAATGAACAGTTGTGAAGTGCCCAGTATTGTTCAATTAAACATGTAAAAAGCACAAGCAGAATTGAGCAACCAAGTCTCCAAATAGCGAGGAGAGTAATATCACATAATTGAATCAAATAGCATTAAATCAAAATAGCAAAATTGGACAAAATCTTGGTCTCTTCACACGTGATTCAGGACTGGAAAACATATAAATAAAGCTCCAGACAAACATAGCAATGTACCTTCACTCCCTTTAAAGTTAAGAGGAAGAGAACAGTCAGCAAGGTCAACTACAAAGAAGAAGCCTTGGCTTAGGGCCTGAGGAGAGAAGGTGGTCTAATTAGCTAAGAAAGGCAGTTGTCTGCCATTGTTCTCTCGCACCTTGGTTGTGTTGCTTTTGTGCTGCTGATGAGCCGAATGTCCGAGGTTGGTAAGACAATCATGAGGGCAAATGCAATGGTGGACCACACATTGTTGCAAAGGCCTATCCACTGCTGGTATTACATTATTATCTGTATTTAACGTAGTTAGAGGTGTTTCAAAGCATGCCTGCCATATAAGGGGTATCCAATGATGATACTAACACTCATACAAACTATTTGTATACATTTCCCTTAACCAAGCCCTCCACCCAGTACGTCGTCACTGTTAGCCATGTAGGATGACATGATAGCTGACATATGTCGAGGTATAAAACCTTTTGTGAAACTGAAATGCATTGTGAGTGTGGGAGCGACAATCTGTTTTTTCACCAGGTTTCCCTACTTTATTCAATTGATAATAAAGTAGTATTTTGCCATATTCTTTCAGTCTGTCTGGTTATTTGGGCATGAGATCATTTATTGTGGTAATCCCATTCGGCACTTGGAACACTCCAGGTGCTATTGCACACCTCCCTCTCTCTCGCACTCCCTTGGGACCTTTTCTGCCTAACCCAGATTTCCCATAATCCCTGGATTGTCATTAGAGATTGGTAACCCCTATTACCTAATAAGCTGCCTGACTACTTGTGGTGGCCTAATGGCAAATGCCTTCGGCCTCATTGTCCCTCTGGGATTCCCTAGGAGTCCCACAAAAATCACAATAGTATCTCAACTAAGTTGAAGTACCTTCCTTCCAAATACCCTGGTTTCACTTCCCCCTTCCTCACATGCCCTAATACTTCTCTCACTGAGTCTCTCTCTCTCTCTCTCTCTCTCTCTCTCTCTCTCTCTCTCTCTCTCTCTCTCTCTCTCTCTCTCTCTCTCTCTTTATCTCCCCTTTCCTTCCGCCTACTCTCTTGCCTGCTACTCCACCCACCGTCTCTGCTATCTTTCCCTCACAGTCCCTCCGCTCTCCCGCTCTCTCTTGACTGTTTACCTCCACACTACGATTTTACTCTCCATAACTGTCTCCCTCTCTCTACTAACCACTACTCTCTCCCTCAACGACCCACTATTACTCTCTACTCCCACTGCTCTCTACTCCTCCCTCGGTGCTGCAACTAGAGTGTGCTACACTCCCTCCTCCCAGTACTACACTCCACCCGATGACACTCCCATCTGACTCCACCCAACCCTTCTCTATAGTCACTTCCTTTCACTCTCTCACTCACCCTTCCCAATCACCCTCCCAACACTTTCTCTTGGCAACCAAAACCCCACCTTGCACATGCTCTTGAAAGCACCCTTCCTTATTCCTCTGCACCATCCTTTCTCTTAGTCCTCCTGCTCCTTCCTTGACCACACTCGTTCAACCCACACTGACCTGTCTGTACCACCCCTTCTGTCTCTGCCATTGGCTCACCCCGTCACCTAGTTTCCGGGGCCAACCGCTGGCTTGCTTTCCCCCAGGGGCCAGGTTTAAATCAGCACGAAACCTACAACAGGCTTTAAGCCCTGCCCCCTTTTCACTTGCGGGTCCTCTGGCGTTTGGTATTGGCAACCTGTTCAAAATACAGTTAATTTCAGAGTGTGTATGTTGGCTGGCACCTGACATGTATATCAAAAGGGGCACCTGGCTACGCCCTGATATGTCCAGGTGGGTATACAATATTATCACACAAAGAATCAGGCTGCGAGATCACATATGAAGTCGTCAAATGTCTTACTACACACTCACGACATATACTGACTCTTCGTAGTAAGTCAACACAAGTCTTTGACCCTAAACAAGGTGGACATATTATAACATTAGAACAATGGTAATACCATCAAGCACTATCCAATTCAGTTGAATGGTTCTTAATGGTACTACCATTGTTCGAATTTTATAATATGTCTACGAAGAGTCAACATATGTTGTGAATGTGTAGTAAGACATCTGAGGACTTCATATGTGATCTCGCACCCTGATTTTTTGTGTGATAATATTGGCACCTGACAGGGCCAGCTCACCAAATATGCTGGTCATGAATGTCTGTGCCAGGACAGCACGGACTGTGGGCCTCATTCCGAGTATGGCGGTAAGGGATAGCGGCCACCGGTAACGAGACCGGTGGCGGTATTCCCTTACCGCCATACTCCGAGTTCCCTCTGCGCCCTCGCCCTTAACGCCTGCTTTGAGCAGGTGTTAAAGTCGAGGGCGCAAAGGGGCCTCCAAGCCAATAACGGTGACCGTAATGAACGGTCACCGTTATTTGCATCTTCCCCATTCCCATTGAGCCCTATGGGGGCTCATTTGGGAATGGGGAAGAGCCTTGGTGAATGGGGAATTACCGCCCCGCCAACCTTGGAATGGGGCAGTAATTCCGCCATCCACCAAGGCGCTGCCGGTCCGGGTACGGCGTCAACCAAGGCGTTAATAGCGCCATTGGTTAGCGCCGTACTCGGAATGAGGCCCAGTGTATTTGCTGGCTGATACATGGTCTGTTCCGCGGTCCCGCTGAATGGATGTTTTAATCCCTAGCCCATGTCCATGTCACTTAGAGCGTCTAGAATGCTTGACGTCTGTATCGCTTCACGTCCTTGACGTTCCTCACCGGTTCTCTCCCGGCTGGGTTGCTAGCTCTCACCGCCATGCCTTCTGGGAAACGTAGTCGTGTGGGGCAAGAAGAGACAAACTGGTGAGCATTGTGCACAACAGGTATGCACGAGAAAAGATGGTACTCAGTTTGTTTAAGCAGGCACACGTTGAAGGGACCCAGACTGGTGCCCACCCAACTTCCACATTCCTCCTATGGGGCAGTACTGGCTCTGGGAACCCACTGCCCCATGTTGAGATGGGTCACCATCCCTTCTTGACAGGGGCTGTTCCTTGAGCGCGTCACAATTAATAAAGGCAGAAAGAGATGATTACGACATGTTCCCATGTTTAACCTGTGACTTGGGTGTACTTGTCCCCTGAGCTGGTTACACATGCGTTTGCCCTTTTGACATTAAATAGTTAATGAATGCTTGCACTGACCCTTAAAATGTGTCAGACCAGGTGCAAATAATAAAACGTGTTCTGAAATTGGCACACGCTTGCTTGAATCATTCCAGACACAGACTGATTTGACCTCGTATCCTCATCTTAACTAAAAACCTCAGACATGTTCTGGCTTCCACTTTTTACAAAATATCCTAAATCGGGGAAGTTCGTCAAAATACGCCAGACGGAAAGCTAAGCGTTTTGGAGTATGCATGCAAAGACTCGCCCATGCCAGGCTCAATGTGGCCCACAGGGCAAGAGGTCAATGCCCAAACAGCAGGCCCAACATGCTAGTGTGGGTCCATGGGCCAAAGGGGGGCAGTCTTTTGGTCATAGTGGGCCAGATTGTTGACCAAAGTGGCCAGTTTCTTCACTGTCCAGCTACTAGTTTTGACCAGTCTTATCCCACACATTTTCTTTACCAACACATTTTACGAACAAACTCCACATTGTGTACCACACAAACTGTCACAACAAGAATAAATTGCCATGTGCCAATGCCGGCCACTATTGGTCACGTTTTCATTGCTGACGCAGCCAATTCCATGCCCCACTGTCAGGCCCCAGTCCATCCCTGGCCAAGGCCCAGTTCCAACATGTACTGACTGGTAAAGTCAGGAAATAAATAAATAAATAATACAAATTACATTTAAATAAAACCGCCCAATCAAGCTGCAGAGTGGTGAAGCCTACACTGCTGTGGTGCCAGGGGATGTTGGATGATCGGGGAGCGGGGCCATCCATTCATAGGAAAAGCGAAACACCATGGACAGGCAAAGGACGATTCATTCTTTTGACGTAGTTTGTAATGAGAACACAAACTCGTACCGCGGGAAATCAATCAGCTTTTTGCTGGGATGCATTGGTTTTAATGTGCTGGCCTCCGTCTGCTGGCAATGTCTCCGAGCAAAGAGTTTTTTTTTTTTCTTTTTACATGGCTCTGGAAACTTTTTACTTTATAGTTGCAAGAGGAATATTACGCCATTGGGAACAAAGCAATTTATTTAAACAATTTATGATCTGCAAAGTGGGCTTTGGGCAAGTTTGGAAGGGCCGTGTCGCAAACGGCTGGAAAGATTTGAAGCGGGGGAGGGGGGGTAGAAAAAAACCAACCTGCATTTTTCAGCAAGGAATCAAACTTCACTCCGCGCAAAGGGTCCTCTGTGCAAAGCCATTGCATCCACAAGCCCTTCGGCTACAGTGCTCATCAACAGGGGCGCAGAGAAGAAAGACTGTTGCCAGCTTCAGCGTGCGCCAAATACTTCAGAAACTAAAGACTTGTCATGTCAGAAAAAGGTGCTAAATGGGGCAAGGGACCCGTGTGTGAACATGTGGTACCATACAATGTAGTTCTATGTGAAAGTCTTGCCAGCGAAAACCTGGCTAGTGGGTCAATGTTTTGACTCCTGAAAGGGTCTCAGTCTTGGTTGATGTGGAGGGGGGGCGGAAAAAGGCCTCCACAGATTCCAGCCACATCCACTGATACTTCTGACTACAGCATCTGCCTGCCACCGCCACTGATTCTTCTGACTACAGGCTCTGCCAGCCAGATGCACTGATTCTTTCCAGTACAGGGTCAGCCAGCCACATCCACTGATTCCGCAGAGTGCTGGGTCTGCGAGGAGCTACACCCACTGATTCTCTTCAGTGCAGGGTCAGCCAGCCACATCCACTGATTCCGCAGAGTGCTGGGTCTGTGAGCTACATCCACTGATTCTCTCCAGTGCAGGGTCAGCCAGCCGCATCCACTGATTCCCCAGAGTGCTGGGTCTGTGAGCTACACCCACTGATTCTCTCCAGTGCAGGGTCAGCCAGCTGCATCCACTGATTCCCCAGAGTGCTGGGTCTGTGAGCTACACCCACTGATTCTCTCCAGTGCTGGGTCAGCCAACTGCCTCCTCTGATTTTCCCGAGTGCAGGGTCAGCCAGCCACATCCACTGATTCCCCAGAGTGCTGGGTCTGCGAGGAGCTACACCCACTGATTCTCTTCAGTGCAGGGTCAGCCAGCCGCATCCACTGATTCCCCAGAGTGCTGGGTCTGTGAGCTACATCCACTGATTCTCTCCAGTGCAGGGTCAGCCAGCCGCATCCACTGATTCCCCAGAGTGCTGGGTCTGTGAGCTACATCCACTGATTCTCTCCAGTGCAGGGTCAGCCAGCCGCATCCACTGATTCCGCAGAGTGCTGGGTCTGTGAGCTACACCCACTGATTCTCTCCAGTGCAGGGTCAGCCAGCCGCATCCACTGAGTCCCCAGAGTGCTGGGTCTGTGAGCTACACCCACTGATTCTCTCCAGTGCAGGGTCAGCCAGCCGCATCCACTGATTCCCCAGAGTGCTGGGTCTGCGAGGAGCTACACCCACTGATTCTCTTCAGTGCAGGGTCAGCCAGCCGCATCCACTGATTCCCCAGAGTGCTGGGTCTGTGAGCTACACCCACTGATTTTCTCCAGTGCAGGGTCAGCCAGCCGCATCCACTGATTCCCCAGAGTGCTGGGTCTGTGAGCTACACCCACTGATTCTCTCCAGTGCAGTGTCAGCCAGCCGCATCCACTGATTCCCCAGAGTGCTGGGTCTGTGAGCTACACCCACTGATTCTCTCCAGTGCAGGGTCAGCCAGCCGCATCCACTGATTCCCCAGAGTGCTGGATCTGTGAGCTACATCCACTGATTTTCTCCAGTGCAGGGTCAGCCAGCCGCATCCACTGATTCCCCAGAGTGCTGGGTCTGTGAGCTACACCCACTGATTCTCTCCAGTGCAGGGTCAGCCAGCCGCATCCACTGATTCCCCAGAGTGCTGGGTCTGTGAGCTACATCCACTGATTTTCTCCAGTGCAGGGTCAGCCAGCCGCATCCACTGATTCCCCAGAGTACTGGGTCTGTGAGCTACACCCACTGATTCTCTTCAGTGCAGGCCCCGATGATGAGGCAATCGTGGCGATTCTGTGGAGCCAGCATGACTTTGTTGTCTCTACCAAGAGATTATGAATCCCTCCAGGCCGGGTGTTGCCCTCTCCCCACCCCCAGAATACCATTTACGACAGCATATTTGGTCTTGCAAGCAATATCATAATGGTGCGGCGGGCGGGGTTGTGGGTGCTAGGGGGGAGCACAGTAGTCTGACAGGAGCAGGAGTATTCGCGCACAGGCACTTACTTGTTTTTATTGCATTCAGCACATGAATGTTGAGAATCCGTGTGCCACATCCAGGGGGTGCCAAGGCAGATGGACACTCACACCAGGTGTGCCTAATTGACATGCCTGAGGCTGTAGATGGGCAAAGTCAGGGCCCCTTTGTATGTCTTTTTTATGTGAATGTTTCATGGTAAAACAATTAACCTTCAACACCATAGAACTATATAGTATTTATTACACGTATATTAAATATACATTAGGATCATACATACGTGTCGTACTAATTGAACGTTCAGGCCTTCCTACGCTTCGTAATACATCTATGGGCAATTCTACAGCTCATTGATCCAAATAACAGTAAGAAATACAATGTCTGTGGGAGCACGTGCACGCCCATTTTAAGGGCTTACTGATTAGAGGGTCATTTCATTAAGATCAATTTCCAAAGTTCATAAATTGCTTTAGACAATACGATAAATCCCCTGTATACCACGAAGAGCCCAACGTCATCTTCCACTGTTATGGACAAGTCGCCATCCTGTTTACTGTTAAACGTAAAACATGGCTTTTTTTAGTGCAGAACCCGGAGTTAAAAAATGTATTTCTTCCAGTGAATTCTGGCATAATCAGAACATTCTTTCTTGAGCGGGTAGTTTATGCAAAGCAATTGCAGGGTATTCGCAAGATACATACTAGCAGTTGTTTATTTATAGTGGCAGCTAAATAGTTAGCCAGGGCAAGGTCTGCAAATGATTGTCTAGAAATGCCCTGCTTTATATAATCACCCAATGTGGCCAACAATACATTGTTGTTGCAGATCATCATTCTAATTAAAAGTAGGCTCTGTTTAATGCTTACATAGCGATGTCAGGCCTAGTACTAATCGTATGGCCTCAAAAGGAGGGCCCTTTCGTAATCCCAATGCAGATCGCCATAGATTACTTTCCAAGACCATCAACCATATCACCTCATTGGCCTGGAAGACCGCTATTGCATGTAGGATGCTAGTCATTAGGCAGGTGCAGTACACTTTAAATGCACCAATAATTAAATAACTTCCTACTTTCTGCATACAGTGTTTAATTGCCAGAAATGTATTTTTAGCCATGTAGCTTCTACATTTTAAATTCATGTTGTTACTTCCTAACAGTGCTTCAAGACAGATACATTGTTCTGTGCACTGTAACTTTGGCTCATCCAAAGTGTAATTATTTGTGTTTTTACAAGATCTTGTCAGCAAATCATACTTTTTATTTTAGTGTGATTTTAAGGTGGTTTTGTCTGGAATAGTCAGCCATGATACGCAGATATAGATTGTTGGAGCCCTCTTGCCATGCAATGCAATATCACAACACCATCCGCATACCCCAGGCATTGGGCCTCATTACGACTCAGGCGGTAAGGGGTTTACGGCGGCGTAAACAGCGCCGACCCTTACCGCCTGATTCCGAGGTCCCTTAGCGCCATGGAGGTTTTAACACCTGCTGGTGTTAAAATCCATGGCGCTAAGGGACCTTGATGTTAATTACGCCACCGTAATTTACGGTGGCGTAATTAACGCCTTCCCCACTCCCATTATGCCCTATGGGGCAAAAATGGGAATGGGGAAGGGTAAATGGGGATTGGGGACTTACCGCCCCGCCAACCTCGGAATGGGGCGGTAAGTCCGCCAACCACCATGGCGTAAACGTAGTTTACGCCATGGTGGTAAAGGTACAACCCAGGCGGTAACTTACCGCCTGGGTCGTAATGAGGCCCATTGAGCATGAAAGTCATTAATCCTGCAAGCCTAGCCATTGTGTATGAAGGTTGTTGTACTATCAAAACTGGACTACTGTAACGCCCTTTACGTAGGAGCCAACAAATATGTCACAAAGAAAATCCAGACCTTGCAAAAAAATGCTCTCAGACCAGCGCTTAGCATCCCCAAGAGAGAACACATTTCAAACGTCAGGAGAGCCCAGAACTGGCTCACTACCACTGACAAAATCCTGCTCAAAGTATCCTCCTTAACACACAAATGCCTCAACAACGCAGCCCCCCGCTACTTAGCCGACAGAATAAAAAGATACACCCCTAACAGGCCCACCAGAACTGCTAATGCCAACCTGCTCACAGTTCCCAGGTTCAAACGAATCAAAACGGGTGGTAACAGTTTCCAGGTGAAAGCAGCCCAACACTGGAACTCCCTGCCCCCCTCCTTAATGACACCCCAGACCTACTCCACTTTAGACACAATTACATTCAGTGGATAAAGAACAATGACCGTTAACGTACCTTTCCACTGCAAATTATGTAAATATGCATACTGGTAAACTGTTTATCACTGCATTTATCGCAACTGCCTTAACCCTTGTACACTCTGTAAATTACTGTACAGCACTGTAACCAAGCTGAGAATATCCTTGATGCTCCTGCGCCCTTATGCCCTCGGGTCTGGCACGCAATATAAATGAATAAACATACACATAATCTTGCATACCTAGACATTGAGCATGAAGGTCGTTAATCTTGCAGACACAGTCATTGAGCATGAAAGTCATTAGTCCTGCATACCTAGCCATTCAGCATGAATGTCTTTAATCCTGCATACCTAGCCATTGAGCATGAAGGTTGTTAATCCTGCATACCTCAGCCATTGATTATGAAGGTTGTTAATCCTGCATACCTAGCAATTGAGAATGAAGGTTGTTAATCCTGCATACATAGCAATTGTGCATGAAGGATGTTAATCCTGCATATGCCAGCCATTGAACATGAATGTTTTCAATACTACATACCTAGCCATTGAGCATGAAGGTCGTTAATCCTGCATACCTAGCCATTGAGCATGAAGGTATGTCGTTAATCCTGCATACCTAGCCATTGAGCATGATGTTCGTTAATCCTGCATACCTAGCCATTGAGCATTCCCCAGTCATTGAGCATGGAGGCCGTTAATCTTGCATACCTAGCCATTGAGTATGAAGGTCGTTAATCCTGCATACCTAGCCATTGAGCACGGAGGTTGTTAATCCTGCATACCAAGCCATTGAGCATGATGTTCGTTAATCCTGCATACCTAGCCATTGAGCATTACCCAGTCATTGAGCATGGAGGCCGTTAATCTTGCATACCTAGCCATTGTGCATGAAGGTCGTTAATCTCACACACCAAGCCATTGTGCATGAAGGACATTAATCCTGCATACCCCAGCTAATGACCATGAAGGTCTTTAATACTGCATACATAGCCATTGTGCATGAAGATAATTAATTCTGCATACCTAGCCATTGAGCATGAAGGTTGTTAATCTTGCATCCCTAGCCATTGGGCATGAAGGTCGTTAATCTTGCATAACGTCGTTAATCCCATGTACCTAGCCATTGAGCATGAAGGCCGTTAATCCAGCATATCTAGCCATTGTGCATGAAAGTCGTTAATCCCACATACCTATCCATTGAGAATGAAGGTCTTTAATACTGCATACCTAGCCATTGTGCATGAAGGACGTTAATCCTGCATACCCCAGACATTGAGCATGAAGGTTGTTAATTCTGCATACCCCAGCCATTGAACATGAAGGTTGTTAATACTACATACCTATCCATTGAGCATGAAGGTCATTAATCCTGGCTACCTAGCCATTGTGCATGAAGTTTGTTAATCCTGCATACCTATCCATTGAGAATGAAGGTCTTTAATACTGCATACCCAGCCATTGAGCATGAAGGTTGTTAATCCTGCATACCTTGCCATTGAGCGTGATGTTTGTGAATCCTGCATACCTATCCATTGAGCATGGAGGCCGTTAATCTTGCATACCTAGCCATTGTGCATGAAGGATGTTAATCCTGCATACCCCAGCCATTGAGCATGAAGGTTGCTAATTCTGCATACCCAGTCATTGATCATTAAGGTCTTTAATCCTGCATACCTAGCCATTGAGCATGAAGGTCATTAATCCTGCATACCTAGCCATTGAGCACGGAGGTCGTTAATCCTGCATACCTAGCCATTGAGCATGATGTTCGTTAATCCTGCATACCTAGCCATTGAGCATTACCCAGTCATTGAGCATGGAGACCGTTAATCTTGCATACCTTGCCATTGAGCATGAAGGTAATTAATCCTGCATACCTAGCCATTGAGCATGAAGGTCGTTAATCCGACGCACCTAGCCATTGAGCATGAATGTCCTTAATCCTGCCTACCTGTGTGAAATGGTAAATGTGTAGTGCCTCCTTTGTGATTAATTTTGGCCTAAGCCTAGTGCTCTACGAGGAAAACAGCGTTGCAAAGTTCCGATTTTGGGTCGACTTCGCCACCATTTTAGGATTAATCCACCATTTTGATTTGCGTTTGTACGATTCTCTGTTCTAAAATGGTGGACTGTGTTTTCAACTTGCAACCAAGCCTCCCCGACCTTTGAGTCCTGTTAATGTTTAGGCTGTCCCGGAGCCGACTGTTTAGACTAGGTAAAGAGACCTTGCGCTCCATATGAACTGTCATCTAAGTATTGCCTGCGCACATAAGACTCATCCCTGTATAAACGTTGGAACAATATAAAGTAAACCTCAAGCGTAGACACAGGCCGAACTGCATTGTGTTGGAATATAAACTAAGGCTTACCGTGGGATCCGAGAACATACACCACCATTGTATCTTCAAGGAAATGCAAACGTATGTAATCCTTTTGCATATTATTGTATAAGCTGTATGTGAACTAGGCACGAACTCTAGACCACAAATTATTAACATATCATTAGAAATTGTATAAAAGTACGAATGTTTAGATGTCCATCTCTCTCTCACCTCTCATTGTCAGGCTGGTATACCCTGCGGGGTGTTGAGAGCCAGATAGCTGTCTGTATCTGTGTTTCTTTTGTAAACTGTGCAGAATAAAAGATCTGTGAATCTTTTCAGCCCGTGATTGGTGTATTTCTTTTGTGGTACTCAGCCTCGATATTTCTTTGCTCTTACAGATGGTGCCCGAATAGGGACCCTCAAGATTGATGCCATCTCATTGAAGAGTTGACACGGCTATCGGACCCGGACGGTGAGCACGCGGTCTGAGACGGCATCTTGATGAGGTTCCATACATCGAGGCGGGCAGTTTTGGCCGAAATCACCAACCACCAGGGTCCTTTGTTGTCCTTAGTAATCCGATTGGACCTCCCTTAGTTCTTTGCATCAGGTGAGTCATGCCCCATTTCTAAGCATCCTGATATTTGGTTTGGCGCATTGTTCTCGCGAGTACAATTATTGACCAGGTAACACCAGTAATCTGACATGCCTGGGAAATTATCTGCCTGTTTCAGGACGTTATTCCACAGAGACAGACAATCTTTGGAATTTGGCCATCCGGCACCACAGGAGGGGTCACCGGCATGTACTATGTACTATGTACTATGTACTGTAAATACAGCATTGTTAGTATAGTGTTCAACGATATTTGGCTCAGACAAACTAGACATGCTTCCGAACTTCAGTGGCCAATCAATGGTAGCTTTGAGATTTCTCATATAGAATATTTAGAATCTATATTGTTAAAGAAGAAAGCCAGACCTGCACCATTTGATACATTACAAAACTGGAAAAAAGAAACTATGCAGCAGCTTAAAAGCAGAGAAAACGTTATTGTATGATCAGCAAAAACAGTCAGAGTCAGTTAGAAACATGGATAGGGCTTTTCAACTTGGTATACAGAAAATATATCTGTCTAAAGATTTTCATGCATCAGATGAATTGATTGATAAGCTTTTAAATGAACGAAGGCCTGATGCTACTGCACCTCCACCTTATGTACCCATTCCTGTTGCTTTACCTCTTTCTGCTGTCGTTCCTCCTCCTGTAGTAATTCCTACTCTTCCTGTTATTTCTTCTACGGTTCCTCCGCCGCCAGCTATTGCTCTGGTTCCTATTATTGTTCCTCCACCTGTACCTCCATCTTTTTCCGGTAGATTTGTCTTCGACACCAGTAATGGCACCTTCATTACCTATTGTACAGGATTTGCCTACATTTTCTCTTCCAAGTGGTTGTGTTCCGCTTGTAGTTGATAAAGGTGCTGAATCAAAAATTGTAACTCGTAATACAGTTTCTAAAGAAAGAAAGCGAGACTTGACTGCATGGGCAAGACAATGCATGGAGAAAGGTGAACAATCAGATGTTTTCGCTACACTCTCTAATCTAGAAAGTTTTCCTGACAAAAATGTTTTTATTGAAGGGATGGGAATCCATTTATCGGTAATGTGGAACAGACTGAATGATGTAGATATCCCATAAGGGTTAAGGGATCTGAATGTTTTAGCATATTCAAGAGACACTGCAGAGAAAGTATATGAGCACGTCGAGAGGGTATTTGAGTTCAGAAGGGAGATAGAAAGGTTACGGAATGATGAAATAGATGGTGATAGTTTGAGGGCTATTTTTGTACAGAAACGGTTCCTTCCTCTTTGTAAATTGATGAGTGAAGAAACACAAATTTGCTCTAGGGATGCACTTAGATGGATTTCAGACATGTCGATATCTCCCAAAGAAGTATATGACACGTATAGTCAGTATACGTCAGAAATGCAGGGGAAAGTGATACGGGTAATGGTAGAATACATACAGGATGATTGTATAAAAAGAAAGATTTGTTGTCCCTCAGAATTATTGAATATCTATAAGAGAGCTTTTTCTTCTGACACTGCTTCCACTGCTTTAGCGCTCGATTTGGTTTTGTTGCTCAGTAAGCGTTTGGAGTTGCCTGTTTCTCAATTGCCTATGAGAGAGGTTCCTCTGACATTTGTCCTTAAAGTTGAGGTTCCGGCTAATGCCGCAACAGGCTTTTCCGCCTATGATATTGATGCACATTATGTATTGCAGTTTGTTCACGTCCCGTTCTCAAGACAGGAAGTGAACACTATTAGACAATCCATTCCAGATATTAGAATGAATCCGACAGGGTTTTATAAAGAGATAGAATCTGTTTTGCTTTCATCAGTGTTCACTCTGGGTGATATAGACTTGCTATTTCCTGTGCTCCTACCTGCTGATTTATGGAAACAGATTAGGATTGTAGACAATGCAGCAGGGTTAGGTGACACATGGAATAGTTTGGTTAGGCAAGATAGGGAAAGGAAACAAAAGCTGGTGAAAGACCACTACAGGTGATACTGACTTTGCCTGATAGAATAGTGACAACATTAAAGACTTTAATTCCTGAGAGAAGGATAGTCTGGGACAAACTTACTGCTTGTATTCAAGGAAAATCTGAAGGTGCTACTGAATTCTTTAATCGGTTTGAACAAGTATTTTCAGATTTGAGCTGACAGGATTTAAGCACTGAGTCCGGAAAAAGATTATTTGTGGACAAATTTGTGCATGGATTGTTACCTGACATCCAGTCGCAAATTATGACTTCCGAGAGTGCTTGGAAAGCTAAGTCACAGTCTGAAGTATTGCATATGGCTCAGTATTATGAGAACAGAGTCAATAATGAGAAAGAAAGGATTGAAAAGAAAAAAGGTATTGTTACAGCAGATAGTCAGAGGATCTAGGGGGGTAGTACACAGTTTCGGGGTCAGTATGTCCCACAAGGAAATGTGCTGTTGGGTCCTGTACACGCAAACCAATGTGCCTATTGCATACAAGAGAGTCATTGGCGAGCATAATGCCCAATCCTCCAGCAGAGGGCGAATAACACATATGGCGTCATGGGTAGATGACCCAGAGGATGCCCTGGGGTAGGGGGTCTTGGTAGAAGTCAGTTCGCTCAGAATTCCCATTTTTTTCTGCAAGATAACCAGCAATCTAATGTAGATAACAAACATATGTTTGATAACCCTTCTACTGCCTACATGTCTGAAGATCTTCCCTTTGATGATATATTGTTCCGTTAGGACAGCCCAAAGCAGAGTCTGGACCCAATGCCTATTTGCCGTTAATCAGAAAGGTCCCTACGTTGCGATGATAGTGGGAAATAGGAAACATCTATTTTTGATAGATACAGGAGCACAGAAGTGTTCCATTGATCATTCGCGGGTTCCAGACATTCCACTGTCAGGGCAGACTAACGTTTCTGTAGAGTTTTCTGATACACCAGTGGTTAGTCCGATTTCTTTGCCAGTGCCGATTTCACTGGGTCCATTCACTGATCACTGTCCATTTCTTTTGACAACAAACTGTGGAGAGAATTTGTTGGGGTTGAATCTGTTGAAGGAATTAAATGTGGTAATTCATTGTTCTTCGGATGGAGTGCATTTGACGATTTCACCACAGCAATTTTCTACCTCACAATTTCTGACTAGCCCTTTGCCGCCGGAATTTAGTGACGTTCCGGAGTGTGTATGGGCAATTGATGACAATGATGTTGGTATTTTACAAATTGAGCCTGTTCAAATCATTTTAAAACCAAGTTGCCACGAATTCCACAGTATAAGACTTCAGTTGATGGTGAGCAAGCTTTGAAGTGTATAGTTTCTGATTTTGTAAATCATGCAGTAATTGAAGAAATTGCAGGAAGTTTGTGCAATAGTCTGATTTTACCAGTATATAAGAAAGGGGATAATGTTTCGTTTTATTATCGATTTACGCGCTATCAATAAGATTGTTGCTCCACAATTTCCAATTGTGCCTGATGTATCGATGATATTGACAGTGATTTCAGCTTCTGCTACACATTTTAGCATTGTGGATCTTAAGAATGCCTATACATGAGGATAGCAGATACTTGTACGCGTTCACCCTAGGGGGACGCTTGTTTACATTCACCCCTGCGCCACCAGGGTACACAGAAAGTCCGAGCATTTAGGGTAGGGCTTTGAAAGAACAGCTCAACACACTTGAGTTGCCTAGTTCTTGTATATTGCTTCAGTATTTCGACAATCTTCTTTTGGCTGCAGATTCAGAAAGTGCTTGCAAGGAAGGCACTGTGTTATTGCTTATTCATCTAGCAAAGCATGGACATAAGGCTTTACTGAAAAAGTTTCAATATTGTCAACAGGAGGTCGCCTATTTAGGCTATCTCCCGTCAAAGGAGGGAAGAAGATTGACACCTGAACAAATTAAAATCATTTCAAGCATGTCTGTCCCAAATACACAGAAGGAAGTCAGAGCCTTGATAGGAATGGCTTCTTACTGTAGACAGTGGATCCCAAACTTCTCACTAGTGATCAAACCAATGTTGGCTTTGACAAAGAAGGGCATTTCTTTGCCACTGCCATGGAACTTGGAACACCAGAAAGCTTTTGATTTGCTCAAGACCGCACTGTGTTCAGCACCGGTTTTGGGCACACCAAATTATGAAAAGGCCTTTGAGTTACATGTGCATGAACGTGATGGATATGCTTTGGCTGTGTTAACGCAGGAACATGGGGGGAAGGATAGGCCGTGTGGTTACTTTTCCTCTACCCTTGATCCTGTTGCATGTGCTTTGCCGAGATGTCTGAGAGCTGTCGCTGCTGCTGCTGCGTCTGTAAAACATAGCGAGGGGATGGTCTTAGTCCATGCTTTAACCTTTTTGGTACCTCATTCTGTAGACATTCTATTAAACAGAACGCAAACACAACATCTTACTTCAGCACGATTAACGAGATACGAATTGATCTTGTTTGCACAGCATATCCAAACTAAAAGATGTTGTGTATTAAATCCGGCTGAACTGTTAACTCTTCTGCAAGATATTGCTTGCAGTGACGAAACGTCACACGACTGCCTTTATATCACAGAACAAGAAACTAAAGGCAGGATTGATCTGAAAGATACACCTCTGAACGATCCACAAGGGGAGCTGTTTTGTGATGGCTCTTGCTTCAAACTTCCGGATGGCACATCCACTGCTGCTTATGCCATCACTACACTAAGCACAATTGTGGAAACCAAGAGAATTTCGCACAACACCGCGCAGGCCGCAGAGATTATTGCATTGATTAGAGCTTGTGAACTTTCCGAAGGGCTTAGAGTAAATATATATACTGATAGTCAGTATGCCTTTGGGGTGGTTCACAACTTCGGTAGACTTTGGGCAGAACGAGGTTTCTTGACCTCACATGGAATGAAGATTCAATATGGTACCTTGATAGTTCAGCTACTTTCAGTGCTTGCACTTCCCACTCAGCTAGCAATTATGAAATACTTGGCACATCAGAAAATCATAGACGATGTAGGAAAAGGGAACGGTTTCGCTGATCAGATAGCCAAACAGACTGCTACTGATCTCTATTCAGAAATGTATACTGCAAGGGAAACCACAAATGTCTGTACTATAGATGAAGGTATTGATTCCATAAAAAATATCTAAGCCGATGCCACTCTAGAAGAAACTAAACAATGGGCTGAGGGCTTGGCGAGGTTGGATGATGATGGGTGTTGGGTGGATAACTCAGAGGGAAAATGGATGCTGTCAGACCCGTATGTCACTATGATGATTTCAGTGGCTCATGGTCCCACTCACATATGCGCTAGGAACATTTGCAAAATGTTAGACTCAGTCTGGGTAAATGTTAACATCTCGAAAACTGCTGAGCATTTTGTCCAGAGTTGTATGGTCTGTATACAGCACAATGTGGGCAAGGGTACATCGACACCAAGGGGTAGTTTTGGTCCACCTTCTGTCCCTTTCAAGCTAATCCACTTTGACTTTATTGAAATGGAACGCTGTAATAATTTTAAATACGTTTTGGTAGTTATTTGTGCTTTTAGGAAATGGGTTGAAGCCTTCCCGCCTTCCCTGTGAAAGATACCACAGCAATGACAGCGGCGAAAACCATGCTTAAGTTATATTTTCCTAGGTTTGGTTTGCTGAGGGTCAGCTGGTTGGATAATGTTCCACATTTTATTGCTGCTGTTATTCTGCAAGTATGCACAGGATTACAGATCGATAAACGATTCCATTCGGCTAGACACGCTCAAAGTGCTGGACTTGTAGAACGCCACAATGGTATTCTAAAGAATAAAATCACCAAGGTTTGCGCCGGCACCAATCTGAAATGGCCGGACGCTTTACCTATAGCTCTCCTTTCAAGGCGCACGACCCCACAGACTAGGACTTAGCTCTCCCCTTACAAAATAATTATGAGGAGGCCAACTAACATTTGGAATCTGCCTAAACCTAGATATTTAAGACTTACTTCTTTTTGAGTATTGTAAACGGTTAACTCAAAATCTGTATTTGATTTATCAACAGGTGCGTGAAGCCCTCCCAGTTAAATACGAGGGGCCAGGTCACAGAATTCGACCCGGCGACTGGGTGCTCATAAAGTCATTTGAGAGAGCATCCAGTCTCGCACTGTGCTGGAGAGGGCCCTTCCAGGTACTATTGGCCACACAGACTACCGTACAAGTAGACGGAAAGAAACACTGGATAAACACGACGCATGTCAAGAAGATACCTTTCCCTTTGCCACACGATGGAGAAGACAAGGAGAAACTTACTTGCTCTGTTCCCAACAATCGATCAGCATTGAGCAGCACAGAGGGTGTTTCGGGGACAGTTCCTGAGCCCGCGGGGCATGGGGAAATTGCTGCTTTGTCTCCAAACTCTTCTACACATCCTTTTGCTCCTTTGTCGGTTGCCAATTCATCACTTCCATCAGGAAGCAACGACACACTGTTCGCAGATCACACGGTACCAGGAGTCACAAGGTACAATCTGCATCCACGGAGCGAGATTTACTGCACAGCTCGACTGTGCCCACAGGGGAACAACTACAGAGCTTGTCCTCCGCCACACTTCTTGCAACAAAGGAAAAATTAGGTGGCAAGGGATAGGGAAAGACTAAGAAAACGCGTGATCAGGCGATCACCAGCAAACGGACTACAGAATTTTTCGCAGGAATATTCTCAGAGAAAAGCTTCAAGGAACAATGCCTGTTATCGCCTCTACTCATGCGGAACAAACAAGTGACTGTGTGACCAACAAAGACATTGGACGATCAAATACATGGTCCATGAGGATGTATTGTTTTCGCCTAATTGCAATAACCAGTCTCACTGTATTGATTGCCTTTGGATTTTGGTATATGGAAGAAGTGCACCCACTTGAAAACATTTTTGCCTACTGAGAATGTCCCTACTATGTCTACACCTTTCGTACACTTGTGCACTCTGTCACCTAGGGACTCCCAACATAGACAGAGCTATCATAATAATACATTACTGTTAATAATGAATGCAACACATGCAATTTTGAATAGGACCAATTTCTGGTAATGCTCTCATTTACCACAACATGGGGAAAAAGGGTTGGGCTGGTATATTCATCCTTTTCCTTTAACTACTGCATGTTATGCCTCTTTAAGGGCACTGTTCTTTGGCCGATGGAATGATAGGATCTTAGGGAATTTTGACGGGACAAATTTGAATGAGTTTGAAAGGCGAATTGTAACGCCTCTGGGATGCTCACTCTTTGCAAATAGGAGCAAGCTTAATGTTGCTTCTATTAGGCCTTCTGACAGACTGTCCCGACCTTTTCAATCACTCATTTCTTTCAAGATGGCTCCTGTAGGAAACAGGGATGGCATGCCACCTTCTTATACTGTTAATCATAGCCCCAACTCTGTTTCTGCATATAAAGGAATGGTACTCATCCAATGGGCGATTTCGAAGGTTGTACCAATGTTGCCAACCTCACCAGTGGGAACAGGCCTTTGTATGTAGGCAACTGTCTACTTTGTTTGTGGTAATGAGGCCTTTCCATGGTTACCTAGGGATTGGCAGGGAACTTGTTATTTAGGAATTCTGCTACCAGGGGTATATGTAGCCAGTACCACTGAAATCTCTAGGGCTTGTCCAAGGCGGCACGAGAATGGTAATACTCCTTCACAAGTTCTGGGTGATGTAGCAAAATCGGTTGTACAATTTTGGGGACAGATTATGAATTCCGAGGATATCAGGAGACTAGCAAGAGTACTGGAGAGAACCATCAACCGGACCACTGACATACTCTATAACATGAGTCTAGAGCAAAAGGCAATTAGATTACTGGCACTGCAAAACTGGATGGTATTAGAGGTCATCTTGGCTGAGCGTGGTGGAGTATGCAAATTAGTGGGGTCCGCTTGTTGAGTTTTCGTACCAGATTCCTCCCCGACCATATTTAAGGCAATACAAAATCTGCATGTCCTAAGTTCAGAAGTGCACGTTCCCGAGGGAAACTGGGATCTTAGTACTTGGTTCTGGGACTCTTTACGGTCTTGGGGATGGAAGCTTTTTTTCAGTCATTTTGGTTATTCTTGGTATTTTGCTGTTTTGTTGCTGTTGCATACAATGGGCCTCATTACACGGAAGGCGGTAAGGGTTAACGGTCACCAGTAATGGTACCGGTGACCGTTAACCCTTACCGCCTTACTACGAGGTCCCTTTGCGGGTTGGTACTTTAACGCCTGCTTTTTAGCAGGCGTTAAAAACCAACCCGCAGTGGGACCAGGGTGCTAATTATGATACCGCAATTTGCGGTACCGTAATTAGCACCTTCCCCATTCTGATTATGCACTTTGGGACAGAAATGGGAATGGGGAAGGGCAATGGGGGAAGGGGGAATTACCGCCCCGCCAACCTTGGAATAGGGCAGTAATTCCCCTTTCCTCCAAGGCGGTGCCGGTATTTTACCGGCATGGACCAAGGTGCTAAAATAGCACCTTGGTCCACCGCCTACCGTGTAATGAGGCCCGATGTCTTCCTGCCACGTGTTCAATGCTAGGGGGATGTTGCACGCAAACAGTAGTAACATTAGGATCAAAAGTACATACGCCTGAGAAAATGACTAATGTATTTGTGATGAAAGATATTACCGAGAAAGACTTAATGGCGATTGATATATCTGATGAATGTGATTCAGGATGTATGGACATTGAAACGTGTAGCTATGAGTAAATTGATTATTTCTAGTAAAGCTCTTGGCTTAGGCCAAAAGGAGGGTTTGTGAAACGGTAAATGTATAGTGCCTCCTTTGTGATTAATGTTGGCCTAAGCCTAGTGCTCTACGATGAAAACCGCATTGCAAAGTTCCGATTTTGGATCGACTTTGCCGCCATTTTAGGATTCATCCGCCATTTTGATTTGTGTTTGTACCATTCTCTGTTCTAAAATGGTGGACTGTGTTTTCAAATTGCAACCAAGCCTCCTGACCTTTGAGTCCTGTTAATGTTTAGGCTGTCCCGGAGCCGACTGTTTAGACTAGGTAAAGAGACCTTGTGCTCCATATGAACTGTCATCTAAGTATTGCTTGCGCACATAAGACTCATCCCTGTATAAACGTTGGAACAATGTAAAGTAAACCTCAAGCATAGACACAGGCTGAACTGCATTGTGTTGGAATATATACTAAAGCTTACCGTGCGATCCAAGAACATACAACACCATTGTATCTTCATGGAAATGCAAACTTATGTAATCCTTTTGCATATTCTTGTATAAGCTGTATGAGAACTAGGCACGAACTCTAGACCACAAATTATTAACATGAAGAGAGGCTGGACAATATCATTGGAAATTGTATAAAAGTACAAATGTTTAGTTAGATGTCCATCTCTCTCTCAGCTCTCATTGTCAGACTGGTATGCGCTGCTGGGTGTTGAGAGCCAGATAGCTATCTCTATCTGTGTTTCTTTTGTAAATTGTGCAGAATAAAAGATCTGTGAATCTTTTCAGCCCGTGATTGGTGTATTTCATTTGTGGTACTCAGCCTCGATATTTCTTTGCTCTTACACCTAGCCATTGTGCATTAAGGACATTAATCCTGCATACCCCATACAATGAGCATGAAGGTCTTTAATACCGCATACCTAGCCATTGAGCATGAAGGTCGCTAATCCTGCATTACCCAGTCATTGAGCATGAAGGTTATTAATCTTGCATACCTAGCCATTGAGCATGAAGGTCGTTAATCCAGCATTCCTAGCTATTGAGCATGAAGGTTGTTAATCATGCATACCTAGCCATTGAGCATGAAGGCAGCTAATCCTGCATTACCCAGTCATTGAGCATGAAGGTTGTTAATCTTGCATACCTAGCCATTGAGCATGAAGGTCGTTAATCCTGCATACCCAGTCATTGAGCAGGAAGGTTGTTAATCCGGCATACCTAGCCATTATGCATTAAGGTCTTTAATCCTGCATACCTAGCCATTGAGCATGAAGGTTGTTAATCACGTATACCTAGCCATTGAGCATGAAGGTCGTTAATCCTGCATACCTGGCCATTGAGCATGAAGGTTGTTAATCCCATGTACCTAGCCATTGAGCATGAAGGTCGTTAATCATGCATATCTAGCCATTGTGCATGGAGGTCGATAATCGCACATACCCCAGCCATTGCGCGTGAAGGCCGTTAATCCTCAAAGGAATACTGCGGACGGCTTTCAGAACCGTGTCAAATTAATCAATATATAGGTTGAGTAATAGGGGTGCCAAAACGCACCCCTGCTTTAATCCGTCATTATTGCTGTTTAGATCAGATAATTCTCCCATACGGTTAAGTTGCATTTAAACAAAAGTGTCACTATACAGCTACTTAATACATTTAAGCATATGTTGACTGCTAAATCCCATCAACTGAGTTTCTGCCCGAGCAGCTCCCTTTTATCTGTGTCGACGGTGGCTGTAAAATCAGCAAACACCACATACGATATGTACTTGACATTTTTCATCAGAACATGGAAGGTCCAGATGTTATGTAAAGTGCTAACCCCTGGCCTGAAGTCTGTTTGAAAAGGGGATATTCATTATTTTTTCTCTGCCCAGAGTCTAATCTCAGATATAATGAAATTACAGAAAATTGTATTTGGCGCATCCAACATGGCTAGCAGTCGATAATTGTTTCAATCATTATGTGGGCCTTTTTTTATAAGTGGGTATGATATCCAATTTTTTCCAGTATTCCAGAATGACCGCAGATGAAAAAAATCTTTCAAATAGCTGCACCTGATATACTCAAAGCTAATGCCTTTATAAACGTCGTCTTCATTATAAGAATAATTGTACTACCTCCTGAATATTCGAAGATCTGAATGCCTGATGATTTACAGGAGACATGTATTTTAATGATATGCTCCTTCCATTGACTTTCTGTGATTGGGTTTATTTTACATTTATTCTGTGTGCCAGATATTTTTTGAGTCAATTTTTTGCAAAATGTTATACATTAGTTGCCATTGTACCACGCCTATAGAATTTATGTGGCAGCGCAATCAATTTTTGATATGATGAAATTTGTCGTGGTCTGATATCACTAGATTCCCAGAAATAGCACACATTTTTTCATCCTTGTTACCGTTGGTAAATCTTTTGGTATGTCTTACGAACAATACAATTTATTCTCTATAGACGGAGCCCTTCCAATTGGGGGTTTCTGGTTTTCAGAAATTCTCACTTCATTGTCATTGTTCCAAGGTCTTCAATTTAATTCGTATGCATCAATCTGGAGCCAAGTCGCTCCTGCCCAGATATCACCGGAGACAGAGCAGAGCTTCTTATATTGGATCAGTATATATTTAATCCGTGCTGGTTACACCTATATGGTAAGTAGGGTGTCCGGAAATGGAAGTTTACATATTTAGTAGTCTTGCCCAAAAGCTCTTTTGGAGCAAGAGTGTTTAAAATCTGATCTGATTGCTCAAGAGTAGTGAGTTCAATCTCTCATTCAGTATGACAGGTTGCTATAATGTCTGATTGTTCAGGAATGGCTGGTGAAGAAACAGTCTGGCCAGAAGTCTAAGCTCTGATTGGGCACATGAAGATGATGTATATCCTCATAGGGCCGTAGCGGTTGCAGAAACTGATCTAATGTAATTAAATGTAAAGTAGTCTTGTATAACGCCCCTCTGTCAGTAATTTTTGACTTGTTGAACATGACTCTGTAAATAAGGAGGGTAGTGTCTGTAAAATGCAGAAACCTTTGGCTTTGATTGGCAGTAAAACTTGTTGAATGATTTGATTTTCGAGGGTTGGATAATGAAAGTTCCGACTAGGCTTGAATAGTGTGTGTAAGGTGGCAGAATCTTTGACTGTGCAGGAACAATTGCTGTTGGCTATGATTCAACAGGGTTGGTTGATGTAGATTCTGATTGGGTCGGACCTATTGATGAAAGCTCTGATTGGGCCAGAACTCTTGCTGCATAAGCTGTTTGGCAGGAGTGTGTGGTGTAAGTAGCTATGATACACACATGGTCTGATGGATCATTAGACTGGATTGTGTAGGTTCAGTAGTAAAGTGCCTACCATAACAAGTCTATTTGTAGGAGGGGATAATATACTGTTGCACAAGAGATGTGTACAAGTTCTTACAATTCTGGGTAAAAATACCAGCCGCAGTGTTCCTATTTAGAAATGGGGGCCAGGGAGGGAGATGTAATGGAGGATTGAGATGTATGGCAACCGGAACAAAACCTGCCACCATGCATAGATGGAATTCAAGTCTATGGAAATAGTTAGTTACGGTCCTATGCTGCTGTCAGATGTTTGTAGGAATTCCTTTTCCACATTTCTAGAGTTTTCGAAGGAAGAGATCTTTGGTATCTCACAAGATCATTTAGTCAACATTTTGACATTGCGGACCTGAAGCCCTTTCTCTAATAACTAGAATTGTGTAAATCCTTGTCCAAAATCATACCCCCTACACTTTGCGTCTTGCAGACAGGATTATTGAATTTAACTACTTACATAAGGCGAGACATATCCCCTACACTACGCGACCGTGCTGGTAGTCGTTCAGAATATGGTATAGGTTCTGGTGTTTTTTCTTTTGGGTCTTCTAAGTCTGACCATTTTACCTCTCTCTCTATTTCCGGATCTCTCAAAAACTGCACGCACCTTCTCTTCACACTTTCCCATTCTCCTCCCTTTCTTTTTCGGATATCATTTTACCCCAACTGGTATGGCTATTATCCCTTTCCTCATCATCAAGCTCTAATCTATTTAGGGACAGCATCCTATGCTCATCCATCAACGGGTTACTCAATCTAGCTCCTGTTTCCTTTGGTGGAGATCATGTGATGCTCTCCATAGCCTTTTAACCACCCTTCTCTCTCATTTGTCTATATAAATGCCCTGTCCTTTTCCCCATGTTTGTCAGCCCATGTCTGTATTCTCAGTATCCCTTGTGGCTCCTGCGGGGCTGTTGTGAGCCTCTCTCTTCTTCCCAACCCTCTCCTGCTTCAATCAGTATCATACTTGTATTTTGTCATCTTTTTGTCTCCTACTTCTTCTCATTTCTTCTTCCCTTCTCCTCATCCCTCTGTTCTCTCCTTCCTCTTGCCTTCTTTGCAACCTACATTCTTTCAATCTTTGGGCTTCTATTTCTTCACATTTCCTCTATTCTATTCTCTCTTACTCTTTTTTCTGTTCCTCATACCATCTTCATTCTTCCTTTCACTTCCTCTCTTTTTCTTCCTATTCCTTATATGCCCTTTCTCTTTCCTTTTCCTTCTTTTCTCTCTCTTCTCTCTCTTTAACATCGTCAATGCCCTTCCCATCTAGTTTAAGTATTATCTGTCTTCCCATCCACTCGTTCTGTACTATTGTCATTCCGCTTGCTTATCTTTCTCTCTTTTTTGTCTCCTGGCTTCATCTTCTATTTCTATCTAGCTGTCCTTTCTCTCATCACACTCTTTATGTTCATCGCGTGTGGACATATATTTACGTTTTTTATTCTTCTTCCATGCTGTCTTCACTATTATAAGCAAGAGGTCCGTATGTTGGATTAACATACCCCGCCGCCACTTTTAATTGCTTTGGAAGCTAGATTCCCTGTTTGTCTTCCGTTGTGCTATAATTTTTAGGAGGAGAAAGAAGAGCTGAGGGTGTTACGTCCTCCTCTTTATGCTGATTGAGCATCCACTCCTTCTCAGGCGAGTATTCTCTCTCACTCTGATACATCTTCCATAGTTCTAAAACAGTGAACCATTTCTATAGCTTGTTGCCTGTATATGTAGCATGCAAGTATGTTGTCAAATGTTCTTTCATATGCAGTGCTGTTTTTGACAACAAGCCTTCTTAAGGCCACGGCATGAGTGTTTTATTAGTCGTGCCTTTTATCCACTCAGCAGGGTACTTTCTAATCTTAGGTGTGTATCTTGGCAATGTCCTTCATAGATGAAAAAGAAGACATTTTGAACTATCAATAGGTACTGGGTGTTTTCATTTTTATTTATTTACCCCCTTAACTGCCATGTGTTTTTCCCCCTAGTGCCAAGGCTTTTTTTGGTGATTTCGGTATGTCGCCATTCAATGCCTTGTAACTTTTTTGTTACATGAGATATCTTGGCCAAATTTGGCTGCTTATTTTCCCACATGTAGGCGGTCATAACACCACCAAGGACTGCTAGTTTGCTGTAGGGGGGTGAGGGAAAATAACCAAAAAGTGAGAAACCATTGGGTTTTTTCAGAAAATGCCAATAGAATTATTTACAAAGAAGCCTGTGGTTTTTCCCTTGTAAGAGCTAGGAACAAATGGTCTGCTGTACTGAATTTGCCATTTACAGACTTTCAAGAACAGGTTGAGTAGAAACCAAAAAAACATATTTTGATATGGTTATCAACGTTTTGTGAGAGGTAGGCGATTTTGGCCTTTTTTTCAATTGGACATGCGTGGACGTAATGGAAGAGAAGGGTAGGAAAGCTGAATGGGAGGACAGGAAGGCATACATTTCTGAAAAGTAGACACAATTCCAAGTTTAGGAAGTGGTGATTTGCACAGGTCAGGCAAAAACTATGTGGGGGAAAAATGTCATAGTTTGGGGATAAATTGGGAAAATGACAGAAAAAAATGTATGTGATGGACATGGTTAACCTGGTAACGCAATGGCTTCTCTAAATCAATGCTCCGCTACATTCCCCAACTCTTCTAGTTTAGGAAACCACACATTTTTTGTAATGTTGCACAAAAAAGGCAAAACCACAAGCCAAAAACAGAGCCATTGTGCACAGCTTTTTTTTGCTTACGACCAGAACAGATGTAATTAGCATGTGTAAGTAAAGAAAACAAATGTGGTGAGGAAGGGCACGCATACATTTTTTGAAAGAGAACAGGCAGGCCTTTTGAAGAGTAGGTGACTTGGGCAGGTTACAAAAGTGTATGGTGCCTAAAGCAGCGACTAAATGTAGGTCACATTTGGGAAATGAAAGGGTTGTGTGACAAACCGCAGCAGAAAATGGTCGGAAACGTTATGAACACCATGCAAACACAACAAATGCCCTACCTTCCCGCATTCCCACAGGTGTCCCAATGAAAACGGTACCTCATATGTGTGAGTGCACCTAGCTGGGCGCAAAGGGAAAAGGCTAAACCACTGGTGACCCCAAGTCTTTAGGCAAAACAGATTGAGGAATTTTGTGGACAACCTACAGATTTGGGCCTGGGGTGTCTCAGCCACCAAGGAAACAGGGAACCCCATGCATTTCCGAAAAGAAGACACCTGCAGGAATCCACAGAGGTCTGACTTGTGCGAATCGCCCCAGAATTTATTACCACAATCCCCGGCAAAGTCCGAAATTTGGTGATAAAAACTCAATTTTCAGATATTTCACCCTACCCACCCACTGAAACACGCCTCCAACAACACATGTCCTACCTTCCCGCATTTCCACAGGTGTTCCGATGAAAACGGTACCTCATGTGTGGGTGCACCTGCCTGGGCACATAGTGAAAACTAGACCATTGGTAACCAGAAGTCTTTCGGCAGAGGAGATTTTGAGGAATTTAGCTCTTGTGGGCAACCTACAGATTTGGGCCTGGGGTGTCGCAGCCACAAAGGAAAACAGGGAACCCCATGAATTTCCAAAAAGAAGACACATGTATGCACACCCATTCCACTAAAAACATCCATGGTGGTTTAGTGGCCCCCCCAAACCTACCCAAAACAAGTTATAATCTTTTTTTTTACCCTTTCCTAGGGGCAGATGGACAGATCAGTGTGACCATCTGCCCCCAGGGTGGGCACTACATACTGCCCCATGCATTGGGGGGCCATTCCAATGTTTTCTTGTGGCCCTTTCCCCCCGCCCAAACTGATGGGGCATCTCATGTATTCCTTCCTAGGGGCAGATTGCAACGGCATCTGCCCCCAGGGAGAGCTAAATTGGATGCCCCCATCCACCTGGGGTAGGGGAGAGAGGGCCATACCCCTTTCTGCTGAAAACATCCATGGTGGTTTTCGATGCCCCCCCGCACACACCCAAAACAAGTTATATTTTTTGTAATTTTTCTTTTGTTTTGCCACTTTCCTAGGGGCAGATGGGCAACAACCATCTGCCCCCAGGGTGGGCAAAACGTATTGTTCCTTTCATTGGGGGGGGGGGCATTCCAATGTTTTCTGGTGGCCCTCTCCTCACCCACCACAAATGGATGGAGGGGCATCTCATGTACTCCTTCCTAGGGGCAGATTGAACTAGGGAGGGCTACATGAGATGTCCCCCGTCCATTTGGGGTGGGGGGAGAGGGCCACCCCCCTTTCCACTAAAAGCATCCATGGTGGTTTAGTGCCCCACCCACACCCACCCAAAACAAGTTATGTTTTGTTTTTAATTTGTTTTTGTTTTGCCCCTTTCCTACGGGCAGATAGGCACATTAGTGTGCCAGGGTGGGCAAATCATACTGCCCCATGCATTGGGAGGCCATTCCAATGTTTTCTGGTGGCCCTCACCCCCCCACCCAAAATGGATGGGGGGATGGGGGGCATCTCATGTACTCCTTCCTAGGGGCATATTGCACCCCCTTTCCACTGAAAACATACATGGTGGTTTAGTGCCCCCCCCCGCAGCCACCCACAAAAATATATAATTCTTTTTTCTTGTTTTTTGTTGCCACTTTCCGAGGGGCAGATGGGCACATTAGTGTGCCCATCTGTCCCCAGGGGGGACAAAACGTACTGCCCATGCGTTGGGGAAGAGGGCCTCCCCCCATTCCACTAAACACATCCATTGTGGTTTAGTGCCGCCCCCGCACCCTCCCAAAACAAGTTATATATATTTTTTTGTTTGGTCTCTTTCCTAGGGGAAGATGGGCTCATTATACATTAGGGGGAGGGGGGGCGGGGCGAAACGTACTGCCCCAGGCTTGGGGGGGCAGGCTTGGGGGGCTCTGACAATATTGCTGGGGGCCTCTCCCCCCATTCCAAATGGATTGGGGGCACCTCATGTACCCCTTCCTAGGGGCAGAAATCTGCCCCCAAGGAGGGCTACATGAGGTGTGTTCCCATCCACTTCGGGTGGGGGGGAGGGCCACCCCCCCTTTCAACACACAAAAATCCTGGCGGTCTAGTGGGCCCCCACAACCCCCTACTCAAATCCTTTTTTGTTTAATTATTGTTTTTTCCTTTACTCTAGGGGCAGATGATCACCCATCTGCCCTCAGGGAGGCCAATACGTGTGGCCCCATGCTGGGGGGGGCTACACCAAGATATCTGGTGGCCCTCTCCCCCCCACCACCCCAAATGGATGAGGGGGCATCTCATGTAGTATGCAGAAATATGTCCCCATGGAAAGCTACCTGAGGTGCCGCCCATCCACTTAGGGTGGGGGAAGAGGGCCCCCCTTTAAATAAATCAAAATCCTGGTGGTCTAGTGGGACCCCCTGGAAACCAGCAGAAACCCCCACCCACCCCAAACCAATTTTATTTTTGTTTTCCTTTCCCCTAGGGGCAGATGATCCCCCATCTGCCCCCAAGGGGACCAATATGTGTGTCCCCATGCTTTGGGGGCCCGGGGGAGAGGGCTTCTTACTATGTAAGCAAGCACATCCCTGGAGGTCTTGTGGCATTGCTTGGCGTGGATCAAACGCTCTGCGCTCAATCCGTGCCCAGCAATGCTTCAAAAAAGGTGTTGTTGGAAAGGGGAGAGTCTCCCCTTTTCCGACGACACCTCCCATGATCTGAACAGCAAAATAGTGCCGCAGCTAAGTGAAGTGCTGAAAAAGACAAGCTATCTCATCCTTGGCAACACAAACGTAATGTCAAGGGTGAGATAGCTCGTTCTTGGCACTTAAGAGGTTAATCACACTTCAACAATCACTTTAGGTCAGCACCATCAATTGCCAACCATCTCCAAAAACACATTTTTCCAAACACTTTCCAATTTAGACAACATCAATTTTGTCTCGTTCTTATTATAGTTTTATCAATGCGTACTATCTGGTTATTATGTTTGATAATTTAAGAATCTTTTTTTATTCTATTCTTTCTCAAATACTACTCTCCTAGGTTTGATTGGTGCCAATTGCTTGCTTTTTAGGGTCTAATAACTTTGTCCAATTTTATTACTATCATCGTTATATTTTTTTAAGCTTTCAACCTATTTTATCACTACTAATGCAAAACAAGTCAATGGCCCTCATTACGACCCTGGCGGAAAGTGACTGACCGGACCGCCACAGCGTAAATAGCGTTTCCGCCATTGCACGAAGGAGCAAAGTGCGGCCCATTCCGACCCATCGGGCACGAGCACCACGGCATGGCGGAAGTGCAAAGTCCGCGATGGCGGAAATGACCCCAAAACGGCCCACACCGCCGCCGTACGGCGCCCTAGGTGCAATACCGCCACCCATCACAGCGGACACCGCAGTGTGCGCCTACCGGAAAGTACGGTGACCGTAAATATACGGAAACGGAAGTAAAAACATGGGCCCGGAACGGGAAACATCCCGCCGTACACCTATAAAACCACAAAAACCACACAACCACTAAAAACACTACCCTGAGACACACCCCAACCCGTCATCCACCCTAGCGAAACCAAGAAAAATGGGAAAAGTAGCGAAGAAAGCGTGCGACCGCAAGCGGCAGGTCCACTTCTCCCGTGAGGAACTCACCGTGCTAACAGAGACCCTCCAGGAGAATGCTGCCGTCGTCTTCTCCACGCAAATGACCAGGACGGCACTTGCGAACAAGAAGGCCATATGGGCTCTGGTGGCACAGCGGGTAAGTGCGGTGGGGACCGCACCCCGCAACCCACAGCAATGCAGAAAGCGATGGGACGACCTGCGGATACGCGTCCGCAGCATACTCTCTGCCAACCGCAACATTGCCACAGCCACCGGGGGAGGTCCTGAATCACCCATCAAGTTGACCCCCTGGGAAGAAATCTGTGCCTCCACCATCGGAATGGAGAGCATAGAGGGAGTCGGAGGGATGGAGAAAGGAGTGCAGACATCCGAAGATTCAGGTAGGTGGGCCAGATAAAACAATGCTAAATCCACAATGTCCAATCATGTGAAGTACCATGTGTCCACATAGTGCAACAGAAACACATGTCCAGGAGAACGTCCACACACATCGGCCTGATAGCGCACTTTAAAACTCACAATAAATACATAAATAATTAAAAACCCCTAAAACACCCACTACACGTGCAGCAGGCACACCCTAACTGCAGGCTGCCAAACAACTGCACCCTCACTCCACACACAAATGAAAGCACCTCCAAGGCCCCGACCCAAATCACCCTCAGGTACCACCCCAATGCATGTGATACAATGCCATTCCAATACCCACAGACCCATTAATAACCCTCGCCCTCCTTTACTCCACCACAGGGTCCGATCCAAACGACGAGCATCAGGACACCCCTACCAGCACACCTGCAAAGAGGGCCAAGACCAACGGCCAAAGACCCTCCACCTCAGCTGCACGCATCAAGACACGGCAGCAGCACAAATCAGGTGGCAGCACAGAGGAGGGAACATCAACAGGCACCCCAGCAGCCAGCATGCCCACAACACCACCACCACAGGTCCCCCCAACGGATGCCACAGAAGGCACTGCCTCTGGTGGCAGCAGCACCATAGGTGACACCCCATTGATGGCAGCATGCTCCGACACAGATGACGGGGATGTCGAAGTCAGATCCATCCATGACCTGTCCCAATCCCCCTGTCTGTCCCATCCCGTACAACATGAGGATACCACGCAGGGGCACCCACAAGACGACGACTGGCCATCCCCCACAAGCCCTGTGGCAAGGCAACATGAGGTCAACAGCCCCTCTGTGACACCCCCGCAAATGGCCATGGCCCAGCAGAGGCAACAGTCCCTCGACCAGTTAATCGTGCAACAGCAGCAACTGGCCACGCTCCTCAAGGACCATGCCGTTGAATGTGGGGGCACTAAGGCAGACATAGAAACATCAACTGAGACACTTAGGGCAGAAATGGAGAGAAGTACAGAGACACTAAGGGCACAAATGGAGAGTGGCACCGAGAGCCTGAGAGTCCAAATGGAGAGAAGCACCGAGAGCCTGAGGGGGGAACTGCATGCGACGTCCAAAGACGTATGTGCCGAACTTGCCGCAGTGCGCCGTGTGCTCACTGAGCTCTCACAAACCCTTAGGGACATGCATGGACGTGAGCAGGCAGAGACATCATCCGTTGCAAGTTCCGTCCAGGGCAGCCCCCAACGTAGATCTGGGAGGAACCTGCGCTCCACAGGCAGGGGTGCCCCTGATACCCGCAGAGGGGGCCTGCAATAGCGACAGCCCACTGACAATGAGCATCTTTGGACACTGGTGTTCGGGGGGGAGGTAGGAGGGTGGAGGGGGTGTGTTGGGCTCACTTGGGTGGCGGGTCGATAGGGTGTTCAACATGATATCACATATGCCATAAACAGTGCACGATCAACCAATGAGATGTGTGGACAATGATCTTTGTGTATTAGGCCATCATAGGCGTACAGTCCATATTGTGCATGTACCAGACACACACAGTGCCACGAGTCCCGTGTCCATGTATCAGCCACCAGGCGTGAGTGCTAGAAGCATGCATCAATGAGATGCTGACGAATGTCACGGCCCTCCGGTGCCTCGCAGACTCCTTGAGGTGCTGCCACATCCCCACCCTCATCATGACCATCATCAGGTGCTTGCAGTTCTGCGTCAGGGGGCATGGGCACATTTCTACGTACGCACATGTTGTGGAGCATGACACATGCCATGACCATCTTTGCAACCTTCTCATGGCGGTACAGGAGTGCCCCGCCAGACCTGCTGAGGCAGCGGAAACGAGTCTTCAGTAGGCCGAATGCCTGTTCAATGACTACACGGGTACGTGAGTGGGCATGGTTGTAGTCCTCCTCATGCTGGTCCCGTGGGTTCCGGACTGGTGTGAGGAGCCATCTCTTCAGTGGATACCCAGCATCACCTGTATGTGGACAATAAACGTATGATGTGGAATGCCATTGCTACGTACACACACCCCCCCCCCTTCCTGCCAGGTCATTGCCGCATCACATACCCCACATCATCATGCATGAAATGAGACTCACCGAGTAGCCAGGATCTGTTCCCTGCGTGTCGCTCCATGTAGCGTGTTATAGTAGAGTTCCTCAAGACCATAGAATCATGGGTTGATCCAGGGAATCTGGCACAACAATGTGTAATGATCCTGTTGGAGTCACACACCATTTGTACATTCAGGGAATGAAATTGTTTTCGGTTGCGGTACTGGGCCTCCATGGCATGTGGGACGACCAATTCCACATGGGTGCAGTCGATGGCACCAATGCAACCCGGTATGCCGGCAAGTGCATGGAATCCCACTTTTGTGTTGGTAATTTCCTGCTCCGAGCATGGTAGGGAGATGTAGTCGTCTGCGTGCTGCAGGAGGGCATCGAGCACTTGCAATAGTGTCCGTGAGAACAGTGGCTGAGAAATGCCATGCAACTGTCCGACTGTGTGCTGGTAGGTGCCTGTGGCCAGGAAGTGGAGTACAGACACCACCTTCAGTAGGGGTGGGATGGCGGTTGGGCTATCTATCATGCTGACAAGGTCAGCCTGTGTCATGTCCACAATGGCGGCTATGGTGTCCCGGTCCAAACGGTAGAGGGTGTGGATCTGCTCATCAGTGAGGTTGAATGGATGTGCTCGGAGGCGTGGGATTGCGGGCTGCCTGCGTGGTGGTAGTGGCTGTGCTGGCGGCCCTTGCTGGCCCTGCCTTGGCCTCCTCCTCCTCCTGCGTCTCCTCCGTGCGGCCGGTTGTAGTTGGTGTTCGTCTTCTTCTTGGAGTTGGAGTACTTGCAGTGCTATCAGGTCCCCCAGGGCCAACATCGCGAGTCCTGCCGGTAGCATTTCGGAGTGGGTGTGGTTGTGGGAGGAGACTGGGTGTGCAATTTATGTGTTTTCAGGCTGTATGGCCTCCACCTGTGGTGATTCATTCCACCTGTGCAAGCTGCTCTCCCCTTTGGCCGAGCACGTCCCGCACACAACGCTGCAATTCGAGGAATGGCATCTTGCTATTGCAATCATGTATTTGTACCCGATGGCCGTGTAACATTTGTTGATTTGTACATTCGGCTATGGTCCCATTGTTTCACATGCAATCTTTGCAGTCGCGAACAGACTTGTGATGGGTCAGTGGAACGTAGTACTCGAGTAACGGTGGGTCCTCATGCATCACTGTACCGAGTTGCACCGACGGGCGGGGTGTCCCATTTGTGGGTGAAGGCAGTTGCCATTTTCACACACAGCCGCACTAGATGGATTAATTTGTGATTTCAAACGGCCACAGATGCCTTTTCGACGTGATGTTGCAAATGAGGAATTCGAAGGGCGGCGCTTTCGGTTTCCAGCTAGCGGCGAGGAGATGCCCACAGGTCTGACTGCAAATATAACGTTCTATTGTTCAATGTCCTTGAGACAGGGGCCATGGCGAGGATGCAATGATTGATATGAATAGTTTGGGATGCGCAATAGCGACGTGGGCGATGAGGCCGGACGTTCCCAAATACATGTTACTTCACAACACTGGAATTACGGGCTGGGGCACTGTGGATTTTGCAGGCTGCATAACGCACAGACTCAATGGATATTTCTAATGTTATGTGAGTAAATATTCAGGCGTTTTTATACCGGGATGAGGGAATGATGAATGGATGCATGGGCAGGTGATTTGATACAGAGTTTGCCATGTACAGGGCTTCTTGGAATCTATCCGCCTCCCCTGCGCTATGTGATGCAGGGCTGCCATAGTGGGACCATCGTCTATCTGGCCTTGTTGAGCCCTCCCTGTCTCGACGCGCCTTCAGACACTTGTGTCCATGCACGTTAACATTCCCATCTGATGGATTCTGTTTTCACAGACGCATGCACAGGTACACTCGTTTGTGATGGTGTTTACACCTCGATATAGATGGTTATGAGTCGCAAGTGGTTTTGGGGTGGTGATGATCCTTTGGAGTGGGCTAGCATGCATATGGCTGTGGATTTAGTGTGATCATTGAAGTGAGTTGTTCGAATGTAGTTCTGATGGCCATTCTGTTCTTTTTCTTTTCTTTTGGTTGACAGGTATCTCCTCCCCTTTTGCCACTGCCATCTGTATGCCACTCCTGCAGATGGCTTTCACTCCCGACACCTGCTGCTTCGTGTTAATCAGTGGAGCAGCATTACGATCTTATGGGACGATCGCCAATGGGCCACATGCCCTTACGCAGTACTAGTGGCTCGGAGCAACATTTCGGCCTTTCAGCTGGACTAGTGCCTCCCCATTGGGACGGCCCTGCGGTTCTGTGCGCTTCCATGTTGCCTTTTCGTACGTGAATGTGGCTCTGTGTACCATGATGGAACAGGGCGTCACACAAGTAGTAGCTGGTCATTTCTTGCGGATGCAGCCCACAATGGTGATATGTGTTTTGGAGTTCATGGCCTAATGGCTGTATGGGCTTGGTGATTTTGTTGTGCATTAAATTTCTATTCTGATATGGGCCGTGTAGCGTTCTTCTTTGCGAGTGATGTGGCATATTCCTATTTGGGGAGCGATGTATTGTGAGGAGATCTGCATTGGGTTCCAGCTTCGGAGTTTAGTTGCGTGGTACTGTGCTGGGCGCGTTTGCCTACGAAGCCCAGTGAGGTCAGGGATGGGGGCTGCCAATATGACTGCTTGAATGTTGTCATGCTCAGGGGCGGGGGATTGGGTTTTGTGTAACAGATGCCGGTCAGCCAGGTGGACTGGTGGAATGATGTGATTTTCGGAATATTGCTGGTCACAGGTGCCTGTGTTTGCGTGCGTTTCTGGGGGGGGGGGGGACTGTGGTCATGTCCATTGGAATGGCTTCTGTATTCGTGCCATCTGTGCCCTGCAGCTCCCATTGGCCCCTCTTGTGATTCTTTTGTTCGTTGGCATGCATGGGTGACTTGTACATTTCACTGGTTGCATTGTGACTTCATTGCACCTACGGGGAGTTGTACTTTGTGGGCAGGGAGCGGTGTACAGGCACTCAGTGGGGCCGTTTACGGTTGATTCGCGATGCCGTACTTCTCACCATGGCGGAATGGTACTTTCCGCCATGCTTGATGGCGTTAGGTACATGTCCGCTAGGGTCGGAATTCGCGTACCCTTGCGCCATGGTGGTATTTACGGTTTGGCATGGCGCGCGCGCGCGTACTTGGTGCAGTTAGCGTTGGCGTTCACTACGGTGTCGCTAATGGCTTCGTACTTTGCGGTGACGGGTCATAGTCGCACCGAGCGCTATTCGATGGCGGTATTGCATTTCCGCCATCGTTTTTCGATTTCCGCCAGGGTCGTAATGAGGCCCAATATATTTTGTACACTGATATTTTTTTTAACCCAAACATGTGTCCAACATTTTTTCTACGATCATCTTGTGCTATCCTCCAGATTGACGCATATCATCTCTATTTTACTCCATTTTGTAATGGGTCCCGCACCCTCCTTTAGCTGTAGCTGCGGGAATCCCTTAAATAATACTCTGTTCCGGATTTTGATGCAGTCCCTTCTCTCTCCTTGAGCACAGGTATCAATGTATTTCCTTTTCCCTAATAAATCCTGTTATGTTCTAGCAATATATATATATTATATTTATATGTCAGTAAAAAAAACTTTGTTAAAGGGACTTATGGTTACAAGTAAAAAAAATTTAAAAACTGAAATTCGCCAGTTATGGTAAGCTAAGCAATCATAACTCTCACCACCACCCTGCACTGCTAAGACTAACACCCAGGACATCAAAGATGACATCACAAATATCATTGATGACATCACTGATGACATCACATGTGCATTTACATTTCATACAAGGGGTTGTGAATGTAATGTTGTCAAAAAAGTATCAGGGATTATCGGGAGATGTGTAATACACTACATACTTCATTATGCAATGTAGTGTTCTAAAGAACATTCCATTGCAGTGTTCTTTCTAGTACAGGAACCTACTCATACAGAAATGTAGGTATTGGCTGCTGCATACACCACAGAGGTGCTATATTTGTAATTTTCCAAAGTTATATAAAAAAAACGGTGAATGCTTCTGCATTAGACTTTTCCGGTCTGTGAAACATGTACTAAGTAGCTAATAATGCATCGCGTACTACACATTTCTACTAATACACACAAAACAGAGTATAATGCATACAAATATGGGGCATATGTATGGAGAGTACAATAAGCAAACAAGAGGCAGTATCATGAGCCGCTGTGTATAAACTACATGATTGTATTTACGCACAAAAAGTATTGCTGTGTTGCAGTCCTGCTTCTTCCCCTATGTATATGCAACATATGATGCGACTGAACTCTAAGGAAAGTATTGTAAGAACATATGAGAAGGGTAATGTTTACAAATATAGTACCTTTTTTGAATTTTCCGTTCATGACTCAGTGAAGAAAATGATCTGGCCTAGATATGTCGGCAAACAAAAAAGAAGGAGCCAGGAATGTGATGTCATCAGTGATGTCATCAATGATATTTGTGATGTCATCTTTGATGTCCTTTGTGTTAGTCTTAGCAGTGCAGGATAGTAGCGCGAGTTATGGTTTTTTAGCTTACCATAACTGGTGAATTTCAGGGGTTTTTCGATTTTAATTGTAACCATATCGTCCCCTTAACAAAGTTTTTCTTACTGAACTTCATAGGTTTTCATTAGTGCAACTTAACCATAACGTCCTTTTAAATGGATGAAGACCATTACCACCCTAGGTTCCCAAAGCGGGAACCCAGGGAACTAACAAAAAAGATTTTTCTTCCCAAACCGGTACGCGTGCGGCATCCCGGTGTAGGAAGGAAAATCCTTTAACAAGATGGCCACCATGGAAAGGGAAGGCAGGGTTCCATACAGGGACCCTTTTCACTTCACAACACGTGTGCGCGGTCTTCGCAGCTACGTGTTATGTACAGCATGTGTGCGTGGTCTTTGCAGATACGTGTTATCTATTAAGTGCCAGCGCGTGTGCGTGGTCTTTGCAGCTACGTGTTTTCTACAGTGCTTGTGCGCGGTCTTCACTAGTATGTGTTTTCCGTTAACGCCTGTGCACGGTTTTGTTCAACACATGTGCATGTTAGGGAAGGCAGGGTTCTATACAGGGCCCCTCTTCACTTCACAACACATGTGTGCGGTCTTCGCAGCTACGTGTTTTCTACAGCGCGTGTGCATGTTCAAATGAGGTGCGTGTGAGCTTGGATTCATGTAATTTCTGTGTGTTTTTCTTCAATGCGTGTGCGTGGTCTTCTCAGCTACGTGTTATGTACAGCGTGTGTGTGTGGTCTTCACAGCTACGTGTTATGCACAGTGCGTGTGCGTGGTCTTCGCAGCTACGTGTTATCTACAGTGCCAGCGCATGTGTGTGGTCTTTGCAGCTATGCATTTTCTACAGCGCGTGTGCGTGGTCTTCACTAGTACGTGTTTTGCGTTAACTCCTGTGCACGGTTTTGTTCAACACGTGTGCATGTTTGGAAAAGGCGCGTGTGAGCTCGGAAATGCTTTTGCGTGGGCTTTGTAGCTATGTGTTTTCTACAACACGTGTGCGTGCTCTTCGCAGCTATGTGTTATCTACAGCGCCAGCGCGTGTGCATGGTCTTTGCAGCTACGTGTTCTCTACAGCTCGTGTGTGCGGTCTTCACTGGTACATGTTTTTCGTTAACTCCTGTGCGCGGTTTTGTTCAACGCATCTGCGTGGTCTTCTTAACTACGTGTTATCTACAGAGCGTGTGCGTATTCGGATAAAGCGCATGTGAGCTTGGAAACGCGTGTGCGTGGTCTTTGTAGCCACGTGTTTTCTACAACGTGTGTGCGGGCTCTTCGCAGCTACGTGTTATCGACAGCGCCAGTGCGTGTGCGTGGTCTTTGCAGCTATGTGTTATCTACAGCGCGTGTGCATGGTCTTCGCAGCTACATGTTATGTACATCACTAGTCTTTGCAGGTACGTGTTTTCTACAGCACGTGTGCGCAGTTTTGACTGCTACGTGTTTTCCGTTAACTCCTGTGCACGGTCATCATTTCTGTGTGTTTTCTTCAACGCCTGTCCGTGTTTGGATGAGGCGCACGTGCGAGTTTGAAAATGAAAGTGTGTAGGCATTTTGACTGGCGCGTTATATGTCAAGAGCGGGTGAAGTAGTTCTGCGCATGCGCCTTACTGCGTGAGCGTGGTCTACACCGCTACATGCTTTCTTCACGTTCGGTTGTTGTTTAGTTAACACTTTTTTGTGCTTCTTGCAGCCATATTCCATCCCATACTCATCACCCCTCACCTTCCCAAACATTATTTGATCAGTTTGACGAGTGCAATGTTCTTTTTTTTTTAATATGTTTTTCTGCGATGTCCGTGGACACCAGACGAGAATCCAAGCTGGCGGGCGTCTTCAAAAATCTGATGCACTTCACGCTTCACCCCAGCCAATCGGATAGCACGTCATATGTCCGCAGAAATCACGCAAGCCGCTTGCCAATCCGTGTCCTGTTCGTGGAACGAACAGGGAAGTGTGTCCGCGGAGCGGACATAGATATCACAAATTTTTGTGCCTTACGTTTTGGTCATTTTAAATAAAACTTCTGGACAGATTTACACCAAATTAACAAAAGCACGATTTGGTGTAAATCCGTCCAGTGGTTTGGGCTGTAGGCGTGAGCAAAGTTTTTTCCCATTATGTCTGGGAAAAAAAGATGTTTTGGGACCCCCCTTATAACTTTTCCCCCCCTGGACCAAACCTCACCAAACTTTGCAAAAACAATTCAGAGTGGGCCATATACTTTTTTTTGCAAAGTTTGGTGAGGATTCATCCAGAGGGAGCAGTCGACAGAGGCAGACAACAGTCCGGGTGCTCCTCTTTGGGATTCCGCGGCAGTCCCCGTCTCCGGTCGGCAGCCTGTCGTAGGTCTGTCTACCAGGGAGCTTTGGCAAAGATCAGCTGGTGCACGATGGCCCCTCATAGCTCGGGAAGAGGGCGCCTTAGCAGGTCCTCTCTGGATCAGTCCTTGGAGACACAGCAGCTTTCAGATTGATGAAGGAAAGCAACAGCAATTATTTTCTTCCAGCAGGGCTTCAAGGTTAAGCTTCAGTTTCAACTCCAGTTTCTCTTCAGCTTCTGAAAACGAATTCTAGCAGTGAGAGGCCCCCCGATATACTAGTTGATCTCCCATTCATTCTGCTGGGTCACCTCAGGCAACCAATCGGTCAGAGGGCATTCATTCAGGCAGGCATCCAATCAGGTGCATAGTGCATTCAGGCCATTCACTCGTCTCCAGACACTCACAACAAGTTATGTGTATTGGGACAAGTACCCAGCCATTCAACACTCCACACTGCAATCATACCAGTTTCGGGCAGGGCTGTCTCAGTCATTGTGTCAAACACCAGATACTAGACACCCACAACACAGAATGCATATTTATCACACACTCCATTCACCCAGGTCCCACCCACAGGGTGTACCCACAACATACAGTCACTGGGAAGGCTCCAGCCAGTCTGGCCTGGACTTCACAACAACACCATATATGGAACTTCCACCCAACAGCCGGTCAGGAGAAAGGGACAGAGCCAGGGCTTCCCAGGACTTTGGGAAAACAAGGTAACAGGCAATAGAAAGCAAGAGGCCACAGGGGCCATCTTGTTTCCTATCAGGAATCAACTGATTCCAATGGCAGGGCCTGGGTATCCCAAAATGAAGGATACTCAGAGCACCTGTCAAATTCAGCATGGAGCTGCCACCAGCCCATACCCTGCTCTGTGGGCCACACACAGGTGCCCAAAAATATACACTAGGGGCACAGGGTTGTACCCCCACCCATGGGTGCCATAAGGGTATCCCATGGGTCTGTACACCAAACCAAAAGAGAGATCTGCACCGCCAGGAGTCCCACATGAACTCCTGTGTGGAAAACACAACAGAACACACGATAAAAAGCAGTAAAGGACAAGGATACGGAGACCCTGTCCCTCCGATGCATTTCCAGCATCACACATGGCACCCCTATTACCTATGGCAGCCATTTTGAAGGTAATCAATGACTGAAAAGGTCTAGAGAGTCTGCCAGAAGGCCTAATAGAAGCAACATTCAGCTTGCTCCTATTCACAAACAAAGAACATCCTAAAGGTGTTAAAACTCGCTTTTCAAATTCGTTAAGATTAGTCCCATCATAATTCCCCATGACACTATCATTCCATCGGCCAAAGAATAATGCCCTAAGCGAATCGTAGCAAGCAGAGAGGATGTATATACCAGCCCAGACCCTTTTCCTCATGTTGCGGCAAATGTGAACACACCCAGCAATTTGTCTTATTCAGAATGGCATGGGTTACGTTCATAATCATCAAAAGAGTGTTATTATGATAACCCCCTCTATGTTGGAGATCTCGAGGACAAAGAGTGTGCAAATGCACGTAAGGTGGAGACACAGTGGATATACTTGCAGTAGGTAACAAGACGTCAAGCGGATGTGCATTTTCCAAATACCAAAACCCAAATGTCAATGCAATTATAAAACAAGCTGTTACTGTGACCAGTGTTCATTTGGTCCTAGGGGACCATGATCCCTGAAGAGTAGACTTGTCATCAGAAAAATGACGAGCATCCTTTTTTGTACGAGTGGCCTGTAAAATAGGGATAGTTTCTCAGCGTCCGTTAAGGAGCCTCACTGTTAGGCTTTTTAGTTCATCCATGGGTGGCACCCGACCAAGTAGCCTATGTTGATTGAAGGTAACTTTACCGGTCCCTCCCTCTTAGTTATATGTAGCAGAGGAATGACGAGGGACTGGCTTAACAGTGGTTTCTTGTGGGTTTCTTGTGGGCACAGCCTAGCTGCACTTTCCTATTCTATTTACATTCATGTAATGTCACCAACGCTAAATCTAAATCCGATTCCGTGGTCGCAGATTGTACCTTGCAATTCTAGGTACTGTATGATCGGTGAACAAAGTGTCACTGTTTCCTAAAGAAAATGAAGAAGCAGAAGCAAGATCGATCGACGATGAAGAAGAAGTTGAAGAAGAAGCAACAATCTCCCTAGGCCCCATGGGAGAAAGAAGGCCTTTCATAGAAGAAACAGCAGTCTTCCCAGGCCCCACGGGCTCAGGAAGGATTTCCGTGAAACCCTCAGTGTCGATCAGAGCTGGCTCGTTGTGAGAATCATGATCACCAATTCCCATCTCCTCCCCTTTGTCATAGGATAGAGGAAAAGGAATCCTCTTCACATGTGTCGCATGGATCCAGTGCTTTTTCCCAGGTACTCGTACAGCGGTCTGTATGGCCCAAAGGATTCTATGCAGTCCTTTCCAATGAGGTGCAAGACAGGAGCCCCTCTCAAAATTCTTCAGTAGGACCCACTGGCCATGTCGGAGTTGATGACATGGACCCTTGTATTTTACAGGGAGGGCTGCTCGCACCTGTTGATGAATCAAATACAAGTTTTGAGTCAACTGGTCACAGTAGTCAGAGAGAAGCAGATACTCAATGTTTTTCAACTGCTTGGGTTTTGGAACTTTCCATATATTGGCTGGTCAACCTATGACAATCTCACAGGGGAGAGCCCTGTCTTTGATTGTACGTTCGTCCACATTGATAATAAGGCTATTGGCACAGTATCAGGCCATTTCAAATTACTATCTGCGCACACTTTTGCTATTTTATTCTTTAGGAATCCGTTATGACTTTCCACAAGACCGGCACTCTGACCATGGGCCTCATTACGACCCTGGCGCTAATGGGTTAACAGCGCCGTAAAAGGCTGCAGCGCCGTTAACCCATTAGCACCTGATTACGAGGTCCCTTTGCGGGACCCGACCTTAACGGCTGGTCTACACCAGCCGTTAAAGTAGGGACCCGCAAAGGGACCTTGGTGCTAAGTACGGTACCGCAATTTGCGGTACCGTACTTAGTGCCTTCCCCATTCCCATAGAGCCCTATGAGGCGAAAATGGGAATGCGGAGGGCCATGGTTCAATGGGGAATTACAGCCCCGCCAACCTTGGAATGGGGTGGTAATTCCCCATTGAACCATGGCGGACCCGTTACAACACCGGCACCAACCATGGTGCTAATAGTGCCATGGTTTAACGCCGGTGTTGTAATGAGGGCCCATGTCTGGCCGAGTGGAACCGTTTATCAATCTGTAATCCCGCACAAACTTGCAGGATGACAGCAGTGATAAAATGTGGACGATTATCAGACCAAATTACCCTCGGCAAGCCAAACCTAGGAAAGTATTCCTTCAGCATGGTCTTTGACGTCGACATTGCTGTGGCGTCTTTTAAAGGAAAAGCCTCAACCCATTTACTGAAAGCACAGATGACGACTAAAACATATTTGTAATTTTGACAATGTTCCATCTCAATAAAATCAAAATGGATCACCTCAAAAGGCATGGAGGGGGACCAAAACTGTCCTTTGGTGTAAGAGTTCCCTTCCCAATGTTATGTTGCAAGCATATCCTGCAACATTTGGACAAAACGTACAGCAATTTTCTGAATATTAGTATTATACCAGACAGGATCTACCTGTTGGCAAATCTTTTTGGCACATATGTGTGTTGGGTCATGGGCCATAGTGACCATAGTAGTGACATAGGCATTGGGTAGCATCCATCTTTGCTTTTCACTATCCACCCAACAACCCTCGTCATCTAGACCCGCTGGACCCTTAGCCCACTGTTTGATTTCTTCTGGAATAGCTTCAGTCTGAATTTCTTTTATACAGCAAATCCCTTCATCTATCATACAAGTATCAATGACCATTTTGTTGGCTCTAACAAATACATCTTTGAATGTACATCAGTGGCAGTCTGTTTGGCTATTCTGTCAGCAAAAGCGTTTCCTTTTTCTACTTCATCCTTCACTTCCTGATGTGCGGCACCCTTCATTATTGCTAACTGTGTAGGAAGCGCAAGTGCTGAAAGTAACCAAACTATTAAGGTACCATGCTGAATCTTTGTTCCATGTGATTTCAAGAAACCTCTCTGAGCCCATAGTCGACCAAAGTTGTGAAGTAGCCCAAACGCATATTGGCTATCTGTGTATATATTCACACTAAGCCCTTCAGAAATATCACAAGCTCTGATTAATGCAATAATTTCTGCGGCCTGCGCAGAATTATGTGGAATTCCTTTGATTTCCACAATAGTGATTAATGTGGTGATTGCATAAGCAGCAGTGGATGTACCATCCGGAAGTTCAAAGCAGGGGCCATCGCAAAACAGCTCCCCTTGTGGATTCTTTAACGGTGCATCAGATAAATCAATCCTGCCCTTAGTTTCTTGTTCTGTGATATAGAGGCAGTCATGTGACATCTTGTCACTCCAGTCTGTTTCTTCCAGAAGAGGCAATAGTTCCGCTAGATTTAATGAGCAACATCTCTTAATTTGGATATGCGGAGCAAATAGAATCAGCTCGTACCTTGTTAGCCAGCCGATGTGAGATGTTGCGTTTGCGTTCTGTTTAATAGAACATCTACGGAGTAGGGTACCATCATGGTTAAAGAATGACCTAAAACCATACCCTCACTTTGTTTCACAGATGCAGCAGCTACAGCTTTCAAACATCTCGGCTAATTGCATGCAACAGGGTCTAACATGGAGGAAAAATAGCCGCACAGTCTATTCTTGCCCCCATGTTGCGGTGTCAAAACAGCCAAAGCGCATCCATCACATTCATGCACATACAACACAAAGATCTTTTCGTAATTTGGTGTGCCCAAAACTGGTGCTGAACACAACGCAGCCTTGAGCAAATCAAAAGCATTCTGGCAATCCATATTCGACAGGAAAGGCAAAGAAATACCCTTCTTTGTCAGTGCCAACATCGGTTTTATCATCAATGAAACGTTCGGGATCCACTGTCTACAATATGAGGCCATGCCTATTAAAGCTCTGACCTCTTTCTGTGAATTTGGGACAGACATACCAGAGATGCTTTGTATCCATTCAGGTGTCAGTCTTCTTCCCTCCTTTGACAGGAAATAGCCTAAATAGGTGACCTACTGTTGACAATACTGAAACTTTTTCAATTAAGCCTTATGCCCATGTTCTGCTAAATGAACAAGCAGCAACACGTTTCCCTCTTTGCAAGCTACTTCAGAATCAGCAGCTAGAAGTAGATTGTCAATGTACTGCAACAACGTGCAAGTAGAGGGTAACTCAAGCGTATCAAGCTGTTCTTTCAACGCTCTACTATAGATGCTTGGACTCACAGTGTACCCTTGTGGCACACGAGTGAATGTGAACGAGCGTCCCCCCTAGGGTGAACGCGAACAAATATCTGCTTTCAACGTGTACAGGAATACTGAAAAAAGCGTTTTTCAAATCCACAACACTGAAATGTGTAGCCGAGGCTGGAATCATTGTCAATATGGTAGTCACATCAGGTACAATCGGAAACTGTGGAGCAACTTTTATTAATGGCGCTCAAGTCAATAATGAAACGAAAAGGAATCACATTATTCCCTTTCTTGTAAACTGGTAGAATCGGACTATTACACACGCTCCCTGCAATTTCCTCAATCACACCTATTTGTGCAAAATCAGAAACAATACTTTTCAAAGCCCGTTCACCGTCAACCGAAATCTTATACTGTGTAATACGCTGCAATTTAACACCTGTTTTCAGCACAATTTTCACTGGTTCAATTTGTGAAATTCCAAAGTCATTATCATTAACTGCCCATAGACATGTCAGAACCTTATTCAATTCAGTTGGCAAAGGCCTAGACAAAAACTGTGGGATGGAAGTTTGTTGAGGCGAAATCGTTAAGTACACTCCATCCGAACAGTAAATCAGCATTCAATTTCTTCAATAAATGTAATCCCAACAAATTTTTGCTGCAGTTTGTCGTCAACAGAAATGGACACGAATCAGTGAATGGTCCCTGTGAAATCGCTACCGGCCGAGACACCGGACCAACCACTGGCATACTAGAGACCTCTACAGAAATGTTGTTCTGCCCTGACAGTGGAATGCCTGGAACCTGTGAATGATCAATAGAACACTTTTGTGCTCCTGCATCTTTCAAGAATAGCTGCTCACAGGTCCCCACCTTCATTTCAACGTAGGGCCCTATCTGGGATATATGTGATCACTGCGCCACCTGCAACTGCGACGCCAAAAATGTCGACAGCAGTTACGGTGCAGCGCAGTGATCATATGGATCACTGTGCCCGCTTCCCCTGGCCTGCATTACCCCTCTCAACCCCCCACCCCACTTACCTTTAGGGCAGCACACTTCTGCGTGTGCTACCCGCACTCTGTGATCCCTGCGGTGTCAGCTCTTCCCACTAACGTGGGTTGGAGCTGACGCCGCAGGGTGTTTTTTTTTTTACATGTCCCCGCTTTCTGAAATGGTAAGCGGGGGACACCCATGCAACCCCTGACCCCCATTACTGCACCCAGGAAGAGCAAGGGACACCCCTGCAACCCCCGCTTGGCTTGGGCGCAGTAAATGTCACCCTCATTTGTGCGCCTCCAAAGTCGCAGTGACTGTGGGGACGCACAAATGAGGGTGACATTTTTGTATGATACCCCCAATCTGATAGACGGGAATACGTACCGGTTCCAGACTCTGCTTCGGGCTGTTCTAGCGGAAAAATATTTCATCAAAGGAGAGAGCTTCAGAAAAATAGACGGTCAAAGGATTAGCAAAAATGTTCCCACTGTTAACACTCTGTTGCTGATTATCTTGTGATGGTGCCTGTTGATTCTGCGCAAACTGACTTCTACCAGGACCCCCTATCCCAGGACTCCCTCCAGATGGTCTACCCATGGCACCATACGTGCTATCCGATCTCTACTGAAGGTTCGGGCATTGTGCTCACCAATGACCTTCCTGTCTACAATATGCACATTGGTTCATGTGTACAGGATCCAGTTGTGCACTACCCTGTGGTGTAAATTATCCTCTGAACTGTGTATTCCCACCTCTGTCTCCTCTAGCAATTTGCTGCAATAATATTCTAGTTTTCAAGTCGCGCTTCTTCTTTTCCGCCTTCTCCTTCTCTGTATTAACCCTATTTTCATAGTACTGAGCCATATGTAATACTTCAGATTGTGATTTCGCTTGCCAAGCGCTCTCAGAAGTCATAATCTGTGATTGGATTTCAGGCAACAATCCACGCACAAGCTTGTCTACGAACAACCTCTTTCCTGTCTCTGTACTTAAGTCTTGACCACTAAAATCTGAAAACACTTGTTCAAACTTATTAAAATACTCAGTTGCACCCTCTGACTTCAACTGTAGGCAAGCCGTAAGTTTATCCCATATGATTCTTTTTTCAGAAACCAGAGGTTTCAATTTAGTCACTATTGTGTCTGGCAACACTAGTGTCACCTGTGGCGGTTTCCCACCAGCATTCCTTTCCCCATCTATTTGTACTAAATCATCCCATGCATCACCTATCCCTGCCTGATCATCTTCAGTTCTAATCTGCTTACACAAATCAGCAGGAAGGATCCCGGGAAACAACAAATCTATATCACCCAGCGTGAAAAATGACAGATTCAATTCCTTTATAAAATCCTGTTGGATTCTTCCTAATATCTGGAATTGTATGTCTGATAGTATTCACTTCCTGCCTAGAAAACGGGACATGAACAAACTGTGAGACATAATGTGCTGCAATAGTAGTAGCAGGTGTTCCTGCTGCGGCATTAGCTGGAATTTCTACTTTCGGAACAAATGTCGGAGAAACATCCCTCATCAGCAATTGTAAAGTAGGCAAATCTGAGCGTCTATTAAGTAACAAGGCTAAATCAAGTGACAAAGTAGTCAAAGCAGTATCAAGCGAAGATGCTCAATTATAAATGATCATCAAATCTGCGTGACAACAAACCTTTCTCTTCATAAACTCATCTTGTAGATACTCTTCCATCAACTGTAACACTTTCCTTTGCATTGCCGGAGCATACTGACTAAACGTGTCATGCACTTCAATGGGAGAAATTGAAACATCCAAAATCCAAAATCCATCTAAGAGTGTTTCTTGTGCAAATGCACATTTCTTCACTCATTGGTTTCAAAGGAGGAAGAAATAATTTCTGTACATATGAAGCATCCCGTACATTACCTTCCATTTCATCTTTCCCCAACCGATCAAGCTCCCTCTTAAACTCAAATACCTTCTCTACATGAACATATACTTTCTCTGCAGTGTCCCTTGTGCAGGCTAGGATATTCAAATCCCTCAGCCCCTGTGGGACATTCATGTCGTGAAATCACTCCATATATCAGCTAAATGCGTTCCCATCCGTTCTATCAAAATAGCCTGTTCAGGAAAACCCCATTGATCAGAAATCGAAACTAAAACAGATGATTCATCGTCCTCTTCTAGGTACTTTTTAGCCCACATATACAATTCTCTTTTTCTGTCTTTGGACACTGTACCACGAGTCACTATTCTTGAATCAGCTCCCACTTCATCAACCACTACAGGTGGAGCAGAACCACATGGTAAAGAGTCAGTAGGTAGCGGAGGCAATACCGCTGACGGTGCAGACGAAATTATGGGGACAGCAACTGTAAGTAAGGGTGGAGGTGCAGGAGGAGGAACAACAGGAAGAGGAACAACAACGGGAGGAGGAACTACAACGGGAGGAGGGGCATAAGGAGGTGGTGCAGTGGAAACAGTTCTACGTTCATTCAACAATTTATTAATCAATTCATCTGATATATGAAAATCCTGAGACGGATATATCTTTTGCACATCAAGTTGGAAAGCCCTATCCATATCTCTAATAGATTCGGACTGTTTTTGCTGATCATGCAATAGTGTTTTCCCAGCTTTTGTCATGTGTCTACGTGCATGTTTTTCTTTACTCCTGAGTTGTTGCATAGCTTCCTTTCTCTATTCTTTAACTGCATCAAATGCTACAGGCCTAGTCTTTTTCCTCAAAAATACAGATTCTAAATGCTCTAGGCGGGCAATTTCAAAACTACCATAAACTGGCCACTGAAGTTCGGGAACATGCCTCGTCTGTCTGTGCCAAATATCATTGAATACAATAACTCCAAGGCCGTACTTACAATACATTAAATAAGCCGGCGCAGGTTGGTCTTGTTCCAAAGATTGTCTTTCTCTATGGATTAATACCCTGAAACAGGATGACAATTTCCCAGGCATATCAGATCACTGGTGTTACCTGGCGTCATTTGTATTTGCAAACACAAATCTGCAAACAATATCAGAATTCTTAGGAATTGGGGCACGACTCACCTGATTTCCAATTACTAAGGGTCCGATCCGATTTCAAAGGATCGTCGTGGCTGGCGATTTCGATAAACAGGCCTCGATATGGGGACCCTCATCAAGATGTCCTCCTAAACGCTGCTCACCATCCAGGAATTGGGTCGTGCAGAAGTGCGGAGGAATCGTGTCTCGCTTTGCAGGGGCCCCCTTCACTCTGCGATCCCAGTCCAGTAGCCTCGTCTTCATCTAGCGATGTGACATCAAAATTGAGGGTCCCAATTCAGGCACCATCTGAAAGATTAAAGAAATATCAAGGCTTAATAGCACCAAAAGGAAATATGCCAGTCATGATTTCAGAAGTACATGTACAGTTTATTTGGCAGATAGATATCTGGCTCTCAACGCCTCGCAGTTTGTACCAGTAGACACTGTGAGGGGGGAGAGTGCTGGACATTACAAAGAAACAGGTTTTTATACTTTCCTCCACAATCCCGGTTACATCGTCCAGCCCCTCTCCATGTCATTCATTAATTTTATGGTTCATAGCCAGATCAAATAACAAATACAGATTCAAATAACTATACATTGTTCAATGTTTTCCACAAACACTAGACATGTTTTTCTATACATAAAACAAAACATAAAATGGTAACAATCTTTGCCTTACTCGGTCATGTTGGTTTTTCATTTTTTCTCGTGTTCAAGGGTAGTCCAGTTTCAAGGAAGGATCACAAAGATTCCTGCAAAGGTACACTGTTTTCGTTATTTAACATTCTGTTCACTGTTTCAACAAGGATGACGCTATTGATACAGACAACATCTAAATTACTGTTCAGTTCAACTCTAGTTTAGCTCCAGGATTTCTTAGTTCAGGACAAACAATCCACTTTCAGCAGCCTCAACATGTTTATCTTCGTTGACACAGCACAAAGTTCACTTTGCTCTGCTGTAGCCGAAAACACAAAGTTTAACATGAGACAGAAACAGGAGTTAATCAAAATGGCGTATGATTTTAAAATGGCAGCGTAGTCAGCCTTATTCAGGTTCATTCAAATGTGATTTTCAGTGTGATGCGAATGTGCTTAGGCCAATGTTCGTTATCAAGCAGTATTTTATGAAATAAACTTTAACAATGGGCAGTGGCCAGATTGTCCGGGTCATGGTCTAAGGTCATGCCCGGACAATCTGGCTACTGACTTGACTGCGAGGAATGAAAAATGGTGTTAAAGTGGCCATGTCCAACTGGGACCAGCTATGTGATAAAGTTATTCGAAAGTAGGATAAGTTTGAAAGGGAAAAAACATTTCTTGTGGTAATATGGTGATAGAGTTCTGACTTTGCCTTCTGCAGGCTGCCATGGAAAGGGAAGAGGGGCTCTGTACTGAGCCCCGCCTTATTTTTCCACCGTGGCCATATTGGAAAAGGATTTTCCTTCCTACAGCGGTACGCTGCAGGCATCTCGCTGTAGGAAGACAAATCTATTTCTTAGCACCCCGGGTTCCCACTTTGGGAACCGTGCTTACTAATGGCCTTTATCACCCATTGCAGGGGCTGCAATGGAGGATAATGGACCGGAGCCCTCATTATTTATTTATTTCTAACACGTCGAAGCCTGTGGGCATCAGCGCACACACAGACATACCTCACTTTATTTTTTGATAAGTGTCATAATGTAGGTTAAAGAAATAGTGATATACCTTTGGTGACTGAGGTATAGCCTGTAGCCATGCATAGTGGCCAGATTGTCCAGGTCATGGTACAAGGTCATGACCCGGACAATCTGACTACTGGCCTTGACCGGGAGGGATGAAGAATGGTGTTAAAGTGGCCATATCCACCTGGGACTGGCTACGTGATAAAGTTATTTGAAGGTTGGATAGGTTTGAAAGAGAAAAAAATGTGTTAGTGGTAACATGGTAATAGATTTCTGACTTTGCCTCCTGTAGACTGCCATGGAAAGGGAAGAGGTGCTCTGTGCTGAGTCCCACCTTCTCTTTCCATGGTGGCCATCTTGGAAAAGGATTCGCCTTCCTACAGTGGGATGCCACAGGTTTCCCACTATAGGAAGGAAAATCTATTTTTTAGCACCCCGAGTTCTCGCTTTGGGAGCCAGGGGTGCTAATAGACTTTATTCACAATTGCATAGGCTGCAATGGAGGATAATGATCCAGAGTCCTCATTATTTATTTATTTATTTATTTATAACACGCCGAAGCCCGCAGGCATCAAGGCGCACACAGACACACTTCGCTTGGGCCGATAACTTGGGCTGCCGGGCTGTTATCCCCCTTTCCAGTCCCTGGAACGGTGATGAACGCCACATTATTCTGCTTAGCATAACACAAAATGCTAATGGAAATGTTGGAAAAACCTATGTCTATGTATGGTCACGTGGCACCGTTCGAAAGGTCCACAGTGACGTCAGACTTTAGCGGACGTCGAAGGGAGCAAAAACAGTATAGAATTGTTACTAATTATGCTTGAAGGTGGGAAATGGCAGAGTTTTAAGGTGAAATGTTGTAAATTGGACACAAACGTTGCTATATTGGGGTAAGTATGATATTAGTAAGTTGTAGGAAAATAGCATGAACTGGTAAAAACCCATGGAATTCTCTGAAAAAAAACGTTGTAAAAGAGACGTTATGGTTAAGTTTCAGAAATAAAAACCTATACAATTCAATGAAAAAACTTTGTTAAAGGGACTTTATGGTTAAGTTGCACTAATAAAAAACCTATGAAATTCAAAGGAGAAACATTGCTACAGGGATGTTATGGTTACAGTTAAAACAGAAAAAACCTCAGATATTCGTCAGTTACGGTAAGCTAAGCAACCATAACTCGTGCCACCGCCGTGCACTGCTAAGACTAACACCCAGGACATCAAAGATGACATCACAAATGCACGCAAATCTGTGTTTGACGAATGGGTATATGTGGGCAGAATGGCTCGCAAATCCCCGTTTTACACGCAAATAGTTCCATGAATCAGGGCCTCTGTCTTTTTAGAGACTCGCAATTGCAGCTGGTAAATTCAGAGAGAATAAACACTTTGCCCGAATCACGCAATTTGGTATAGTGATAAAGCCAGAATTTTGAGCCCAGACTCCATCTTACTTTAGGCGTTTTGATACATATCTTCCCAGCTCTGGCTGGTACAAATATTTGTGAATGGCTGGGTTTCAAGATCAAAAATGATACTCTTTTTTTTTTTTTTAGAGGGATGTCTTAAAATGTACAATAACCACATAGTAAAGCAACTTGACAATACATAAATTATTATAGAAGCATCTTGAACAAAAAGAGTATATGGCTGTAGATGTATAGAAAACTACACATTGCAGTATGTAAATGAACATGCACCTAAAAAATCACCTCTGTGTTATACAACTGTACTTTCAGGCTTTGAGACACAGCTCTTCCAGTCTGAAATCAGAAGGTAATCTCTGAGTCCTGGGAAGGGTTGAAGACTTATCCGGCACCCCGGAAGTAACGGCATCACCTGCTCTAAGCTTCTACATGGGGGCCATTGCTCCAGGGATAAATCAGCACTCCCACTGCAGGGGCCTGTAGCAGAGCGAGCCATGATGCCTGGGCTTTGTTTTTTGTGTGTTCTTTTCAGCCTCAGTGACTCTCTGTCTGCCTTTGCTTCTAGAATCTGCCATGCAAGGAGCCAGTTTTCTAGGTTCCCCAGGTATTTCCTTTAATATTGCGGGATTGGTGGCAATCAGTTGCTTTTACTTTTTTTTTTACAAATTGCTCAAATTTGCTCAAAACCTGGCTGTTCGATTATACATGTCTGTAACTATACTTATGCTAGGTCCACTGAATGTGTGTTACCAATACCAACACTGACTGCTTACCGCAACCTTATCAATTGTTTGTAAATGATTACTGTAACAGCGCCACAATGCCCTTGGGATGTTGTGAGCTTTATAAATGAATAAATAAAATAAAAATAAAGTAAAAATCTGATATGCTGTATGATGTATGTATTAATATCTACATCTCACTCCCTAATATTTGAAATTCTTACTAAAAACCTTCACCTTTACTTAAAACTCTAAAAGATGTGTAGTTGCTGAATATTATAAGTAGTGTGCCCTTCTAAATTCCTAAAAAGCAGGGCTTTAAGTGAGCCAGCACTAACCAGGGTTCAGCCCCAGTAGGGTGCAGAAAGAGCCCTCCTGCCACGGATACCCCATCTGATTTTTCTCTATGATAAGACAATAGAATGGACCGATGATGCGTGACAATACCTCTCTTCAACATTAGGTGTCACTATCAGCCATGTTCAAAAATCACATCTTCAGTTTCAGACATGTTGAGTTAGTGTATTTGTTTTGTAACACTATGAAGTGGAAATTTAAAATAGGGAATACATGGTTTGATTTTTGGAACATATGATATATTGGTATTTTGTCCTTAGAATGATTTATTAATATTAAAACATACAAATCAAAGAGTTCCATTAAACGAACTGAAGAATTGGAGCAGATATTGACCTATTTTAATTGTATTTAATGTTTGTAGTGTAATCCATTGTAATGCTGCTTCTAAGGCAACATCTGCCCGGCATCCATTTTTAAGGACTGCGCAGATGAACAGATCCCTTCATCACAAACTCCATGAATGTCTAATTTTCCTCTGGCCAAATTCCAGATAACCTCAAAGAAGCTTGGGTTATCCATCTGATCCAAAAACCGTCACTTGATTCCGCAGTCCCCTTGATCTGTCACACTTCGCCTCGAATCTCACCTGCTTATCCTTTGAAGTCTTGGTCAGAGGTTTTTCTTTCTTACGGATGACTCAGGATTTGTACAAACACGGGCGAGTGTCCTCTGTCGCCAGTGTGCGGGTAGGTATCCGTCTCGTAGATACGCAGGCGTACAGAATTCCAGGGAGGATCAGGTAAGGAGTCCCGGAAGGAAGGAAACCAGGAGGGATCTGGAACTCGCACCGATAACAGGTAGAGTATGAGTGCACAATGACCCGGGAAGGGACCGCAAGGAGGAGGTGGAAGACTGGTTTCACAAGCGGGAAGAGCGGTTGGAGCCAATATTTGCCTGGAAGGAGTAATAAGCGCTAACAAGGGAGATAGCACGGGGAAGAGGAAAAGTTTGACGCACACTTGCCGGAAGTTCGGAAAGGTAGCGTTGAGACACGCAGAGCCATGGGGGCGCGTCTATTTTCTAGGAAATGGCAAGTCTGTTGAAACACTAGAGCGGTACCTTTGCACTAGCGTCAGCCATGTTGGAAATATGCTTGAAAGGATGTTACGGTGTGTTATGGACCATGTAGTCCAGAAAGGGCTGAAACGGCAAAACATGACACTATCAGCCCATCACCACTGTCTCTTTCCTTTTATAAATTCTGGTCAGAGTCACATATTTACAGCTTCAACAATTCCTGGAAACCCACCACATCCTGGGTGCACGATAGTCAGGCTTCAGACTTGGCCACGGCACTGAATCTGCCCTGCTTGATCTCAGAAAACAGCTGGATCAGATCAGAGACATGGGAAAATCTGCCCTCCTCCTTGATCTGTAAGCTGCTTTTGGCCTGGTCGATCACCAGATCCTCTGCCAACACCTCACCGCAGCAGCATGATTCTCGCCTCAAGCAAACACATAGGTATCCTCCTTCCTCGAGGGCAGGCCCATGAGGGTGTTCGTCGAGAACCACAGTGCCCCACCTGCCCCCATTCACTGCAGAGTCCCGCAAGGATCTTGCGTGTCACCAACCCTTTACAGTATATTCACCAGACCCTCTTTGATCTACTTGACTCCATTGGCATATCCTCCACAAACTATGCCCATGACACACAGGTCTTCCTACCTCTGTCTGGCAACTTCTCAGAAGACACCCGCTCACTAAACGACGACCAAAAGACAGAGCTCCTCCTGCTAGTGTCACCGCCGATAATCAAGAACCTGAATCTCTAATACACAACCTTCTGCATTGATGTCATCCAAATTCCTGCCCCCCATCAGTGAAAGCCCATGGCGCGTACCTTGATACCACACTCTCGCTCACACACCAAGTGAATGCTATTGCCTCTGCATCAGCACACACAAGTAAACTGATTAATGCCGCCAGGTCCTTCCTCTCTCAGGACAGCTGTCTCACTATTGCTCATGCAATCATAGCATCGAGGCTGGATTACTGTAATGCCTTATTCGCTGCCACTTCTTGCCGGAACATTGGAAAGCTACAGGTGATCCAGAACAATGCAGTTCAAGCGGCGCTTAATATCCCAAGACGCGAACATATTTCTGCCGCCAGGAAAAGTGTCCACTAGCTCCCAATCAGAGAGCGCATTATCTTCAAGTCACTTTCCAACATGCACAGATGTCTATCCAAGTCTGCCCCCCACTACCTGACCCATAAAATCGTCAGAGATCAGACCCCACAGAGCAGCCCACAGCAACAAACTACTTCAACCGAAATTCAAACGAGCTAAAGCTGGGGGCGCCAGTTTTCCACCCTTTGCAGCTAAACAGTGAAACTCGCTCCTCCCTTTGCGGAGAGCAGAGAAATCTCACTGGGCCTTCACGAGATGGAGATCACTAAAAAGCTGGCTCTCTGCATAACTACATATGGTGGGATGCATAAGCTTTGCCATGAACTCTTCTCCCGCTGATCACTTTTTGTATGCGTGACCGGATATGTAATAGCGCCTTGATACCCCCAGCCTTAGAGCGCTTTAAAAGCGAAATAAATAAACGAATTACATTGTACTGTACATGCTTTAAAATCAATTTAGCCTCGTATTTTGCTAGGTACAACAATGCAACCACGTCTGTTAGGCCGCTCCTTTAGTTCCAGTGGCCACGGGTCTTTTACAGGTCCTTAGCTGCTTGCCATTCTTAGGATGTGCAATAGCCATCCTTCTGTGACTTGTACTCTGATCGCAGCTAAAGCACTGCTAGCAGGAGGCACCTGGGAACCTTGCATTCCTGCATCACATCCAACGTGCATGGCTGGAACACACCACGCTACATATTATAATCCTCCTCCTTATCGCAGTGGCATGAGCAGTGCTCCGTTGCTTAGGTTGGCGCTATATAAAACCCCAATGTATGCGAGCCCTCCGGTTAGTAACCTATAATCTCCTTAACTCATACGACTGCAGCTTACATGTTGTCCTTTTCCTTCCTCGTCATTTCAAAAATGTCCTCTGGGGGCTGCGATTGCTTTCCGAGGGAGCCTGATTTTTAAAATCTACCTACAGCACCTCCTCAATGCCTCAATGCCCCAAGTCAAGTGCTGTGTGAGCTCATGCCATTGTTTAACCCAACATAAGATGATACATTTTGCAGGAATGCGAGGGGGTCTATTACACTCAAGGCAGCTCAGCAGGTTGTGTAAACCAGGTTATATGTGTGTCTCCTCCACATATTCGTTCTGGGTTTCTCTAAAGTAATGCTCTGGAAATCCAACCTGCTTCCCATTGGACTCAATTGCTTTTGTTGTTGTCAGGGCATTGAAATCACCAAGCAAGAATAATCTTCATTGTTTCAGAGCTGAAGTATTGCCCTGGGTGCCACAGAATAAATGGCAAAAGAAAAAGGCAAAAAGCATTTATGAAAAGTGAAACAAAGCACCCATCATATTTGCATTTCGGGCGTGGTAGGATTGGTGCTTTTTTGAAACACAAAAAAACACATTTGAATAATATAAGCCAGCCTTCATCTTATAATACTTGTCCCTTTACTAGGGATGGGGGACATATTAACCCGCAAAGTGAAAAGTGTGGAATAGGCACTGGAATCCGCTTCTGCCTGTTCCGCAAAATCGGTGTTATGGTTCCACCGCCACTGAAATTACACCCGGTTTTGTGCAGCTTCGAGAAGGGCGTGGTAAGAGCAAAAGCACTTTTGAGCGAAATTTGCAGGTGGCATTTACACTTTTTCCAAATGGGATTGGAAAAGTGAAAAGTGTTTTACTCTTTGCATTTCCACCCCATTTTTGAAAATGCCCAAAATTGCACATCCCTGTTTAGGAAATTACCAGTATTGCAGGGGGGGGGGACTTTTTGCACGTAAGTGCTAATGGCCACGCTCCCCTCTAGTGCAATTGAGGAGCTCTGTAAAATGCCCCTCTATGTTTTTTGCCCAAGGGCAATTTTTGTCTTAACGATGCAAAGTTTCTGTAATATGGCCTGTTAAGTCTAATTATATTTTGATATCTGTTGCTCATGATGTGAACAGGTTTTTAGTTGCAATGTTTGGGTTTGTATTACTGCCAGTGAGAGATGCTGACATCATACTTCTTCCCTACGAGGGTCATTGAGGATATCAGTTTATTTGCTAAGTCAATTATTGCCTTTTTTTTCAAGACAGGGATTTGGACCACTGTTAAAAAAAAATACTGGCTGATAGAGAGATTTCAGACTGTGTCCTGGCCTGGCGAGGTAAGGGCCCACAATTTCACTCTCTGTGTTCCCTCCTCCACTTAGGCCTGATTCTCTTTCTTTCTTTCTTGCGGGTTTTCCTGCCTTGTTTCTCTCATTTTCCATGCCTTTTTTCATGCATATCTCTCGCTCTCTCATGCTTTTTTCCCCCTCTCTCGCCCTCTGTGCCCCTTCCTCCACTGAGGCCTCTGTCCTGCTTCCTTGTAATTTTCTTGCCTTTTTTCTCGACTTTCCCATGCCTTTCTTTGCATTTTTGTTGCTCTCTTGCATTCTTTTGTCCTGCTCTCGTCCTCTGTGCCCATTCCCCTTTGTCCCCTGAGCCCCCTTTTGGTTTAAATTGTCCTTGTTTGACTGTCTTTGTCCACCTTTTAGCTGCGCTTCTTACATTTGCCCCCCCCACTCTCCATTGGTTACAGTCCTCCTCATCAGTGCAGCTAAGGGCGCCGAGGCAAAGTGCAGCTCCAGCAGTAGCAGCTCCAGACTGTGTTTGCCTGTCTATGCTGGTGGAGCATATTATGCATCCGTGAACCAGCAGTGACGGACAAGGTAAGATAGGTTTGGACAGGGGGAACAGCCATTACTGCTCCCTATTCAATATTCCCACCTCTCTTATTACTCCTATTACCAAAATGGTTTATTCTGCTGCACGTCACCCACAATCGTATGTTGTCCATATCTGGCACTTAGGCCCTGCGCAGGTAACTCGCATCTAGGTGTTTCTGTTATTCTGCTGTATGTTGCAACCTAGGCCTTTCTCCTTCTATGCAGGACACTTGCATCTCAGTGTTTTTGCTTTTTGGCTGTATTTTGAAACCTAGGTCTTTCTCCGTCTATGCAAGAAACTCACATCTAGGTGTTTGTTTTTCTGCTGTATGCTGATACCTAGGCCTTTATCCCTCTATGCAGGAAAATCGCACCTAGGTGTTTCCGTTTTTCTGCTGTATGTTGAAACCTAGGTCTCCCTCTGTCTATGCAGGAAACTCACATCTAGGTGTTTGTTTTTTGCTGTATGTTGAAACCTAGGTCTCTCTCTGTCTATGCAGGAAACTCACATCTAGGTGTTTCTGTTTTTCTGCTGTATGTTGAAACCTTGGCCTTTCTCCCTCTATGCAGGAAACTCCCATCTAGGTGTTTGTTTTTCTGCTGTATGTTGAAACCTTGGCCTTTCTCCCTCTATGCAGGAAACTCCCATCTAGGTGTTTGTTTTTCTGCTGTATGTTGAAACCTTGGCCTTTCTCCCTCTGTGCAGGAAACTCCCATCTAGGTGTTTGTTTTTTCTGCTGTATGTTGAAACCTAGGTCTTTCTCCCTCTATGCAGGAAGCTCGCATCTAGGTATTTCTGTTTTTCTGCTGTATGCTCAAACATAGGCCCTTTTCCCTTTATCCTGGACACTTGAAGCTAGATGATTGTATTGCTTTTGTGTTGATGTTGGCATCATTCTTCTGGCTCCCCCCTCTCAGACCTTAATTGACTTCCCTTGGCCTCCCTCTCCCTTTCCTCATGCTCTTCTCTTCTCTCCCATACCACCAGATAAGGTCTCTAGACTGTTCCGCCCTATGAAAGTGTCATCTTGAAAGGTGCTCCCCTGCTCCTTCTGATCTTTCAGGGACAATGTTGCCTCCCTTGCTCAAGCCTTGGCTGATACGGCAATCTCTCTGTGCCACAGGCTCTTTCCCGCTTCTCCTCATGCACTCCCTTGTGCACCCTCGCCTAGGTGCAAGTGAACCTGTGCACTTGCATTTATGTACCCTCTCATCCCTCCCTCCTGGCATTACCCTTTTCCTCTCATCCTGCACTTCTCCTCTCCCCTCTTCCCCTCCTTTCTGTCACTGCACTTGCACGCTCCGAATTGTCTTAAGACCTATTAGGAATGTTACTGTTTGTCTTCTTCCCTTTAATCCGATCCTACACTTCCCCTCCTCCCCTCTACGCCTCTCCTCTCTTTTCTGTTACTGCACTTGCACGCTCCGAATTGCCTCACGACCTAGTAGGAAGGCTACTGTGTGTCTTCTTCCCTGTTCTCCCATCCTTCATCGCGCCTCCAGCCCCCTCCCCTGCATTCCTGTTATGGTGCTTGCACGATCCGAATGTCTCAAGACCTAGTAGGAACGTTACTGTTTTTGTGTTCTCCCCTGTGCCTCCCCTGCCCTGTCTTGATGCGCCTTGAAACACCATTTTGCTTTATAGCCGCATTATAAATACCCAATAAATAAATGAAATAAATGTTCTGCAGTTATATTGAAAGTATGTTATTTCCCACGGTTAATAGAGACAGACAATGTTTATGTCTACGAGAAAGTTCATTCAAAGGTAGATACAGTCATTTTGCAGAGGATCAAACACTTTGTTAAACTGGAAAAGCCAGGACTCGAAATTAAGTTCCTCAGTAAACAACTTAACCAATAGACCACATCTCTAGCCTATCCCGACAGAATATGAAATTAACTAACCACGTGCTTGAGCACATTTTATAATGATTTGATGATAATGTCTGGAAAATGGTGAGAGTGCCTGGGCACAAGAGGAGAAGGCCTGATAATGTCTACCAATTCCCATATACTAGACAGGCTTTATCAGAGCCTGCTTGTTCATTTAACTTATAGCCAGTGTCAAGGTTATTATACATCCCAAGTGAAGATAACCAGAGCTTCCTCCGCATCGAAGAGTCATTTACCTGCTCACATTCTCTCCATTTGCTCTGTTTCAAGTCACAAATTGTTTGAAACATCTCCAGGAGATTCTGCTAATTAACAGGCAAGTCATTTAGAACACTGCACCATTGAAGTCTATGCAAAAAGGACGAGCATGCTCGTCCTTGGCACTTAAGGGGTTAACAGCACAAATGTTGCCATCCCAAGAGCTGTGACGTTGGCCAACAGCAAGGCCGGCAGGATTCCAGAAGCCCATTTCCCAATGGGCAACTGTCCAATCACACTCACAATACCAAGTGCAACTTTATTCCATGACCCATCTGGCAGGGATAAGAGGTCAGGTGGGGCTACATGTCTGTGCAGTATCCTGCCACGACTGCAACCTGAGTCACACTAATGCCAGATGCGCAAAACCTTTTGGGGTGCAGGACATGAGGTGCACTAGCACGTCTCATCACTTGCACCCAAAAAAACGAACATGCAGTGTTTCTGCACATTTAAAAGCACGGACGGAATTCACAAATGGGGTGCACTTTTAAATGTGCAGTAAAGAGGGTCATGCCTATGCGTCTGTGGGAACAGGCACAGGGATGAGGCGCACATGATGAGAGGGTCATTTCTGTCATGATTGTTTTTTAAGTGTGACAATGGCAGTGTAAACCCCGGCTGTCAGACTTGCATTTCATGCCCCCTGAAAGGGATGGACATTTCTTTTTCCCCGAGCATTTCAATGAGACAGGCTCTTTAAGGAGGAGCCTGCCATACTGTCCCGCCCCCTCAGAACGGCTTAGGTCACCTTTGAGAATAAGGTGATCTGAGCATTTCTGAAAGTAACACAAAGGAAATGAGCGCATTCTCTGCGCTCCATTCATATGCATCACATTTTAGGAATCGGACCCATGGTCTGTATCTAGACCTTCCCACCTGAATTAATTCATAATTCCTCTCTTCATGCAAATATCTGATCGGTTTCACTCTTGCACCCAGTGGAGCCGCCAGCCCATTTTTAAAAGCATGCAGCCTCCTCTCACCACGCTCCTTACAATTGCACAAACGGCAGTGCAGAAGGGTCTGCATATTACCACTAGACCACAAATGATCTTCTGCACCCTGATATAACACAAGGCAGAGGTGGTGCAGATCTCCTTCATGCAGGCCTGCAACCCCCGGATTGTTGTTTCTATTTCCAGTCGAGGATCTCAACTTGGTGGACTGGAATTCCCCCTGCTTTAGGGCAACTGGAACTCCACCAATCTCACATGTGGGCTCTGCTTTCTCTGGCTCTGAGGAACAAGGCAAGAGCTTTCTCTGCTCCCGGACCTCCTGGAGATAAGCCACAGCCCTTCAGGCCTCTTAGTCACAAACTTTGTGTGTCTTTGCGTCCCACTGGGGAACAGAACCATCGGAGAAAGCATGAATACTGATAAATTACACATAGGGCCTCATTACGAGGTATGCCGGTAGCCATGCCGCTATTGGCGTCATGGCTGCCGGCAAAGCACATCCGTGTCCGTGTTCTCGGAATGAGGATTTACCGGACCATTCTGAGTTTGGATGGCCCGTTAAATCCTCACTCGAGGACACGGACACGGTTCATCCACATTCCCATCTCAGCCCCCATAGGGCTGAATGGGAATGGGAGAGGGAGTAAACAACGGGCCATTACGAGATGGCCCGTTGTTTGTTCCCTCTTCCCCTCGCGGGACCGGGTATGCACGCCTGGTTTTCCCAGGCATGCTTAACGTGTCCCGTGAGGGGACCTCGTAATGTGGCGGAACGGGTTGAACGGCGCCGCAGCCTTTTACAGCGCCGTTTAACCCGTTCCGCCAGGGTCGTAATGAGGCCCAAAGTCTGAGAGGGGGTGGGCAGCCGAGTAATGCGAGAGCTCCCCCCTTCAAAGTTAGGCCTGCACTCCTAGTCAGAAAAGACACTACACCAGGGATTTGAGGGATTTGTTTTAGGTACTTGTATGCCTACAATGTTGCAAAAGTCCAGAGCTGGCTTCGTGGAGGTCTGCTTTCTTGCACTAGATGGTTAGAACACCAAAGCAGAAGTGCCTTCCTGGGCATATGTCGCTGGAAGCTTCATCGCTGTCCTCTCTGTTGACCAGTAGCTTGAAGTGGGCACAGGGATTAAGTGGACGGATGGCTCAATACTTAACTGGCCACTCTGGAGTGTGGCTTTTAGTTCTCCTGGCAGTGTTTCTCCCAGTGGATTGCCAGCAGGTGAAGTTCCAGCCAAGCTCCGCCCAGGCCTAGGCTCGGCTCCTTCTTTCCTATTGGATGTGGCCACTGCGTTCAGCAAGGACATGGCTTCTGCTTCGTCTCTCAAGTGAGGAGCCCGTCTGAGTGCTGTCCTAATGCATCTGGAATTATGGATTCCTGATAGATGCCTACATTTTACCAAATCCAATTTCACATAATGTGAAATCTTCGATTTTGTTTTTAATTCTAATTTGTTTGGGTAAGTGGGCAAACGTTAAAACATAGATAGGGAGTGGGATAAGGGAATAGGATAAGGTAGGGGTAAGTGGGGGCATCAGGGGGCCTCCCCCTCCATAATAAATACAAGAATCTAAGTATTTTCTTTTTGAAGATTTCACCTTTAGGTGAAGTAAATTCGGTGAAATCACGAACATCCAATTCCTGACACCAACGTGGATTCAAAGAAGTCCATTCCTATTGGCTGACTGTGGAGTATAATCAAGGACTTCATCTGCATCTGTCCAATTCTTTGAGCATCCATTGAACCTCAAAAGCAAAACAGTAGGATCCCACGGCCTTTGAGGATTAGAGGATCAGTGTTGTCCACTAATCTTCATCTGAGCAGGTCCTCTCTGTTGTTTGGAAATGAGGTTGCAAATACTTATTTCTTTGTTTATTTATCTATATATGTATTATTTCATTTATAAAGCACACAGTAACCCGAGGGCGTCTTGGCGCTGTTAGAACCAGTCACATGCAGAGTACAAACCAGTTACATGGAGAATAAGGGGAGCAGGTGCATGGGGGGTAGGTGAATATTGGAGCAAGACATGGAGGGAGCGGACTATGGTTGGGTGGGGCTCCAGTCTAGGGAAACGGCCATGTTTTGAGTGCTCTTCATTAGACCCAGTGGGAAAGTTCTGCTCTTAGTGATGGTGGGAGGGGGTTCCACTGTTTGGCAGCACTGGTGTGGAGGCTTGAGCCTCTATTGTAGTTAGACAGACTGTCAGTTGTGGAGGATGCAGTGAAAATGTGTATTCATATCACTGGCAATCTGGCTTTGCATAATATTATGGATGATTGGCTAGTTAGAGTTAAATGGCGTGCTTACAGCCTAAGGATTTGGAACAGAGGACACAGGGCACCGTCTTGACTCAATGCTTATTTATTATCTGCCTGCCGCCTCTTCCTCCCTGAGGCTCCTCCTCTTCCTTCTCCCACAGTCTTGCCTTTTAACCCCATGTTCCGCTTCTTTGATGAGTCTCCAGGGGCTTTTGATAATCCGCCGAGGCTGTCCTTCTGGATCAGCCTCTTCACGTCTCTAGGCTGGTACCTGGGTATCGCCCACACATTCTCCTTCATTTCCATCTGGCGCGCACCCTCGGTTCTTGTTCTGGGCTGTTCTCCCCAGCTGGGCTTCTGTCTGGTACAAAATGTTAAAAGAATGAAGCATTCCTGGTCACCGCTGTGTAGGGGTTGGCGGCTGTCACCATTGAACCCTTCACATCAGTCACTCTGAGGGATATGCTGTCACACTTTGCATCTGTCTTCCTCTGTATTCTTTGCTTCACAAGCACTTCTTCTCCTTCTTCGAACTCCTTGACTCTCACCTTTTGGGATCAGTCGGTTCTTTCTTTGGCAGCTTCATTTGCTTCTCTCTCTCTCTCTCTCTCTCTCTCTCTCTCTCTCCCCCCCCGCCCCCCTCTAGGATGTCCTTGTTTTCGGGCTGTCTCTGGGGTCCTTGACTCCTCTGGGGAGGGTGTGTCTTAGCTTGGGACGGTCTCATGAGGTCACCTGTTGATACTCCCGTCACTGAGTGCGGTGTGTTCCTGTGGTGTAGTAGCATTTGGCACATGGCTTGCTGGATTGGCATGCCCTTGATGGTCGCTTTCTGAATGGTCCTTTTGATGGATGACATAAATCTTTCTGCCATTCCGTTTGCCTGTGGCCATAGTGGTGTTATCTTCTGATGCACGAATCCCATGTGCCTTGCAAATCGATGGAAGTCCTAGACGTTGAACGGCGGCCCACTGTCTGTTTTGACTTTGGTGGGGATGCCCCACTCGCTGAAGACTTTTGTCTATTACTCCAACTACCTTGGTGAATGCTATGGACATTGTGTGCTTGAAATGGGAAACCTAGAGAATTTGTCTACAATTACCAGGTGATCCCCTGACTCTAGTGGCCCGTAGAAGTCCATTGCAATGCCTTGCACATACCTCCTCGGGTATATGCGTTGATTGCATTGGGAGGGGCGGCTGGCTTCCGGCCATGCACTGGCATGATAGTCAGCTCCTGACTACTTCCTCCACCATGGCATCCATGAGCGGGAACCATGCCATCTGTCAAAGCAGTTTCTTAGTTGCTTCCACTCCCCGTTGTCCTTCATGTGCCTGCTTCACCAGCCCCCTCTGTAGGGATGACGGGATGACAATGCAGCAGCCTCTCAACAATACCCATTGTTCTGACACTGCAAGTTCTTTGTTGATCTTCGTCATGCGTTCAAGTTCCTGCCTGTTAACTAACTCCTAGCGGTGTAGCATTCTCTTGTGGTCTCTCCATTTGTTGGAGGCTGTGAGCTCCTTGGCCCATTTAGTGGATGTGTCGGCCTGTGTTGCTCTGGCCAGGTTCTGGACAGTGAGAGCATACAGTAGGGCCTGTTCTGTGATGTAGCCCAGGTATTCTGCGTCCCCTTCCCTCTGTGGCATTTCCTTTGTCGTTGGGTGACGTGAGATTTAATCCGCGGGGTTGCTGTCTCCCCCTAGTATGTGTGTGATTTCATAGTTGTATTCTTGTAGGCAGATGCCCCACCTTCCTTGGTGGCCTCTTGGTTCTCAGGTTGCCAAATAGTGATAGGAGGGCCTCGTGGTCCATTATGAGGGTGACTCTCTTCCTAATCACGAAGTGGTGGAAGTATTTGCAGGCCCACACCGCTGCCAAACTTTCCTTCTCCGCCTGCGAGTATGCACTCTCCATCTCTGACAAGGATCTGCTTGCGTACGTCACCATACAGCTTGCAGGCGTGTCCGGCCTCTCTCGTTGCACCAGGATGGCCCATAGGCCGTCTGGTCTGGCGTCGACCACCAGTTCTGTGTCGCAGTGTGAATTGACGTAGGTGAGATAGGTTGCATTTGCCAGTTCGTATTTGATGGTGTCAAATGCCTTCTGGCACTCGTGGGACTAGATGAATGGCTCATCTTTCCTGCTAGAAGAATTTCCTGTGTTTCTTCTCTGTTCCTTAACCTAACCCGGCTTCCCAGTACTCACCACTGGAATCGTCCATTGGGTGTTCCAGGACACAGCAGAATCATGATGCCTTCATTAGGCCCCGTCACCCGATAAGTCAGGATGCACTGACAGCTTCCTCTGATGTTTTCAAAAAGTTGTTAATAACTGTACACATTCAACGTCATTTTTAATAGCTGGCATATAGGTGGGTCAAATTCCCATTCATTTATTTTAATTTTTTGTTAGCTTGAATTTGTTAAAAAATGATTTTCTTTGTTTAGTAAAAGAATTTCTAATAATAATAAATACACCGGTTCATTGTTAGAAAGTTCATAATACTGTGTAGCAACTACATTCAAGGTGGTATTGCTCCTTCCAAATGTCTTAAAATTCAAAAAAGCACTTATTTTTTAAAGTTGTACAACATGTTTTTTAATCAAATTATTCACATTTATAAATGATGTTTAAGTGACCCAAAACTGTAGGCGAGAAGATAACACATGTTAACAGAAGAGAACGTGTTTAGGCTGTACTCGCACGGCTCAGGATGCATCCACACAATAGTCACACAGATGCTCGACAGTAGTAACAACATTGGACACATCTGAAAGAAGAAAGCAAAGGTTGGCAAGAAACGACAGCGGAGTTCAGCGCGAGGACCAATCTAATTTTCGGTAGTTTGGGAGGGCTGCAGGCGAATGCGAAAGTGGAAACTTGCCAAGTTATCCACCAGGTAAGTGATACAAAGAAGGGTTGTTTTGCAAACACACTGCGCACAAAAACAATATGGAATTCAAATGGTTTGTGGTTTAATCAGAAAGCGTTGTAGCCCGACACGTGTTTCGAGCAACTGGCTCTTCTGCTGAGGCTACATATTAGTTGTACATTAAAGTAAGAAAGTACAAAGAAAATAAACATAATACATATAAGAGACCCAAGCACAAAGCAACAGTTAGGTGGTCAAAGCCAACCAATAGAGATAGTCATTCAATGCATAGGTTGTCAACAAGGTCGTGCAGATAGGTGAAATTTGACAAGTGAGACAATTTTTTAAAACAAAAGTTATATGACCCATATGGTTTGAGTAAATCCAATTCGGACATTTCCAGAAGTTGAAGGAAAAGAAAAGGGTGGGAAAACACAAAAATAAAAAATACATTAGCATTTAGAAGCAATGTTGGCCATGCAGTTAGTCAATGTCAGTAAAAGGACATTGTGAAGTACCTGGAACTGGAGTTTCCTTTATTTAATCACTGAAGAGGAAAAATTGTGATTGAAAAACTAATTAGAAAAATTCAGCTACTCGGATTTAGGTAAAATGTGGCAAAAAATTGAAAATGTGAGAATTTTTGGGAGAATTTTTAATTACACACACCCATGAATTGGTAATAGAATGATGTAAATATAATGTGGGCTCCACTGCAATTGAAAATGTGGTGCATTAGTGGTATAAGCGGAGTTATAGGGCAGCTCAATGAACCAATTGGTATTGGATTTGGTTATGCAGGTTAATAAACTACATACCTGTGTTGTGCAGTTGCAAGGTAACCATTACATTAGGCGTATGAGCGGACCCGCTGAGGGTGAAAGTTGAAGTAAGTGTCGAGAGTCAGTCAGGCAAAACCGGCAGGGAAGAAAAAGGGAGACAGACACACCCCTTAGCTAATCTAATGAGCGTTTGGACGTTCAGGTGAAAGCGCGTGGACACTCAGATCACTCTAGGGGTCGACGCGCAAGTGTTGGACTTACCAGCGTCTCCGTCTGTGATACAGGAGCCAACCGTGCGCGGCTCCTGTTGTACATTATAAACACAGGAGCGTGTCGCCGTGTAACCGTGTGCGACTGTGCATGCGAGCATGGCCGCCATCTTGAATGTGTTTCCTGGAAGCTAAAAAGTATTAAGCCACGGGATGAGGGTGACAAGGGGCCTGGTTCAATTATGTTAATAAAGGGGCGCCAGCGTAAGCAGTATTATGATTAACAACCCGTATTTGGCACAATTCAAAGCGGATTTCCTTGATAGCGAAAATATGGTTGTGCAAGAGCTTGATTCTGAGCAAACATTAAATTCAAACACAGTGTCAATCAGGTGCTGAATATGTGCTGGTTTGGAGATAATTACAGAAAGGCATAAATAAATCTGAATCTAGGTGAATGAGATGGCCAGTATATACATAGATGCCAAAAAGTTGAATTCGGCAAATTATTGGATAAGACCCCAACGGTGGGGTCGTGATTTGTCCTACCTGTGAAAATAATATGTCTCATTACCCATTGTGTCTGCCTAATCAATTTCTGATCTGCATGGTGAATCAATGAATATGAATATAGTCAAATTGAGCTAAGTGAATGGCCAACATTGATTGAAACAGAAAGACCGCAGTACATGTTTTGCAAAGGTACAATGAACCTATTTTACAAGCAAAAATCAACAAGATATGCCTGCTCATAAGAATACAGATAGTTCATGGTCCGTATTAATGCCTTGTGCGACAGTTCGGTATTGGCAGATGAAGCGGGCTTCCAATTGCCTCAGTTTGAGGACCAGATTTCCCCCTCGTTGTGGTAAGGTGACTTTAGCCATCCCAGCAAATTGAATCTGTGCTTTCTCGTCCATTTGGTGGACTTGTTGCCAATGTACAGACAATGGATATTTTTAATCAACCTGAGAAATGGATGACAAGTGCTCCCTTATTCTAATTTTCAACGGACGGATGGTACTGCCAATATAGCGCTGTCGAAATACACATAAAATGCAATATACACAAAAGTTAGTGTTGCAATTGATAAAGGAATTAATTCTGTGTGTGCCCAATTGGCCAAATTCAATTTTGGAGGTTTTGTATGCAAAGGTGCACATCGAACATCCCCCACACTTATGAAACCCATTATTGCTTGCTTTATGTAGCCAAGTATGTTTATGTTTAAGGTTCAACATAAAGGAGTGTGAAAGGATGTTCTTGAGGTTGTTAGTTTTGGTGTAAATAAAATTAGGTGTGGCGTCTACCCATGGACTAATATCTCTGTCTAGCTGGAGAATATGCCAATGTGTTTTGACTATATTGTACAGACTGGAACTATCTGCATTGTATCTGGTGATACATTTCAGTTTGTTACTGTGGGTACTGTGAGGGCGTACTTTAGGAGTAAGCAAACCTCTCTCCTCATAGATTTGACCTCCCGTTCTGCTTTATCAAGGAGGCTGCTGTCATAACCTCTTGCCAGGAATCTATGACGGATTAGAGCACATACCGTAGAAAAATCCTTATTTAATGAGCAATTGCATCTGGCACATACAAATTCTCCTTTAGGTATGTTTTTTGAAACCGATTTCTTGTGACAACTAGTCGCATGAAGTATAGCATTAACTGATGTAGATTTACGATAAGTCTTAGTTACAAATTTGTTCTCAAATATGCTAATAGATCCAAGAAATTGATGCTGCAATAGCTGGAGGTATGTGTAAATTGTATACCCCATTTGTTGGTGTTAAGATAAGACACAAAATAATTTAGACAATAAATGGAGCCTTTCCAAATCAGAATCACATCGTCTATATATCTTTTCCATGTGTAAATATACGGCAAAAACATAGCATTAGAAAAGACAAACAGTTGCTCGTAGTGGTGCATGAAAATATTTGCAAGGGCTGGAGCATAACTAGCTCCCATTGCTATGCCTATTAGTTGTCTGTAATAGGTATTGTTGAATAAAAACACATTATTGGAGAGTGCGCAAAGTAACAGTTCTTTAACGAATTTGATGTGCTCAAAAAATGAGGCTGAATGCTCGCAAAAAATATAATCAACGCTGACAACTGCCGTTGGTGGTAGATTGAGGTGTATAAGCCTTTCACATCAAGCGTCACTAATAGCATGTTTGGCAGTACCGGAAGCTGGTCTAATATGTGCAGGATATGCATGGTATCTAGGATAAAAGTAGGGATTGTAGGATATTTTGTGTAAATTTGGGGTCTGCCGGTATTTGGTGGTAGTAGATTACTTAGTGGTAAGCATAATTTTCCTACCCTACATTATAGCCCCATCATACATAAAACTTTCCTTACTAATATAATACTCTTAGTGATCTATAGAGGGCCTCGGACCTACATTCAGAGACACCACACTTTTACATAGAGTGCCACCTACAACCTGTGACCGGTATCACTTATTTATTTACACCAGTGAACTATGCGTCCATATGCCTCTTTGCACTTTTAAACCTGCAGCTTCACATTGCTTTTTGCTGTATTATAAATCCTGTCTCCAGCCACATACTCACATATTGTGCTGGCAACATAGACTGGCTATATGTGTATGCCACATTATTGCTGGCAACAAAATGCCATCACATTCAGTGGGGTGCTATACACCCCAAGGCGCTATAAAGCACTATTTTTTGCATTTTTTGCATTTTTTGCAACTATGCGTCCGTATGCCTCATTACTGGTTCATAGACTCCCCAGTAATCTATATATTGTATTAGGTTTCCCCAGACAACATGCACTGGGGAACACACGCATACACCTATTTATCACTGCTAAGTCTATCTGCATGAACAAGTTGGCAGCTATATTACCAATGAACACAAATCTTCCCCACGACTGCATTGGCAAACCCAAAACAATGAAAACTCAGAAGCATGTATATATATATCTTATATTGTAAACAATTACAATGTCATGATACAGTTCTTACCATTTACATTTCCGCACTACCTGTAACAAAATGAAAAGAGAAAAACAAAACCACAGATGCAGAGGCAATCCTTTTCAAACTAGGCATCACATTTTATAATTCAACACATGACGAATAAAAATGCAAGGGATGTTCTTTTGCTTTGCTACTCTAACTGCCTGTTATTTTTAGATCACATTCGTCAAACAATCGCATCAGAATAACCTCACTTCGACTTGGATGCTCACCAAAGATTTGCTGTTCCCTCTCCCACATGATATCCTTTCGCTCGCTTCAGAAGGACAAGCCCAGTCAGCATGGATTGCCTCTGTTATCTCGGATGTTTGAAGTGTGTGGCGAAAACATAGAGTTCTCAAGCCAGCGCTAAGTGAGACTAGACACGTCTGCCTGAGAGTCCAGTCATTATCCAAACTAACTCTCCCTCTGCCCTTGTTCCCCCAGCAAAGTTCTGCACCTTGCCATTTTGCTTTACGTAGCAAAACTGCAGATACACTGCTCCAATCAAATTGAAGTCAGCATCACCCTTCCTTTAGCACAATAGGCCAGTTACACAGTAACTGTGTCTAATATCATTTCCTGGTATGCCGGCTCTCTGCTTACTGCACGCAGAATAAGGGAGAAAAGAAAATTCAGTGCACGTTTGAAAAACGTATTTCAGAAAATGTATTTTCACCCCATTTGCACATAGAGATTACATTATAATGTTAATAAGTTAGCTTTAGTAATTAGTAATTGTTAATTGAGTCAGTTAGTTATATCAATAATGTATTCTCTTGTGTATGAGGTATTTCAAAGAAGAGAGAACAAAAATAAATCTGGTGCACTTTTAAACCTGCAGCTTCACATTGCTTTTTGCTGTATTATAAATCCTGTCTCCAGCCACATACTCACATATTGTGCTGGCAACATAGACTGGCTATATGTGTATGCCACATTATTGCTGGCAACAAAATGCCATCACATTCAGTGGGGCGCTATACACCCCAAGGCGCTATAAAGCACTATTTTTTGCATTCAGTGAAGTGCTACACACTCCAAGGGAATATAAAGCGGTATATACTACTACAGGATGGTATTTACCAGGGGTGCAAGACATTCATTAAAATAGATGGAGATGGGCTCAAAGATGCCACCACCACCACTCAAGATTGGTCTCCCTTCAGGTATTTTCGTAAAGGATTTGTGTATCTTGGGTAGAAAGTAGGCTGTGGGCATCACTGGGCCATCGACAATAAGAATATGTTTCTCCACATCGGTAATTAGACCTCTGTTGTGCCATCTGGACACAAGGGTGTTCACTGCTGCTCTTAGGTGGTGTGTCGGGTTGGATGCCAATACCTCATAGCATCCAGGGGAGTTCAGATGTTCAAGTCCCATGGCAATGTAGTCAATTTTGTTCATAATCACTACATTGCCCCCCCTTATCTGCCTCCTTGATAATTAAGTTATCATTAGATGCTAGCTTGCGCAAGGCCATTAGTTCCCGATTTGAAAGATTGTGTTTGCATAAATTCTTCCTGTTGGAAGTGTCTTGTATTTTGTGAATGTCATTAATGACTTCTTGGTGAAATGTGTCAATGAGGTTGTCTTTAGGAAGCACAGGTACAAATTTCGATTTGGTTGACAGCTCTTTTATTTTCAAACTTTGCTGCTGTATATTCAAATCTTGGCGTAAATCCATAACATTGATACTCGGGTCATGCTCCCATTCGTCAAGGGACATAAGCACGTGTGTGCTCAGCACGGTCTGCAATGTGACATCCGAGAGGAGAGGCGGTTGGGGTTTGGATTTGAAGTACTTAACTTGAGTTGTGAAGTATTTTTTAATTTTATTTTGCAGATGAATTTAAACAGACCTATCTGGATCTGGACATATTCATTAGAGTCAGTTGGTGTGAATGACAATGCCTTGTTCAAGAGGGAGCGTTCATCAGGAGAGAGAGAATAGCTACTCAAATTGTGTATCAGATCTATCTTGTCTGATTCCTCAGTGTTTGCTGATAGGATGCCTGAGTTACTCTGCGTTGTATGGGGGGCATTTGTGCCGGTGGGATTGGCCACCCCTTGTGCCCCGAGGCTTGGGTCTGGGATTGTAGTATTTGTGACTAGAGGTGTCTGGAACCTGACTTTTTTCATAGCCACCAGGGCGGCTTGGCAGTTGCCTTTTTTGTATCTTCGAATCTGCTCTAAAAAAGGGGTAGGTTGAGTAGTCGAGGCACAATCGCCTGGTGTAATCTCAGAGTCATCAGAGGGATTCAAATCTGTACTGTTAAGGACATTAGTGGAATCTCCGTCTGTCTCGGGTCTTTCACAGTCGCTATCGACTTCAGAACTAGCTGGTGTGGATATTGTGCTACTGTCTCTTGATCGAGAAACTTCATCATATTTTGGTTGGTACGTATATCCCTATAGTCTCTATCGTCAAGAGAAATTGTGCGTGATTTGTGGAGTCTAGCCTCGTCTTGGTGTCTGCGTAGACGGGTGTATAAGGTTTTGTAGTTTTTGTCAATGGTAGCACTTGGTGCGTCAAAGTCCTATTTCTTCTTTAAGTGCATCTATTTGTGTAACAATACGTTCATGTTCTCTACTTGCATGCTCAATGAGAAGTTTGAGCATATTATTAGAGCTGGCTGATAAATTTGCTTCCCATTCAGTAGCTACGTAATTATCAGCTGGATCTTCAAAGTCTGGCAAAATTTATATCCGGAGACCACAAGGAATTTTATGTTCTTTTAAATAATGAGTAAGGGTTCTTTTTTCCCAGAATGTATTGATCTCTCTGATGCTGAGACGTTCTAATTTGATAAACTTAGATCTTAGATCTTCGGACTCTGATGTCAGTCTTTTAAATGGATTTAGGGTAGATCCCTTAGGAGCAAATAATGCTTTGATGTCATCTTCTCTGGTCAATATATAATAATAAGATAAGATTAGAGTGTTGGGGTCTACTGCTGATCCTCTGATTCCCAGAATGAGATAGCAAAGGTTGTCAAGAAAGGACAGCGAGGTTCAGCGCAAGGACCAATCTAATTTTCGGTGGGAGGGCTGCAGGCAAATGCGAAAGTGGAAACTTTCCAAGTTATCCACCAGATAAGTGATAAAAAGAAGGGTTGGTGCAATTTGACAAGTGAGACCATTTTTAAAAACAAAAGTTATACGACCCATATGGTTTGAGTAAATCCAATTCGGACATTTCCAGAAGTTGAAGGAAAAGAAAAGGGTGGGAAAAGACAAAAATAAAAAATACATTAGCATTTAGAAGCAATGTTGGCCATGCAGTTAGTCAATGTCAGTAAAAGGACATTGTGAAGTACCTGGAACTGGAGTGTCCTTTATTTAATCACTGAAGAGGAAGAATTGTGATTGAAAAACTAATTAGAAAAATTCAGCTACTCGGATTTAGGTAAAATGTGGCAAAAAATTGAAAATGTGAGAATTTTTGGGAGAATTTTTAATAACACACTTACCCATGAATTGGTAATAGAATGAAGTAAATCTAATGTGGGCTCCACTGCAATTGAAAATGTGGTGCATTAGTGGTATAAGCGGAGTTATAGGGCAGCTCAATGAACCAATTGGTATTGGATTTGGTTATGCAGGTTAATAAACTACATACCTGTGTTGTGCAGTTGCAAGGTAACCATTACATTAGGCGTATGAGCGGACCCGCTGAGGGTGAAAGTTGAAGTAAGTGTCGAGAGTCAGTCAGGCAAAACCGTAGGGAAGAAAAAGGGAGACAGACACACCAATTAGCTAATCTAATGAGCGTCTGAATGGTCAGGTGAAATCGTGTGGACCCTCAGATCATTCTAGGGGTCGACGCGCAAGTGTTGGACTTATCAACGTCTCCGCTGCGTCTGTGACACAGGAACCAACCGTGCGTGGCTCCTGTTGTACATGATAAACACAATGGGCCTCATTACGACCCTGGCGGAACGGGTTTACGGGTGCCGCAAAAGGATGCGGACCCGTTAAACCCATTCCGCCACATTACGAGGTCCCCTCGCGGGACACGTTAAGCACACCTGGTAAAAACTGGCGTGCTTACTGGGTCCCGCGAGGGGAAGAGGGAGCAAACAACGGGCCACTCGTAATCGGCCCGTTGTTTGTTCCCTCTCCCATTCCCATTCAGCCCTATGGGGGCTGAAATGGGGATGGTCCGGGTCCGGGTTCTTGGAGGGAGGAATTACCGGGCCCTCCGAACTCGGAATGGCCCGTAATTCCTCATTCTTGGAACCCAGACCCGGATGCGATTTCGGCGGCAGCCATGCCGCCAATAGCAGCATGGTTACCGCCGAGGTCGTAATGAGGCCCAATGTCTTTTCCCACCCTTTTCTTTTCCTTCAACTTCTGGAAATGTCCGAATTGGATTTACTCAAACCATATGGGTCGTATAACTTTTGTTTTTAAAAATGGTCTCACTCGTTGAATCGCACCTATCTGCACGACCTTGTTGACAACCTATGCATTGAATGACTATCTATATTGGTCTGCAGCATCCACACAAGCATGTGCAATTAATGGAAAATAATATTAAACCTAGGGCTGGGGTCTGCAAAGTGCGGCTCTCCACATGTGGTCAATGACTCCCACGATTCCTCACCATTGACCATGTTGGCTAGGCTGGCGGGAGCTGCAGTCCAGAGATCTCCAGATGTTGTGAACAATGACTTCCACGATTCGTCACCATTGATCATGTTGGCTAGACTGGCGGGAGCTGCAGTCCAGAGATCTCCAGATGTTGTGAACAATGACTTCCATGATTCGTCACCATTGATCATGTTGGCTAGACTGGCGGGAGCTGCAGTCCAGAGATCTCCAGATGTTGTGAACAATGACTTCCATGATTCGTCACCATTGATCATGTTGGCTAGGCTGGCGGGAGCTGCAGTCCAGAGATCTCCAGATGTTGTGAACAATGACTTCCATGATTCGTCACCATTGATCATGTTGGCTAGGCTGGCGGGAGCTGCAGTCCTGAGATCTCCAGATGTTGTGAACAATGATTTCCATGATTCGTCACCATTGACCATGTTGGCTAGGCTGGTGGGAGCTGCAGTCCAGAGATGTCCAGATGTTGTGAACAATGACTTCCATGATTCGTCACCATTGATCATGTTGGCTAGGCTGGGGGGAGCTGCAGTCCAGAGATCTCCAGATGTTGTGAACAATGACTTCCATGATTCGTCACCATTGACCATGTTGGCTAGGCTGGCGGGAGCTGCAGTGCAGAGATCTCCAGATGTTGTGAACAATGACTTCCATGATTCGTCACCATTGATCATGTTGGCTAGGCTGGGGGAAGCTGCAGTCCAGAGATCTCCAGATGTTGTGAACAATGATTTCCATGATTCGTCACCATTGACCATGTTGGCTAGGCTGGCGGGAGCTGCAGTCCAGAGATCTCCAGATGTTGTGAACAATGACTTCCATGATTCGTCACCATTGACCATGTTGGCTAGGCTGGCGGGAGCTGCAGTCCAGAGATCTCCAGATGTTGTGAACAATGACTTCCATGATTCGTCACCATTGACCATGTTGGCTAGGCTGGCGGGAGTTGTAGTCCAAATCTCGACAGATGCTGTGGACAGTGACTCCCATGATTCATCACCATTGACCATGTTGGCTAGGCTGCCGGACTTTGTAGTCCAAATCTCTCCAGATGCTGTGGACAATGACTCCCATGATTCTTTCACCATTGACCATGATGGCGCGGCTGGTGGGAGCTGCAGTCCAAAGCTCTCCAGATGTTGTGGCCCATGATCCCCACATTCTCCCTCACTATTGACCATTCTCCAACTCCTACATGATGAGACACAAGCTAGGCTAAGATGTGGCATTGGTGGGGAGCGCATCCTGTATTTTTAATGCATACATGAACTCTGCACAAGAACTGTTCAGGGAGGCCTGATTGTGGCAGGAGTTGTGGCACAAATTCCACGGTTGATCTATGCTGATTGTACGGTTCTCCTGCCTAGAACACCCCAGGCTCTCCAATGACCTTATGATATGATATGGCATTCGTAACGCGCCTATACACAAGTGTTTCAAGGCGCGACGAGGCGGGGGGAACAAGGGGAGACAGACAACGATCCTACTAGGCCAGGTGTCATTCAGATCGCGCAAGTGCAAGGGTAGAGGGGAAGGGAAAAGTGCAGGGGGGGAAAGGTAGAGGGAAAAGTGCAGTACAGGGTTATAGCATACAGGATAAATAACAAGGGCCAGCTGGTCGCAAGTGCGAGGTAAGTGCAGACAAGTGCTGGGAAGGGGGGCTGTAGGGATACAGACACAGTCCCGCAGTGCAGGGGTTGCCAGGGAGGCAGTGCAGGGGAGAGTGGCTGGGCCAAGGACCGAGAGCGGTGAGAGGCCCAGTTGCAGATTCAGTGCAGTTTCAGTAATTTTAGCAGGGGAGAGAAAGCGGAGGCAAAGAGGAAGGTTTTGAGGTGCTTCCGGAACCGGAGATGGTTCTCCTCAAGTTTCAGGGAGGCAGGAAAGCTGTTCCAGAGGGAGGCCCCTGCAGCGGAGAGAGATCTGCCCCCAACTTGTTGTTTGGAGAAGCGGCTGACCCTGAGGGAGTTGGAGGCGGATGAGCGAAGAGCACGAGAAGGATGATATTTAGGAAGAGAGAGTTGAAGGTATTTTGGGCCAAGGCCCAAGACGGCCTTGTGGACAGTGCAAAGGGTTTTGAACTTGATCCTCACAGTCACTGGGAGCCAGTGTAGTGATTTCAGTCCTGGAGAGATACGGTCCCTGGGCTTGAGGCCAGGGACAAGTCTTGCAGTCCTGTTCTGGATGAGTTGCAAAGGGCGGAGAGTAGAGGCGGGCAGATTTAGGTAGAGGCTGTTACAGTAGTCCTGCTTCGAGAGAACCAGGGCTCTAGAGACAGTGAGCTTCTGGGGGAAGGAGAGGAAAGGAAGGATACCTCTGAGGAGGTGTAGTTGGTAGTATGGTATAGAGACATAGGATATGTGAGGAGAGAAGGAGAGTGTGGAGTTGAAGATGACCCAGAGGTTTTTTGCCTTGCAGGTAGGAGCAGGAAGAGGGCCAAGAGAGGCCGGCCAGAGAGCTGCAGGGAAGGAGGGAGTGGGTGTGCCAATGAGTAGAATCTCAGTCTTACTGGCATTAAGGCAGAGGTCGTTGGTGGCACACCATTCCTGGATAGCAGAAAGACAGTCAGAGAGGAGGGAAGGAGAAGAGGAGGCCGAGGGTAGCCTGAAAATGAGCTGGGTATCATCCGCATAGCACTGAAAGTAGGGGCAGAGAGCGGTGATGTGGTGGGCGAGAAGTGCCAGATACTGGTTGAACAGCCAGGGAGAGAGGTTAGAACCCTGGGGGACACCACAGGCAGAGAAAAAGATGTCAGAGAGGAAAGACCCCAGTTGGACATGGGAGGGTCGATTTGAGAGGAAAGAGGTCAGCCACGCCAGAGCCTGATCAGTGATACCCAGGTTATCACGGAGACGGTTGAGCAGGATGGTATGTTTGACAGTGTCAAAGGCAGAAGAGAGATCAAGCAAAATGAGAACACATGGAATGTGTCACACCGCTGAGACCGTGGAAGTTATGGGCAAGATGGAGGCGCTATTAGGTCCCAACAGTCTGTCTGTGAGCGGTCCAGTCTTTTTGTTGCTGCTGCATTTAAGGAAGCCACGCCCCCTGCGAGTCGCGTTGCAACTCGCTTTGCTGACTTTCGATTTTGTGCCTACTACCGTTCCTGACATACCGAGCTCCTCTTTTGTTTTCTCGGTTAATCTCCGCGGCCCTTCGCCTTCTCGTTAGGCGACGGCCGTTCTCTCTTGCCTTTCCTTTCCTTTTCCCCTTATCTGGTCCTCGGTTCCAGCCTAGCTTCGCCCCCCGTAGTACCCTCTACCTCGCTCGGCTGGTACCTGTCTTCCCCGTCGGCGAGGTTCCGGTTTTCCGGTTCCCTGTTGCTCGGGGTCTTTCCCGGCTTCCCTCGGTCTTGCCATCCCTCTCTCTCACTCTCTCTCTCATTCGCGCACTGCAGCATTCACTCGCTCTCTCATTCATACTCTTTCTTACTCTCACGGTCTCACTATTGCTCTCTATTGCTCACGACTTTTCTCTCTCTCTCTCCCCCCATACCTTTACCTATCTACCGAAACAACTTACCTCCGTTTGCAGTCTTCTGTGCCTATGTTGATCCTTCGGAAGCAAAGAAGTTCTCCTTTGTGGCTCCACACTCCATCGCCTCTCCCAGGGCTCCTTCATCCATGCCAAGGAATCACAGTCCGGTAACTGCCATCCATTGGAGTATCAACTGGACATTGGCCTCAAGACTTTTAAAGCCTCTGGATCCGCAATTCCTCCAATCTATCCTTGCCTGCAGCCTCACAGGGTTTTTTCTGCCTTACTGGCTTTTTCCCTGTTTTGGGAGGGGCGGACTCCCCAGGCGTCACCTGACGGTTTATTCCAATAACGGTCAAGGTGGCCTCCGGAGGAGACCGTCCCTATCTCTTCGAACGCAAGAAGGGGAAAGGACTCCTTAAGAAGGATACTGAAGAGGAGAGAACCCCGAAAGACCGGAGGAGAAGACAGAAAGTCGCCAGTCACAGTGAAGACCAAGGTGAGGAGACTCCTGGGGAAGGAACTGTGGGAAGTGGCTCTGACAGTTTGCAACGCCAAACGAGAACGATGGCCTCCTTGGAACAATACCAGGAGATGGTAACAGCGATTCAGGGTCTCCAGGCGGAGGTTCAGAGCCTTCGAACAGAGAACATCAACTTACGTCAACAGGTGGCGGCTCGAGAGGATTTCCGAGGTGACCTGCCTCCCCTGACGTTCTCCTTCGGGAAGTATGATGGCAGTCCGCAACTCCTGAAAGAATTTTTGGATGCCTGTATGATTTACTTTGCCTTTCGACCTAAGGCCTATGAACTCGATAGGGCCAAGGTTGGGTTTTTGGTCTCCAACCTAGTGGGCAATGCTTTGGCCTGGGCTACTCCACTGATAGCGCAAGCAAATCCTGCGGTTAATGACTACGCACAGGTCCCTCAATTGTTGCGGGACAGATTTGAACGACCAGAGGTCCAATATTCTTCATATGAAGCCCTCCTGGATCTCCGTCAGGGAAATCAAGGTGTACAGACATACGCCTCCGCATTTATGAAGTTGGCTACGGAGGCGGGATGGCCAGATTCAGCCCAACAGACCCTCTTCCGACGAGGATTACATGATGAACTCAAGGATGAACTAGCCCGGATGGCACGTCCTGCTTCCTTTCCAGAGTTGGTCACGATGTCTCTGCAGTTGGAGTTTAGATTGCAGGAGCGAAGATTAGAAAGGAGGAGGTTCAGACCACATCAGACTATCGGAATACCCGCCTCAAATCCTCCTACTCGATCGCAGACAGAGGAACCTATGCAAATAGGATCAACTAGGGGCCCGTTGACTCCCGAGGAACGAAAAAGACGCAGAGAACAGGGTCTTTGCATGTATTGCGGATCCTCTAAGCATCTGCTTAGGAGTTGTCCCGAGGTACCCCCGAGACGGTCGGGAAATGCATCTCCCCGGTCTTGAGCAGGGAAAGGAACCGGGCGGAATTGATTAATCCCTGCAATTTCAGGCAGCAGGATAAGCCGAAAGAGGACCATAGACTCATGGTATTTACAGTTCATCTGACTTTCGGATCTCTTGCTTCACTAGAAACCTTGGCTATGCTGGATTGCGGTGCTGCTGGAAACTTTATTGATATTCAGTGGGTTCAAGAACAAGCTATTCCCCTACTTCAGAAAGACTGTCCTTTACCGGTAGAGGGTGTAGACGGAGCTCCTCTCTCTTCTGGACCTATCATTCAAGAGACTTGTCCAGCCACTATGTCTTTGTTTCAACACCAGGAACAAATTACCTTTGATGTCATCAGAGCTGCCCATTTTCCCGTCATCCTGGGCATACCCTGGTTGCGCAAGCATAATCCCAGGATAGACTGGGCTACTAATACTGTAAGTTTTCTGTCTTCATATTGTTCCACTTCGTGTCTCCCCCAGACATCTCCTTTCAGGGGAAAGGGGGTTGCTGTTCCAACCTCCTCGGCAGTGGTTCAAACGATCCCTCCTTATTACCAGCAGTATGCCGAGATCTTTGAGGATATACTACCCCGTACTTTACCCCCACATCGAACAGAGGATTGTGCCATCAATTTGAAACCTGAAGCATCGGTACCGTTTGGACGCATGTATCCGATGTCCCTACCAGAAAGAAGGGCATTGAAGGAGTATCTAGATGCTAATCTACAGAATGGCTTGATCCAGGAATCTCACTCCCCAGCAGGGGCTTCAATGTTCTTCATCCCAAACAAGGGCTCTGCTGAACTCAGGCCGTGTATAGATTACCGAGGATTGAACAGCTTGACTATTCGAGACAGATATCCTATGCCTCTCATAAAGGAGGTACTTGAAGCAGTAGAAGGAGCCTCTATATTCACCAAATTAGACCTTCGGGGAGCCTACCATCTGCTGAGAATAAAGAAAGGGGATGAGTGGAAGACGGCCTTTCAAACTCCTCTGGGACATTTCGAATATAGAGTCATGCCCTTTGGCCTGGTGAACGCCCCGGCAGTCTTCCAGCGCTTTGTTGATAAGATTTTTTCCGACTTGCTGTATGCCTCAGTGGTGGTCTATTTAGACGATATTTTGGTCTTTTCCTCCTCTCTCTCGGAACACCGAAGGCATGTCTCACTGGTCCTCCAAAGGTTAAGGGAAAATCAGCTCCTGGTCAAGCCAGAGAAGTGCATTTTCGAGGCGGCCTCAGTGTCATACTTAGGTTTTATCGTCTCAAAGGAGGGGATACGGATGGATCCTGAGAAGGTAAGGGCAGTCCTTAGATGGCCTGTTCCGAAGAGTCCCAAGGACATACAGAGGTTTTTGGGTCTTTCCAACTTTTACAGACGATTCATCCCTAACTTCTCTGACATACTCTTGCCCATCACTCGTCTTCTAAAGAAGGGCCAGAAGTTTGAATGGGATAAGGATGCCGACCAAGCCTTCCTGGTACTCAAGAAAGCCTTTACTACTGCTCCCATTCTGGTGCAACCTAACCAATCTCTCCCCTTTGTGGTTGAAACGGATGCCTCTGGAGGGGCCATTGGAGCTGCCCTCCTACAGGTCGGCAAAGATGGAGCGGAACATCCGGTGGCTTATTATTCTAGAACACTTACACCTAGTGAAAGGAATTACTCGGTGTTGGAACGAGAGCTACTGGCTATCCGACAGGCCTGTATTGAATGGAGACATTTGTTACAGGGAGCTGCCCATCTCTTTCTGGTTCGTACTGACCACCGGAATCTGAAGATATTGCAGCAAATGGAGTGTCGCAATTCCAGACACGCTCGATGGGCCTATTTCTTTTCCCAATATGACTTTGAAATCTCATATCTTCCCGGAAAGGAGAACGCTCTAGCGGACGCTCTCTCTCGGAGCCTGGAGTACCAAGAGGAAGAGAAACAGGGCCAGGATGGGATACTTGCTGGCAAGAGAATCCTGGGAATGGTCAGCTCTTTCCTACAAGAAGTAGAGCTTGCCACTAATCATATCGATGTGTCTTCAGAGTATCAACCACTCCTGATGAAGAGGGGTGGGTTGTACTTTCATCAAGGCGCTCTATCTCTACCGTCTAAGGAGTTCCAAACGCAAGCCCTATATTGGTGCCACGACCTTCCGTCTGCGGGTCACAAGGGACAGAGGGCAACCCTACGCCTGGCTTCTAGATATTTCTGGTGGCCGACAATGATAAAGGACACTAAGGCATACGTGATGAGTTGTCCTGTATGTGCGGCCAACAAGAATACCACTCACAGACCATTGGGCCTGCTCCAACAAGAGCCTCTACCATCTCAGCCTTGGGTACATGTGTCTACCGATTTTATTGTAGATCTTCCCCCCTCGGGGGGATACACAGCAATTATGGTGACTATTGACTCCCTGAGCAAGATGGCACATTTCTCTCCCTTACATGGCTTGCCTTCCGCCCCCATGACGGCCGAAGTATTCCTGAGAGACGTAGTGAGATTACATGGCTTGCCTCGGACCATAGTGTCGGATAGGGGAACCCAATTTACCTCCCGTTTTTGGTCAGCGTTATGCAGCTCTCTGGGGATTCAGAAAGCATTGTCTTCTGGTTACCATCCCCAGAGTAACGGCCAGACCGAACGCTTAAATGCAACCATCGAACAATATCTACGTTGTTTCTGCAACCAGGAGCAGGATAAGTGGCAGTCCTATCTAGCACTGGCAGAGTTTACCTACAACAATACCCAACATTCTGCTACAGGCATCAGTCCCTTCTTTTTTACCTACGGGTATCATCCGAGACATATTCCTCTTTTTGGGATTCCTCCTACTACTGTGCCCTCGGTGGATCAACATCTTCATGATCTCCGTACCATCCAAAAGGAAGCTGTACAGAAGTTGGAGGCAAGCCGGATACGTTACAAGAAGTATGCGGATAAGAAGCGATCCCCTAACCCTAACTGGGCTGTAGGAACCAATGTGTGGTTATCTACCAAATATCTCCCGCGTTGGGTTCACACAGGAAAATTCTCGGCCCGCTTCATAGGTCCTTTCCCTATTTTGTCCCAGGTAAATCCTGTGGCCTTTCGGTTACAATTACCACCCAGGATGAAGAGGATTCACCCTGTTTTCCATACGTCTCTCCTAAAGGCTTATTTTCCCGATCCTACGAGTCATCGTAGACCCTCTTCTTTAAGGATCGAGGACCCGGACCCTGACGTGTATGAAGTGGAGAGGCTGGTGGATTCCCGTTACAGACATGGCACTATACAATACCTGGTCCATTGGAAAGGGTACTCAGCAGCAGAACGATCTTGGGAGCCCAGACGTAACATCCAGGCTCCACGCCTTCTCAGATTGTTCCATCGCCTTCACCCAGGGAAGCCCGGGGGAGAAGGGATAAGGAGAGGGCATACTGTCACACCGCTGAGACCGTGGAAGTTATGGGCAAGATGGAGGCGCTATTAGGTCCCAACAGTCTGTCTGTGAGCGGTCCAGTCTTTTTGTTGCTGCTGCATTTAAGGAAGCCACGCCCCCTGCGAGTCGCGTTGCAACTCGCTTTGCTGACTTTCGATTTTGTGCCTACTACCGTTCCTGACATACCGAGCTCCTCTTTTGTTTTCTCGGTTAATCTCCGCGGCCCTTCGCCTTCTCGTTAGGCGACGGCCGTTCTCTCTTGCCTTTCCTTTCCTTTTCCCCTTATCTGGTCCTCGGTTCCAGCCTAGCTTCGCCCCCCGTAGTACCCTCTACCTCGCTCGGCTGGTACCTGTCTTCCCCGTCGGCGAGGTTCCGGTTTTCCGGTTCCCTGTTGCTCGGGGTCTTTCCCGGCTTCCCTCGGTCTTGCCATCCTTCTCTCTCACTCTCTCTCTCATTTGCGCACTCCAGCATTCACTCGCTCTCTCATTCATACTCTTTCTTACTCTCACGGTCTCACTATTGCTCTCTATTGCTCACGACTTTTCTCTCTCTCTCTCCCCCCATACCTTTACCTATCTACCGAAACAACTTACCTCCGTTTGCAGTCTTCTGTGCCTATGTTGATCCTTCGGAAGCAAAGAAGTTCTCCTTTGTGGCTCCACACTCCATCGCCTCTCCCAGGGCTCCTTCATCCATGCCAAGGAATCACAGTCCGGTAACTGCCATCCATTGGAGTATCAACTGGACATTGGCCTCAAGACTTTTAAAGCCTCTGGATCCGCAATTCCTCCAATCTATCCTTGCCTGCAGCCTCACAGGGTTTTTTCTGCCTTACTGGCTTTTTCCCTGTTTTGGGAGGGGCGGACTCCCCAGGGTTCACCTGACGGTTTATTCCAATAACGGTCAAGGTGGCCTCCGGAGGAGACCGTCCCTATCTCTTCGAACGCAAAAAGGGGAAAGGACTCCTTAAGAAGGATACTGAAGAGGAGAGAACCCCGAAAGACTGGAGGAGAAGACAGAAAGTCGCCAGTCACAGTGAAGACTAAGGTGAGGAGACTCCTGGGGAAGGAACTGTGGGAAGTGGCTCTGACAGAATGTTAGAGTCAAGGTTCGAGAGCAGGTCCTCACGGATGTTCAGGAGAGCAGTTTCCGTGCTTCTGGCAGCTCTGAAACCAGACTGATGGTCATGAAGGCTACCAACAGATTCAGCATGGAGATTAAGCTGGGAGATGGCCAGTTTCTCCAGGAGCTTGCCCAGGAAGGGAGTGATAGAGATTGGGCGATAGTTAGCTGGGCAGGAGGAGTCGGAAGAGGGTTTCTTAAGAAGGGGGTGCACAAGGGAGTGCTTGAGAGGGGATGGGAAGACTCCAGAGGCGAAGGAGTGATTACAGAAGTCAGCCAGGGCAGGAGCCAAGGGGTCAATGTGGTCCTTGATAGTTTTGGAGGAACAGGGTGGACCTGTTTTGACGAGACTTTCATAGATTGGACTTGTCTCGAAACCTTGTCAGCAGAAAAAAGGAGAAAGGCAGAGAAGGAGGGAGGAGGGGTGGCTGCAGAAGGGCCAGAGGATGGGCAGGGAATAGAGGGGGGGAGGGGTGATAGGAGGAGAGTGAGGACAGGATGTCCTTTAGATAAATACGTTGATTTTATGACTCAGCGATCTGTCTTCATTAATTCACAAATTGGAAAGTTTACATTCTTGGAGCAAAGCGGAAAGCAGGTCACGTTTTTCTTCTTCATTGGAAGATGTTGAAGAGAGTGAGATTTTCCCTTTTGATGTGTTTCCTTATGGTAGCCTTAGGTGAAATAAACCATACCATGAAAGAAACAGCTGCTATGTCTCAGGTAACGGGGCGTTCATGCACCTAGTTAATTACCATTCAAAAGAGCTTCTACCAAGACTTAGGGCCTCATTACGAGTCCGGTGGTAAACTGCCGGTGTTACGGGCAGGGTTGCCGCCGGACTTGTAAAATGTTACTGGCGCCTGACTTCCTGGTGCCCCCAGGAGATTCCAAGTCTGGCGCCCTGAGAAGTCAGGAACCGGTAAAATGTAGGTCAGTGTAAACAGAGGACTGGTCGCTAGTTCACACATCTGCACAAGTCAGGGTCTTCAGCAGGACAGGTAGCTCGCTGTGTTGGCTGCGTGCTGCTGGGGTTTGCACTCACATGGCAGGTAACACACCTCGTAGACCGGGAAGAACCAACTTAGTTTTCCTGTCTGGGTAATGATGTGTATTCACACCAGTGCTGTGAAGCATGATGAAAGGCGCTACATAAAACACACTATTAACAGTTAGGTTCATGTTCACTATGGCCTGTGCACAAGGCCTTGGTACACTAATTCGGGGCAGATTGTTTGAGAGTGACATCGTTTAATTATCTGGTTGTGGCAGTGCTTCAGAGCATATAGGCGTGCTCAGTGGTGTAGGGAGGACACGAAGTGCCAAGGACGAGTATGCTCGTCCTTTAATAGTCTGGCAGTTAAGGGGTTAAACGTTCTTGAACTGGTCTGCTCTCTCATACCGGCAGGGCTACTTGCGGCCTCGCTGTGCAACAATTGCCAACCCATCATAAAAGAAGGGTGTGTGCTTTTATTTGAAGGCAAGAGCTCCCTGCCCATTTCTGCACTGTATTACTGGAGCTGAGACGCAGCCAGCTTGAGCCCAGAGCCTTATCCATTAGCCGAGCTCACCTCCCCCGACTTTAACCAGCTTTTCATAGCCCCCTCTGAAGTCCTTTGCTCATCAGATCTCAATAACGTGCTCCCCCGGGACGTGGCAGCGGCGCACGAGGCTGGCACCGCATTGACCCAGCGCACTATCATTCGCAGAAGGACTTCGCAGGCACAAAGCACGCGCTGCAGGCAGGGAAATGCGAGCTTTATAAGGAAAGTAGGGAAGTAATAATGATCTTTATTAGACGCTAATATTTAACCTGCCCTGATTGCAGTGTTCTAATCACCGTGATAAGTCAGGGTAGCTTGGCACGAGCGTTGAAACATGTGGAGGCGGGATAGAAATTAGGATTTTGATTTCTGTAGGCTTGGCTTCACACTCGACGCTAGAGTATTAGTATAACCTAAAATTATCCCTGGGCTTAAGCCAGCTGCTTGATTCAAAAGGTCGCCATCCCCTAATAACATAGATCTCAGAGAGGGTTTTATCTCTGCATGTGCTTTTGCAGTGCACACATTTCCCACAGAAAGGATGCCATGGGTGCTGTAGGATATCGAACTAGCGGAAGCCCTTGCTTAACCTACAAGAGCCTATATCGAATACATATGTCGGGGGGAAATTCTGCCGGGGTCGGCCGGGCCGTCCGCAGACCTCCGGGCAGGGAGGCCCCAACTCCTCCCGTATATCCCAAAAGAGATAGAGTATGAGACACACACAAGAAGCAAGGTGACTCTGCTGTTTATTAAACACAAACGGCAGGGATGGGTCAAGGATCATACGCGTCTGACCTGACACACACACAATCGTGGGGCTCGCAGGCCCTTTTTACTGTAGTATGACGCGCTACTTGCGTCACTTTAGAAAGTTAACAAAAAAACCTATCGCCACTCTTAATTGGTTGCTCGAGTGGTAGGGTTAGTATAGCATACGTATAGAGAATAATATTAGTGGACGAGGGTTAGTCAGGTGATATATCTGGGTTGTCCCTACAATTAGATACATGAGAATTGTTACATGAAGACTCCTAATGATTGGTTAATGTTACTGGCGTCAGTGATAAGAGCCCCATGTTCTGATTGGTGCGCCCGTGAGATTCCCAGCCTGGGACCATCGTTGTTCCCAGTTCTCGGTGTACCTGCAATTTGCAACAATGTTTCACTATGGGTACATGCAGACAATGTGAAGACTTATTCATGAGCTGGACGGCCGACTACTCCTACCGTCCCAGATGTCCATTGATCCTTTCAAGTGTATCTGACTGTGTCTTGTAACGAGGGATCCAGACGCCTCTTTCCTCCTGGGCTTGGCATCTCGTCAGGTTCGGCTTGGTCACGTGAGGTGGGACCGTGTTTGAGGCAGAATTCTGCACAATTAATATTGTTTTTCCACTGTGTGCTTGGTTTAATTTGCAGGTGCGACTTTGATGTTGGTGCACGGCGTGCAAGGTTGCAACATCGTGCCCTTGATGGTCTGCTTTTGGAATGTGGGTTTGCAACATTACGACCTTGGCTGTCTGCTTTCGCCAGGCTCATTCTGCAGGATCAGCAACCTGACTCTTGTTCTGTTAACGTCCACGGGAGCTCTTGCTTGCGGCCTACTTAGGCCTGGTGTATAGGTGGAACCGTTTGGTGCACATCCGCTTTAGGTTATAGTCTCATATTGTCTTATGACCAGTATCGTATCTTCGTTATAATTCTCATTATGGCACCTAGGTTTAGAAGAAGCGTAAGCAAGCTCTTTAGATGAGTTCATGGTGCGTCTTGCGTTTCTGCATTTTGAGAGCCTAAGTGGAAAATAATAAAGATGCACGTCTTTGAGTATGTCTGTCGCCTACGTCATAGCACTGAGTATATTCTTCGTGTAGATTGGTGCGGGAGTGTCCAGTGTGTATGTTGGCACAGGTGTGCTATCCGTTGGCTAGGTCGTCATGGCATCTCTAACGACGTATAGTTTTAGTCTAGTTGATCCATGCCGCAGGCATCGGCATGGGCAGGGCGGGCTGCTGGGCAGGCAGATGGACACATCCTTATGTTCCTGTACCAGGGTATGTGGTCGTCTGGTAGATGGGCAAACTCTTCTCGTGGCGGGTGCTTTGGCCGTGAACCTTTAGGCCAGGCGCGAGAGGGGGAAGATGGGAGCCTGTTTTTCCATTTTCCCACTTCAGTCCCCCTCTGGTCGACTTGTCGACCACAAACATATCCTTTTCGTTATCTCCTCTTACTCTCCATACTTTAGTTATTCCACCTAAATGTCCATAATGGTTAACATGATCTTCAAATGACCAATACATATATTCACAGGTTCCTCCAGGAGTACAGTATACCCATTTCCCTATGTAACTCCTGGGGTTTCTTGGGTTCTCGACCTTCACCGATGGTGGGTCCAGGTGGTTGGTGATGATCTGGTTGCACAATTTCTCTCTCTCTTGTATTATTATGCCTGTGTGTTGGCCGTCATCTGCTGGCATCAGTGGGTGCATACCGACCATTTCAAGCAACTCGTCAGTGGTGCGTGCCTTCCGGGCTTTCCAAAATCTTATTATGATCAGTGTAGCTCCAGCCAAAATAATACAACCAACTATAATTTTCAGTCCATCTGACAACCAAGATGGCATCCATGACCATAATAGCGAAAACCAGCTCTCATCCTTTTTCACACCTTTACTTTCATCCACCATTTTGGAGTGTAACTGGGCCAATTGTGAAACTGCTTCTGTCAGTGTACAGTTGTCAGCATCGTTGGCAGGAATGAATGTGCAGCATGATTGTCCTATCTTTGCGCAAACTCCTCCTTCCATGGCAGTGAGGAGGTCCAATACATATCTGTTCTGCAGTGCTACCATCCTTATTGCTCGCAGCTCCTCCTTTATCGCGTTGAATCCGTTTACTGTAGAATTGATGGTCATCATAAGTTCCCATCTAGTTATCTGGAGCCATTTTGCGTTTGCGTAAGCCTGTAGTCCCGGATGGATTATTGAGGAGAAGAACATTGCTGCTCTGCTGAATAGTCTGTGTTCTGGCGGGAATGAAGTGAGTGCCGTTTCCGACCTTCCCCATAGGTAATTTCCTGTCAGAGGTTCTCCTTGTCTTTTCCGTCTATTTAGGACAGTATCATTGCCGCTGGTCCTGTTCCCTGGCTCCTCCTGAGGTGGTGCAGATCTCTTATTTCTCTTGTCCCCTTCATCCATTTTGGGAAAGTTCGCCACATTCACATGCTTCTGGGGTACCACTAGTGATGGTACATTGACGTGCACCATCCACAGAGGGGGCAGTGTGTGATATGCCTTTTCTCCACAGGCCCAGTAATGGTCCATTATCACTGCTGTTCCTGCTCCCCCCTCAGGTAACTCCATCACGCTTCCACAATTGGTGTTGTATCCTACGTCCACCTCTCCTTTATGTTGGTAGCATTGTCGGGGGGAAATTCTGCCGGGGTCGGCCGGGCCGTCCGCAGACCTCCGGGCAGGGAGGCCCCAACTCCTCCCGTGTATATCTCGGATGAGACAGAGTATGAGGCACACACAAGGAGCAAGGTGACTTCTGCTGTTTATTAGACAAACGGCAGGGATGGGTCAAGGAGCGCACGCGTTCGCCCTGACACACACACAATCGTGGGGCTCGCAGGCCCTTTTTACTGTATTATGACGCGCTACTTGCGTCACACCAGAAAGTTAACAAAAACCTATCGACACTCTTAATTGGATGCTCGAGTGATAGGGTTAGTATAGAACACATATAGAGAGCGATGCTAATGGCTAAAGGGTAGTCAGGTGATATATCTGGGTTGTCCCTACAATTAGATACATGAGAATTGTTACATGAAGACTCCTGAGGATTGGCTAAAGCTATTGGCGTCAGTGATAAGAGCCCCATGTTCTGATTGGTGCACTCGTGAGCTCCCCAGCCTGGGACCACCGCTGTTCCCAGCTCTCGGTGTACCTTTAGTTTGCAACAATGTTTCACTATGGGTACATGCAGACAATGTGAGGATTTATCCATGGCTGGAAGGCTGACCGCTCCCACTGTCGCAAATGTCCATTGTGCCTTTCAATTGTATCTGCCTGTGTCTTGTGGCGCGGGATCCAGACGCCTCTTCTCTCCTGGACTTGGCATCTCGTCAGGTTCGGCTTGGTCACGTGAGGCAGGACCGTGTTTGAGGCAGAATTCTGCACAATTAATATTGCTTTTCCACTGTGTGTCTGCTTTAATTTGTAGGTATGACTTAAACGCTGGTACGCGGAGTGCGAGGTTGCAACATCGTGCCTTTGATGGTTTGTTCCTTGAATGTGAGTTTGCAACATGACAACCTTGGCTAGTTGCTTCGCCAGACTCATTCTTGCAGGATCAGCAACCTGACTTTAGCTTTGTTAACGTCCATGGGAACTCTTGCTTGAGGCCTACTTGGGCCTGGTGAAGCTATCCTTTTCGTGCATGGGTGCTTTTAGGTTATGGTGGCATATAGTTCCATGACCAATATCGTGTCTTCATTGTACTTCTCATGGTGGCCACTGGTTGCAAGGGAAGCGTGAGCAAGCTTTGTATAAGTTCATGACGCGTCTTGCGTTTCTGCATGCTAAAAGCCTATGTGAAAAATAATAAAGATGCACGTCCGTGAATATGCCTGTCGCCTAGTCATAGCACTGAGTATATTCTTCGTGTAGATTGGTGTGGGAATGTCCAGTGTTCATATTTGTACAGCTGTGCTTCCCGTTGTCTAGGTCGTCATGGCATCTCTAACGACGTGTAGATTTCAGTCTAGTTGGTCCGTGCCGCAGGTGTCGGCATGGCTAGTGCGGGCTGCTGGGCAGGCAGATGGACACATCCGTATGTTTCTGTACCAGGGTATTTGGTCGTCTGGTAAATGGACAAACTCTTCTCGTGGCGGGTGTCTGGGTCGTGACCCTTTAGGCCAAGCGCGAGAGGTGAAGGACGGGAGCCTGGTCTTCCATTCTCCCACTTCAGTCCCCCCTCTGGTCGACTTGTCGACCACAAACATATCCTTCTCGTTATCTCCTCTTACTCGCCAGATCTTAGTTATTCCTCCTAGATGTCCATAATGGTTTACATGATCTTCAAATGACCAATACATATATTCACAGGTTCCTCCAGGAGTACAGTATACCCATTTTCCTATGTAGCTCCTGGGGTTTCTTGGGTTCTCGATCTTCACTGATGGTGGGTCTAGGTGGTTGGTTATTATTTGAGTGCGCAATTTCTCCCTCTCCATTATTATCACGCCTGTATGTTGGCCGTCATCTGCTGGCATCAAGGGGTGCATACCCACCATTTCCAATAACTCGTCAGTGGTACGTGCCTTCCGGGCCTTCCAAAATCTAATTATGATCAGCGTAGCTCCAGCCAAGATAGTGCAACCCACTATTATTTTCAGTCCATCTGACAGCCAAGATGGCATCCAAGACCATAATAGTGAAAACCAGCTCTTATCTTTGTTTACACCGCTACTTTCATCCACCATCTTGGAGTGCAACTGGGCCAATTGTGAAACTGCTTCAGTCAGTGTACCATTGTCAGCATCGTTGGCAGGTATAAATGTGCAGCATGATTGTCCTATCTTTGCACAAACTCCTCCTTCCATTGCTGTCAGCAGGTCCAGTACATATCTGTTCTGGAGTGCTACCATCCTTATAGCTCGTAGTTCCTCCTTTATTGCGTTAAACCCATTTACTGTAGAATTGATGGTCATCATTAGTTCCCATCTAGTTATTTGAAGCCATTTTGCGTTTGCATAAGCCTGCAGCCCTGGATGTATTATTGAGGAGAAGAACATTGCTGCTCTGCTGAATAGTCTGTGTTCTGGCGGTATTGAGGTTAGCGCCGTTTCCGACCTTCCCCACAGGTAATTTCCTGTCAGTGGCTCTCCTTGTCTTTTTATTCTATTTAGGACAGTATCATTGTTGTTGGTCCCGTTCCCTTGTTCCTCCTGAAGTGGTGCAGATCTCCTTTTTCTTCTGTCCCCTTCATCCATTTTGGGAAAGTTCGCCACATTGACATGCTTCTTAGGTACTACTAATGATGGTACGTTGACGTGCACCATTGTGCACACACCATTCCACAGGGGAGGCAGTGTATGGTATGCCTTTTCTCCACAGGCCCAATAATGGTCCATTATTACTGCTGTTCCCGCTCCCCCCTCAGGTAACTCCACCACATTTGCACAATTGGTATTATATCCTACGTCCACCTCTCCTTTATGCTGGTAGCATACCTTGGGTGCAGTCAACGGTAGTATTGTTATTGGGTCTTCATCTGTTTCTACCCACGTGAGCATTGGTACATACTTGATCCATATCGTCCAACATCGGTGATTGTGTGTCTCGATAGTTGAGATAGTTTCTTTTGTTACCATGTTGCTGCCAATCACCCCTATCTCCCAACTGTTGTCCAGATACACCTTCCCTGTTATCGTCAACAGCGGCCTCTCCCAACATCCTTGTTTACCCGGAACTTCAGTAGCGTACCAGTCACATGGTAGGTACTGCAGCGTTACCTTCTTTGTTTCTCCTTTTGCAGGACCACTGGTTATGTATCTGAATGCTTCAGCATGTAAACTGCTCTTGTGGCAGCTCAAATAGGTCTTGAGGAAGTTGTTTTCATAAGGGTATGAGTCTCGCGTTTTCCATGTCATGTGTACTACTGTCCCTTGAAATCTTCCTTTTGTTTGGAACAGTGCCAAGTATATTATGCACTGTGCTGTCTTTTCCTCTATTTCTGTGGCAACAAATGTTCGTGAAGCACTCATGGCGTATGGTATTAATGAGCAAACGTAGCAGCTGTCCTCAGTTGTCTGCTTACCAATGCGGGTCATGTGTTGGTACCATATGTTGTTTGTAACGTGTGCTGAATCTTGTATATAATTATCAATACCTTTATTGTCTGAGTATGTGCTGCGTTTACCTCTACGTTGCTTGGGTGCACTATTACTAATATCACCTGACATACCACTTGTTGCAGCAGGGGACGGGGGTACATTATATTTAGGAGCAGCGATAAAATTAATAGCATAGCTGTACTGCCATACAGAGGCAGCCACGAACCCGGTGATCATAAAAATCCCTACTATTTTTATTACAGATGCTAGTCTCACCGGCATTTTGCTCTTACCTTGCTGCAGTCCTGGCAGCGTATTCTTGCGACGTTAAAGTTGCCCGCCTGGAAATTCTCAAAAATGCTTGTTATGAAATGTTAGTTTGTTTTAAGCTCTCCCTATCAAATAGTCATTCAGTGCCCAGGCGAAGAGCTGCTCCCACGCTATTCTAAGTAATCGGTCTCTTAGCACCGGTAAGTAGGGTCGAAGGTGTGGCATATAATGTTCTATGGCCAGGAGAAATGCTGTGTAGTAGACACGCACCCTCCTCTTCTTTAGGTACGTTGGCCTTTTTATTTCGTATACAAATTGGTGTGACAATTCTTCTGGGTAACTATCGTCTGGGAGTACCATCTACGCCTGGACAGCGAATTCGTTAGTTAACTTTTCTTAACAATACAATAATACGCAGTTCCTGTATGTGCGAGAGAAAAAGAGAACATTCACTTGTTTACATGTGTATTGGTGCAGAAAAATGTCTTTTAATTCAGTTTATTACTATACTGGGGGGTCAAATGGGCGGGGGTTCGTGCTTCAGATGGCGGAAGTATTTTTACTCTTTGACCGAGTGACCATGGGGTGGGCAGTATGGGGATCACCCCTTCCTTCATCAGTTATTGTCTCCGGGGAATCTGAGTAATTACACGGTAAGGGGATAATTGGGACGTTGTCTGTGGTGGAACTGTCTTCCGCTGTCGGAGATGTTGTTGTTATTCTTCCAATGGACCTGTCGTTGGCGCTGGGGCGGGTCTGCAGTTTGTAGATCTTTACATCATGTAGGTGGTTCCAGGCACGCTTGTCTTTTAATTTTACTGCTCTTGTTGATACGTCCTCTACCAGATGGGGGCCAGTGAACCTCTTGTCGTTCCACTTTCTATTGAAGTTGCGCAGTAGCACGTGGTCACCCTTTGCAAGTTTGCCCAAGTTCTCTTTTTCCAATTCTGTACTGGCACCTTCTTCTTTATTGCTGGTAGACCCGCCCCGTGTGCGCTCGAGCTGTTGAGACACAAACACAACACTAGTAACCAACGAAGACACATATTGATACATTTCATCTCCCAATACATTTGCTGAACTTTCGTGATCTGTGAATGCCCTTGACGTTGGCGTTAGAGGAAGGCGCATTTGACGTCCAGTAACCACCTCGTGAGGAGTGAGGTGGTGGTCGGACCCTGGCCTATTCCTTAGTTCGAATAGGGCTAATGGAAGGCAATACAACCAACTTTTCTTTGTTGTTTGTTGTATTTTTGCAATTGCCTCCTTTAATATGCCATTCAGGCGTTCACATATACCGTTAGCCTGTGGGTGGTATGCACATGCAAATTTGTGTTTTATGCTCAGCAACGATGTGATATGCTCGAACATTTCGTTTGCGAAGTGCGGGCCATTGTCTGACCTTAAGACCTCGCACACTCCCCACCTGGGAAAGACCTCCCTTACTAGGAATTTAGCTGCTCTAAATGCATCTGGGTGTGAACAGGGCCCTGCTTCAATCCACCTAGAGAATGGGCATACCACTACAATCATATACCTATTACCTTGACATATGTTGATCATATCAACATAGTCAATGTGAAGGTGTCGAAAAGGTCCTTCTGGCCGGGGTATGGTACCTCTTATCACTTTTAGGGTATGACCGGCCGTAAACTATTGACATGTGAGACAATTGCTGATAAAATTAGACACATGAGAATTTAACTCGGGACAGAACCAATCTTCTCTAATTCGTGCTGCAATTATTTCCTTTCCTGTATGGGCTGGATGATGTAATTGGCTTAGGGCGGTGTTTAAAAGTGCCAACGGTATCACAATTTTTCCAGTGCCACCCTGGCGCCATAGTGCGTCGGTAGGTGACATTGTACATCCTCTTTTTACCCATATTTCTTTTTCGGCCATTGGTGCAGCCGCTTGTAACTCCATAATCTGTGTGGCTGGGAGATGGGTGTAACCTTCTTTTATCAACATCTCCCTCGCCACTCCCCTCCCTCTCCCTCTCTGTGACTCGGGGGGGTTCCATATCTCACCAAAGTATGCAGCATATTTCGCATGTGCGTCTGCTCCTGCATTCCCTTTTGAGACGTGGTCTTCACCATTGGTGTGTGCGGTACATTTTATTAGGGCTAGTTCTTGGGGGTCGTTTATTACTTCAATTAGTTCAGCCAATAAGAGGGCGTGTTGCACTGGAGTGCCATCAGCTCTCCTAAACCCTCTTCTTCTCCATTTTGATAGTCCTGAGTGGACAGTGGATGTAACATATGCACTGTCGGAATATATTGTAACTCGCTTGTCAAAACTTTCCTTTAATGCCAATATTAGAGCAACAAGTTCCGCAGCTTGAGCAGAGTAATGCTGTGGTAATTGTACACATTTCATAGCCACACATACCGGCGCCTCCATCATTTTTACCACTGCTGCCCCAGTCCTTCGTATCCCATCCCCTTGATCAATAGTTGATGACCCATCAATAAACAAAAGCTCACCTCCCTCTAGTGCGTTCTCTTCAACTTTTCTACTACATGAGTATATTTCAGTTATTTGGGTGCAGTCATGGGCATAATCTCCTTCCTCAATTACTTCTGCTAGGAACCTTGCAGGGTTAACCGTGCTACACCGAACAATTGCCAGTTCAGCTCTAGACAGGATGATCTCATACCCCGATGCCCTCTGCGTTGTTAGTGTTGACTTAGGTTTATTCAATATTGCAAATAGTGCATGTTCCACAAACAGTGTAGTTGGGCACCCCATTGTTATTGCTGATGCTTTTTCCACTGCAAAAGCAGCTGCAGCGAGACCTTGTTCGCAAGGGAAGTGACCTAACATCACAGGGTCTAAGTGGCCGCTGTAAAATGCTACTGGTTTATAGCCCACTGCTGAGTCGCAATGTGAAAATATAAAAAATCGTCGTTCATAATCTGGGGATGCTAGTACTGGAGCAGTTGATATCGCATCCTTTAATTCGTTAAAGGCTTCCCTCATTTCCATAGTCCACCCCAATTTTTTCTCCCCTTTATTTGCTTCCCTCAAACCCTCAAGCAGGGGTCCTATGTACGAACTGTAGTCAAATACCCATGCTCTACAGTAGTTACACAGCCCCAGAAATTGCTGCAGTTCTCTCACAGTCTGTGGCGTTGGAGTGCTTGAAATGGCCTGTGCTCTTTGTGGTGCAATCTTTCTTCCATGTTGGGATATCAGTTGGCCAATGTAAAGAACCTGCTCCTGACAGTATTGTATCTTTTCCATGTCTACCTTGTACCCCTTTTCAGCCAATATAGTTAACATTTTTAAGGAGTCCTCTCTGCATTTACTTTCGTTTGAACTGCAAATTATTATGTCATCAACATACTGTAACACCGTGCTTTCCACCTCAACATTACCCAAATCCATCTGTATTACTCTATTGAAAATTGATGGTGATTCGCAATACCCCTGTGGCAGTCTGGTGTGTTTCCACTTTGTATTTCGGTAAGTGAAGCTTGTCAAATCTTGTGAGTCTGGGTGCAATGGTATTGAGAAAAATGCATTTTTAAGGTCAATCACTGTAAATCGTGATGCTTCTGCTGGAATGCCACACAATATCGTGGCCGGGTTTGCTGTCACTGGATATTCTGCTTCTACTATGTTGTTCAAGGGCCTGAGGTCCTGTATGAAGCGCCAAGATCCCCCTTTAGCCTTGCGCACTGGGTACACAGCCGTGTTACATGGTGATTCCGAGGGGACCAATATCCCATTGTTTATAAGGGCCGTTATAGTTTCATATATCCCCTCGTCTGCCTCTTTTGACAGTGGGTACTGTTTTACTCTTGGTAGTATGGCGCCTTTTTTTAGTTTTATCCTTACGCCCCCTATGCTTTTTATGCATCCCACGTCATAAGGGCTAATAGTCCATAATGATTTGGGCACCTTTGCCATATCCTCCTTAAAGAAGGGAACTGGGGTGCATGCGGGTGCTTCTAGTGCCATTGCAATTTTTTGTGCTACTTGTTTGTGAGCCACCCTTAGCCATATTTCTACACTCATCATGAACACCATTTCACCTTCCTCTTTTTCTTCTGAGAACAGTTCTTCGTCTGATACCTGGGTCAACCTGCAACCTTCTGCTAGTGCTATCACTGCCCTCCATGCTCTCCCTTCCTTATCCTGGGCGTGCACAGCAATGTAATCAGCTGTTGCAATAATGCTCTCAATGTCCATTACTAGCACTTTTCCTTCTGGTTCATTAACAGGTGTCTCTGGTCTGAACAGATAGGCTGCTGGCCTCCTCCATATTCTCCCTTCTATCCCTGGCATCCATTCAAATGCCATGTCCGTACCATACTGGAATAGTTCGCCATCTATGGGTTCTGCCCTAATTGCAGTCTGTCCACAGTATGCTTGCATAATCTGTCGTGCTGCAAGCATGTTAATCCCTGGAGTAGAGCATATTATGCCATCCTCTGTAAAGGAGATAGTCATATTCAACCTGTTCATTATGTCCCTTCCCAGTATATTTACTGGTGAGGCACTATAATACAAGAGTGGAACTGAAAGATCGTAATCTCCTATAGATAAGGGAACGTTATCAGTAAAGGGAACCAACCCTTTAGCCCCAGAAAATCCTTGGGTGTTCATGGCTTCGCCTGACATCTTAAATTTACCTTCCCTTATGCAAGACCGGGTTGCCCCGGTGTCAACAAGGAATGATAATTTTTTGTCACCTATCGTTACCTCTATGCGTGGCTCCTCCGCACTATTAGGTGTTACTGACAGGATGGGACACACCAAGGCCGTCTGTGGGCTGTCCTATTGAGGGTACAATGATTGGCCGTTTCCTGTGTAAGGGTTGTGTCCCAACACCGTCACCCTACCCAATTGCGTTTGTTGTGTTTGGGGTTGTTGTGTTAGTGGTACTTGTTGTTGCGGTAGTTGCTGTTGTTGTGTTATTTGTTGCTGTGGGTCAATTCCTTGTTGTAGGGTCTGCTGTAGTTGTATGCCCTGCTGTTCTTGTGACATCCTAGGTTGTGCCTGTTCATTCCATGCTGGTGTTCCTGGCCTGACCCTACACGTACGTGACATGTGTCCTAATAACCCACAACTCCAACACACGGGTGGTTCCCTGCTTTGCCATGGGAAGCTCCCTGTGTTGTCCTGGTATACTGGTTGCCCTGAGGGGTATGAATTTCTAAGTCCCCCCACCTGCTGTTGGGTATTGTATCCGTATCCTCTCCCTCTCATAAATCCTCCTCTCCCCCTGTTATAATTATAATACCCAGTTCCTTGCATTGGGTACCCTCCTCCCATGTTTGGTGCGTGTGATTGTAGTTGCGGCACTTGTTGTGTTATAGACTGTGGAGGTGCTATTTGAGCCGGATCTTGTGCAGCTACTACTTGTATGGGGCTTTGGGCCATTGTTGTGGGTGTAGTTATTAGTGCCCCTTCCATTGTATATTTAGTAAGTTTTTTCTGTACTAGTTTAGCCTCTTCTGTTTTTCTGTCCTCTTCCTTTTGTTTCATTTTTCCTTGCCATGTCCTGCAGTGATGTACTATAGTCAGTTGTATTTCTGGCCATGGTTTCGCTTCCATTCCCACTACTTTCTTTAGTTGCTTCTGAACTCCTTCTGGGAGCCCTTGTACTAGTATGTGGTAAAATATGGCTGGTGTTTTGTCCCATTGTTCTCTAGTTTCCATGCGCCACTTCTCCTGAATATCCTGGATATAATCAACAGGATCTTCATTCTCACGCATCTTGCGGGAAGTAATGGCTCCTATGTCTGATGTGTCTGGGTACTGTACTCTCAAGGCTTGCCAGAGAGCATGTCTGCAGTTTGCGAATGGTGCCCCATCATGCGATGTGTTTGTTATTGTTACCCCATGAAATCCCGCTCTCTTCCAGATGTCATCCGCTCTATCCCCTAGTATTGATATTAACAGGCCTTTCACATCTCCTACTGCTAATTTCTGTCCTGCGGTGTGTTTTTCCATTTCATATATCCATTTACCCGCACCTCCGCTTAGTGATGGGAGCCTACATTTTATATTTTCTTTGTCTGTATGCTTCCAAGGGACGTACTGTGGTCTAACCCCTCCTCTCTCCAACAGTGGCATCAAGTTGTGTCTTGTGTCCCCCTTTACGTTCCATAATATCGAGTCCTCACACTCCTCTTCCCCTTCTGTTTCCCTTCCCTCTTCAACTTCGTCCTTATTACCCCTTTTCCCAATTCCTTCTCCATCCTTTTCCCTCCTTTCGTCATTTCCTGTATTTAATGTGGGCATGTTTATCTGTCTGATTTGCCTGCGACTAGGGAGATCTCTAAGCCGACATCCATAAGGTGTAATTTCGTCCATGAAGGGCGCGAGCTTTATTTTGTGCAGTGAGCGTGCGGTGGCTGGACAAGTAGGGTGTGATGTGGGAGGGCGCGATGGCGATGCGGGTGGTGTGGTTTGTGGCGTGGTTTCATGGGTTTGTGTTTCCCTTATTCCTTTCACTCCCTCCTTACTTCTCTCCAGCTCCTCCCATCTTCTACTCATCCATGGCGAGACTATGTTTGTTCTAGTGAGGTATAGTTTCTCTAAGCTTTCCCTTCCACTCTTTCTTCCATCCTTCTCCATCCCTTCTTCCTCCTCACTACAAAAGTCATTTATTAATGGCAACCCCCACTCTGCCTTTTTTCCTTTTATTGTTACTGTTTTTAAGTCTATTAGGTCTCTTTCCCCCTTTCCATTGCTACCAACTGTTCCCCCTAGTGCTGATGTTGTTGCCACCTCTCTACTTTTATATACATCTCCCCATCTTTCACTCTCCCTACTCCTCCCTTCTCTTCCCCCTTCACTTCTCTCCTCCATTTCCCTACTATTTTCCTCCCTTTTTCTTTTCAATTCCTCCATTACTTCGTTGCTCATTTGTTCCAATATTCTTTCATCTTCTTTCTTCCTTTCCCATTTCACCCTTTCTCTTTCTACTATACTCTCTATTACCTTCCCCTCTTCATATTTCTTAGTTGTTTCTGATAGTACCCTCCTCCTCCATAACTCCATTTCCTTTTCCTTTTCTTCTTCTTCCTTCCTCTTCTCTCTCAGCACTACTCTCGATACCCTATCTGCTGCTGCTTTTACCCTTTCGGCTTCTCTCTTTTGCTCCTCATTTCGTTCCCTTAATTTTTCCAATTCGTTCTTACCCTCTTTCCTCTTCCTCACTCTCTCCCTTTCCTCTCTCTCAAGTTGTTTGATCAATTCATTCTGCTCGCCCCTTAGTTTTGCTAATCTTTCCTCCAAAATCTCTTCCTTCTGCCGTAGTAGCTCCTCTCCCCTCATTTCGCTCTCTCTGGTACTATCCTCGTTTGATCTCTTTACCACCTCCCTCTCTTCTCCGGTTAGTGAGCATCGTAATTTCAATAATATCTGTGCAGCTACCCACTCATCATTTCCTATCCCTACAGTCTGCTCTTCTCCAATCTTCCCCTCCCCCATTGTCATCCTCCTATGAGCCCCATATGGTGGAGGGCTGTATGCTGGGTTCGAGTATCCTTCAGCTGCCCTTAATTGTCCTTCTATTTCTTCTAATTCTCTTAAAGGGTACAACCCTCCCCCCTCTGTTTTCACTCCCGTTGTTATGGGTACCTTGTTACTAAGTTCCCCTTTAATGCCGTTTAAGTTATCAATTTTATCTCCTCCCTCTCTGTCGTTCCCCGTATTCTTTGTGCTTTCACACACCTTTTTCTCATCCTCTCCTTCTTTCTTAATCTCCTTTTCTTCTGGTGTTTCCCCCATAGTGAACATTCCATTTGGTCCTGGCCGGGACCCCTGGAACATCCTCCATAAGTTAAACACCTCCACATGGTTTGCCAACTTCTTCCCCTTGTATGTATTGTGCAGATGGTTTAGCAGTGAATGTTGGGCATATGGGTCGAAACTTCCATTAGGCGGCCATGGTGTCAACATTTTGTTATCAGTCCCCTGGGTCCACTCTATGCTGTACTTAATTAATTTCTCCCTATGGGGTGGCAGTGTGGTACATATGTGTTGTAGTGGGGTAGTGAGGGTGTTCCCCCACCCCCCTGACCCTGTCCCGTATGACATAGTGGAGCTCCTCTTGTTACCCTCACCTTCACTGGCAGTTTGCAATATACACCCTTATATCGTTTACCTGGCCCCGCAAGTGTGGGGACTTACGACAATCCTTTGACACAATATGCAGTAAAAATTATAGTAAAAATTATATATATATATATACAAAACAAAAAAAATAAAAATATATGTATATGATTTTATATTTATATTCCTTCCCCTACGGCCCCCTGCGGCCGAAGCGCACGCAGCCCCCTGCGGCTGCGTACCCCTTATGACGCTCTTATACAGTCGCCCTTTTTCCCCGTTCTCCTCCCCCTTTTACACTTGCCGTGGCCGGCGTTCTCCGTGCGCAGCCACGCCCCTTTCCCCTTCTACTTTTGCGATCCTCTAGTCTATCCGTTATCTCCGCGTCCGCTTCCTCATCATCTTTCTCTCCCTCACCACTCAACCAAAAGTTCCTTATGCACGCGATGTCCTATTAAACCCTATTGGTGACGTCACCTATTTCTTCGAGTTACTGGTACATTCTTCTAATGTTCTTTAAATTCAAAATACACTTGTAATCTATCCCCGCTAACCCTACAGCTGTCTTCCTGTCTCTCCTGGAACAAGGTAATCAAATCAATAATATAATCGGACTGCGCACGCTGCGTCGCCTCGCGTGTGATACGCCCCTCAACAGGAGGGCTTAACCAGCCAACTATCTTCCGTATTGGGCAACTAAGCAACTAGCTACCGCCTACAGGGAAACGTCATCTACCTATCGAGTTTCTTGCTCGAATAATAGGGATCCTCATCTACTCATTGATCAATAAATCACAAATCGTAGGAAACCACACACCCCCACCCTTACACGTAGTCGTGACTTAGACCAATCAGTGTCTTACGAGCGGCCGCACGTGATGTTTTCGTGCTCCGCCCCCCTCTTTCGCGTGACGTAGCCGACTGCTCTCGCACTCGTTTCGCTACCATTCATTCCATTGGCAATACTAAGTTGTTAGACTTTCGCCGTGCATCTGTACAACACCTCCCTCCTCCCTTATTTAATTCTTCCCCCCTCCCTCACAATTTCGCATTGCTCATTGTGCGCGTCATGCTCACCAAGTTCTCTCGATGCAGGGTCGCTCGACTGCGTGCACCCCTCCAAGCGGCTCGCCACCTCCCCTCGTCTGGACCACGTCTGGACACTCGCCAACCGCGGGCGGGATACTTCTCAACCGGCTCCCGAGGGCCAATATCCGGATTGCGCTGTCCGGTCTTCTCGCAGCTCCGCGATTGTCCTGTAGTCCTCAGAAGGGGGCAACGGCAGAGGGGGCCGCGCCGCCGGGCCTCCTCGCAACGGCAGTGCTTGGAAAAATAAAAATAAAAGTGGATCTTAAACAGATCTCAGCCATCGACAGGTCCATTGAGAGAACAGCAACAACTATTTCAACTATCGATGCACACAACCACAACCTCCAACTTGTCGGGGGGGAAATTCTGCCGGGGTCGGCCGGGCCGTCCGCAGACCTCCGGGCAGGGAGGCCCCAACTCCTCCCGTGTATATCTCGGATGAGACAGAGTATGAGGCACACACAAGGAGCAAGGTGACTTCTGCTGTTTATTAGACAAACGGCAGGGATGGGTCAAGGAGCGTACGCGTTCGCCCTGACACACACACAATCGTGGGGCTCGCAGGCCCTTTTTACTGTATTATGACGCGCTACTTGCGTCACACCAGAAAGTTAACAAAAACCTATCGACACTCTTAATTGGATGCTCGAGTGATAGGGTTAGTATAGAACACATATAGAGAGCGATGCTAATGGCTAAAGGGTAGTCAGGTGATATATCTGGGTTTTCCCTACAATTAGATACATGAGAATTGTTACATGAAGACTCCTGAGGATTGGCTAAAGCTATTGGCGTCAGTGATAAGAGCCCCATGTTCTGATTGGTGCACTCGTGAGCTCCCCAGCCTGGGACCACCGCTGTTCCCAGCTCTCGGTGTACCTTTAGTTTGCAACAATGTTTCACTATGGGTACATGCAGACAATGTGAGGATTTATCCATGGCTGGAAGGCTGACCGCTCCCACTGTTGCAAATGTCCATTGTGCCTTTCAATTGTATCTGCCTGTGTCTTGTGGCGCAGGATCCAGACGCCTCTTCTCTCCTGGACTTGGCATCTCGTCAGGTTCGGCTTGGTCACGTGAGGCAGGACCGTGTTTGAGGCAGAATTCTGCACAATTAATATTGCTTTTCCACTGTGTGTCTGCTTTAATTTGTAGGTATGACTTTAACGCTGGTACGCGGAGTGCGAGGTTGCAACATCGTGCCTTTGATGGTTTGTTCCTTGAATGTGAGTTTGCAACATGACAACCTTGGCTAGTTGCTTCGCCAGACTCATTCTTGCAGGATCAGCAACCTGACTTTAGCTTTGTTAACGTCCATGGGAACTCTTGCTTGAGGCCTACTTGGGCCTGGTGAAGCTATCCTTTTCGTGCATGGGTGCTTTTAGGTTATGGTGGCATATAGTTCCATGACCAATATCGTGTCTTCATTGTACTTCTCATGGTGGCCACTGGTTGCAAGGGAAGCGTGAGCAAGCTTTGTATAAGTTCATGACGCGTCTTGCGTTTCTGCATGCTAAAAGCCTATGTGAAAAATAATAAAGATGCACGTCCGTGAATATGCCTGTCGCCTAGTCATAGCACTGAGTATATTCTTCGTGTAGATTGGTGTGGGAATGTCCAGTGTTCATATTTGTACAGCTGTGCTTCCCGTTGTCTAGGTCGTCATGGCATCTCTAACGACGTGTAGATTTCAGTCTAGTTGGTCCGTGCCGCAGGTGTCGGCATGGCTAGTGCGGGCTGCTGGGCAGGCAGATGGACACATCCGTATGTTTCTGTACCAGGGTATTTGGTCGTCTGGTAAATGGACAAACTCTTCTCGTGGCGGGTGTCTGGGTCGTGACCCTTTAGGCCAAGCGCGAGAGGTGAAGGACGGGAGCCTGGTCTTCCATTCTCCCACTTCAGCATACTTTAGGCGCAGTCAGCGGCAGTATTGTTATCGGGTCTTCATCCGTTTCTATCCATGTGAGCATAGGCACGTATTTGATCCAAGTCGTCCAACATCTGTGGTTGTGTGCATCGATAGTTGAAATAGTTTCTTTTGTTACCATGTTGCTGCCAACCACTCCTATCTCCCATTTGTTGTCCAAGTACACTTTCCCCGTTATCGTTACCAGTGGCCTCTCCCAGCATCCTAGTTTACCAGGAACTTCAGTGGCGTACCAATCACATGATAAATACTGCAGTGTTACTTTCTTCGTTTCTCCTTTTGCAGGACCACTGGTTATGTATCTGAATGCTTCAGCATGTAAACTGCTCTTGTGGTAACTCAAATAAGTCTTGAGGAAGTTGTTTTCGTATGGGTATGAGTCTCGTGTTTTCCACGTCATATGCACCACTGTCCCTTGAAATCTTCCTTTCGTTTGGAACAGTGCCAAGTATATTATGCATCGTGCTGTTTTTTCGTCTATTTCTGTGGCAACAAATGTTCGAGAAGCGCTCATGGCGTATGGTATTAATGAGCAAACGTAGCAGCTGTCTTCTGTTGTCTGCTTACCAATGCGGGTCATGTGTTGATACCATATGTTGTTTGAGACGTGTGCTGAATCTTGTATATAATTGTCAATACCTTTATTATCTGAGTATGTGCTGCGTTGAACTCTATTTTGCTTGTGCGCAATTTTACTAATATCACCTGACGTAACACCTGTTGCAGCTGGGGATGGGGGTGTGTTAGGTTTGGGTACAGCAACAATATTGATAGCACAGCTGTACTGCCATACAGAGGCAGCTACGAACCCGGTGATTACCAAAATCCCTATTACTTTTATTACATATGCTAATTTCACCGGCATTTTGCTCTTACCTTGCTGCAGTCCGGCAGCGTATTCTTGCGACGTTAGAGTTGCCCGCCTGAAAATTCTCAATATGCTGGTTATTAAATGTTAGTTGTTGTTTTTTAAGCTCTCCCTATCAAATAGTCATTCAGTGCCCAGGCGAAGAGCTGTTCCCATGCTACTCTAAGCGATCTATCTCTTAGGGCAGGCAAGTATGGGTGGAGGTGGGGCATCGAGTATTCTATGGCCAAAAGGAACGCTGTGTAGTAGACACGTACCCTTTTCCTTTTCAGGTACGTTGGCCTTTTTATTTCATATACAAATTGGTGTGACAATTCTTCTGGGTAATTATCGTCTGAGGGTACCATCTACTCCTGGGCAGTGAATTTGTTAGTTATCTATTTTCTTAGTAATACAATAATACGTGGTTCCTGCATGTGCGAGAGAAAAGAAAAGAGAGCATTCACGTGTTTACATGTGTATTTGTGTAAGACAATGTCCTTCAGTTCAGTTACTACTGTAATGGGGACAGGGGTCAGTGGATGGTGGGCAGGGGGTTTTTGGGTTCAACTGGTGGGCGTGGCTTTTACTCTTGAGCGAGTGATCATGGGGTGGGCTGTATGGGGATCACCCCTTTCTTCTTCAGTTATTGTCTCTGGGGAGTCTGGGGAGTGACAAGGTATGGGAACACTTGGGCCGCTGGCTGTGGTAGAACTTTCTTCTTCCGTTGTCGATGTTGTTGCTGTTCTCTCAATGGACCTGTCGATGGCGCTGGGGCGGGTCTGTTGTCTGTAGATCTTTACGTCGTGTAGGTGGTTCCAGGCACGCTTGTCCTGTAGCTTTACTGCTCTTGTTGATACCTCCTCTACCAGATGGGGACCAGTAAAGCGTGGGCTGTTCCACTTCCTATTGAATTTGCGAAGTAGTACGTGGTCACCTTTAGCAATCTTACACAGTCCTTCCTTTTCCAGTTCTTTATCCGCGTCTTCTTGTTGGCTTCTATTAGACCCGCCCCGTGTGCGCTCGAGCTGTTGAGACACAAACACTACACTAGTAATCAAAGAAGACACATATTGGTACATTTCATCACCAAGGACACTTGCAGTGCTTTCGTGGTCGGTAAATGCTCTTGACGTTGGCGTTAGGGGAAGGCGCATTTGACGTCCGGTAACCACCTCATGGGGAGTGAGGTGGTGGTCGGACCCTGGCCTATTCCTTAGCTCAAATAAGGCTAATGGAAGACAATATAACCAACTCCTCTTTGTTGTTTGCTGTATCTTTGCAATTGCCTCCTTTAATAGGCCTTTCAGGCGTTCACATACACCGTTGGCCTGTGGGTGGTATGCACATGCAAATTTATGTTGAATGTTCAGCAGTGATGTAATGTGCTGAAACATCTCGTTTGCGAAATGTGTGCCATTGTCTGACCTTAACACCTCGCACACTTCCCACCTGGGGAAGACCTCCCTCACTAGGAATTTAGCTGCTCTAAATGCATCTGGGTGTGAACAGGGCCCTGCCTCAATCCACCTAGAGAATGGGCATACTACTACAATCATATACCTATTTCCTTGACATATATTGATCATATCAACATAGTCAATATGGAGATGCCGGAAAGGTCCCTCTGGCCGGGGTATAGTACCTCTTATCACCTTTAGAGTGTGGCCGGCCGTAAACTGTTGACATGTGAGACAATTACTGATAAAATTCGACA